>NC_035164.2:12884905-13227332 GCF_001659605.2 Manihot esculenta | reverse complement strand
TTTATTTTACGCTCAATCGTTTCTTTTTTAATGTTCTTAACTTTAAACTAATTAAACAAGTTTTATTTTAATTAAATATTTGAATAAATCATTACTAATAATTATTATATTTTGTTTATAATCTATAAGTATGATATTTTGGGATAAGAAAGGCACCGTCGTATATTTTGTGCCCATTATTTCTTTTTAATGTTTAGACACTGTTATTTATTTTGCGCCTATCATTTCTTTTTTAATATTCTTGACTTTAATCTAATTAAAGTAAACAATTAAAATTTTATTTTAATTAAACATTTGAATAAATGATTACTAATAGATAACAAGTTTGTTTATAAAGTATAAGTATAATATTTTGTGGTAAGAAAGGCACTAATATTTATTTTGCGCCCATAATTTTTTTTTTAATGTTCAGGCACTGTCGTTTATTTTGCGCCCATTGTTTCTTTTTTTAATATTCTTGACTTTAAACTAATTAGAGTGAACAATTAAAGTTTTATTTTAATTGAATATTTTAATTAATGATTGCTAATAGATAACAATTTTGTTTATAATGTAGAAGTATAATATTTTAGGTAAGGAAGGCACGATCATTTATTTTTGCCCCATTGTTTCTTTTTTAATGTTATTGACTCTAATTTAATTAAAGTGAACCATTAAAGTTTTATTTTAATTTAATATTTGAATGAATGATTACTAATAAATAACAATTTTGTTTATAACATATGTGTATAATATTTTGGGGTAAAAAAGGTACTGTCCATTATTTTGCACTCCATTGTTTCTTTTTTAATGTTTTTGAGTTTAAACTAATTTAAGTGACCAATTAAAATTTTATTTTAATTGAATATTTGAATAAATGACTACTAATGAATAACAATTTTGTTTATAATGAATGAGTATAATATTTAGGCATAAGAAAGGCACTGTCGTTTATTTTGCACCCCATCGTTTCTTTTTTAATATTCGTGACTTTAAAATAATTAAAGTGAACAATTAAAGTTTTATTTTAATTGAGAATTTGAATAAATGATTTCTAATAGATAACAAGTTTTATAATGTATAAGTATAATATTTTGGGGTAAGTAAGGCACTGTTATTCATTTTGGGCCCAATAGTTTCTTTTTTAATGCTCTTGACTTTAAACTAACTGAAGTTAACAATTAAAATTTTATTTCAATTGAATATTTGAATATATGATTACTAATAAATAACAATTTTGTTTATAACGTATAAGTGTAATAATTTGAGGTAAGGAAGGCACTGTCATTTATTTTGTGCCAATGTTTCTTTGTTAATGTTCTTGACTTAAAACTAACTCAAGTGAAGAATTAAAGTTTTATTTTTACTGAATATTTGAATAAATGATTACTAATAAATAACAATTTTGTTTATAGTATATGAGTATAATATTTTGGGGAAAGAAAGGCTTTGTCATTTATTTTCCGCCATATTATTTCTTTTTTAATGTTATTGACTTTAAACTAATTAAAGTGAACAATTAAAATTTTATTTTAATTGAATATTTGAATAAATAATTACTAATAATTATTATATTTAGTTTATAATATATAAGTATAATATTTTGGGGTAAGAAAGGCATTGTCGTTTATTTTACGCTCAATCGTTTCTTTTTTAATGTTCTTAACTTTAAACTAATTAAACAAGTTTTATTTTAATTAAATATTTGAATAAATAATTACTAATAATTATTATATTTTGTTTATAATATATAAGTATAATATTTTGGGATAAGAAAGGCACCGTCGTATATTTTGTGCCCATTATTTCTTTTTTTAATGTTCAGGACTGTTATTTATTTTGCGCCCATCATTTCTTTTTTAATATTCTTGACTTTAATCTAATTAAAGCAAACAATTAAAATTTTATTTTAATTTTAAACATTTGAATAAATGATTACTAAGAGATAACAAGTTTGTTTATAATGTATGAGTATAATATTTTGGGGTAAGAAAAGCATTGTCATTTATTTTACACTCAATTATTTCTTTTTTAATGTTCTTAACTTTAAACTAATTAAACAAGTTTTATTTTAATTAAATATTTGAATAAATAATAACTAATAATTATTAAATTTTGTTTATAATCTATAAGTATGATATTTTGGGATAAGAAAGGCACCGTCGTATATTTTGTGCCCATTATTTCTTTTTTATTGTTCAGGCACTGTTATTTTTTTTGCGCCTATCATTTCTTTTTAATATTCTTGACTTTAATCTAATTAAAGTAAACAATTAAAATTTTATTTTAATTAAACATTTAAATAAATGATTACTCATAGATAACAAGTTTGTTTATAATATATAAGTATAATATTTTAGGGTCAGAAATGCACTATCATTTATTTTGCGTCAATCATTCCTTTGTTAATGTTTAAGCACTACTGTTTATTTTGGGTCCTATCGTTTCTTTTTCAATGTTCCTGACTTTAAACTAATTAAAGTGAACAATTAAAGTTTTCTTTTAATTGAACATTTGAATAAATAATTACTAATATATAACAAGTTTGTTTATAATGTACAAGTATAATATTTTGAGTAAGAAAGACATTGTCGTTTATTTTGCGCTACATTATTTCTTTTTTAATGTTTTTGACTTTAAACTAAATAAAATGAACAAATAAAGTTTTATTTTAATTGAATATTTGAATAAATGATTACAAATGAATAACAATTTTCTTTATAATGTATGACTATAAAATTTAGGGGTAAGAAAGACACTGGCGATTATTTTGCGCCACATTATTTCTTTCTTAATGTTCTTGACTTTAAACCTATTAAAGTGAACGATTAAAGTTTTATTTTAATTGAGCATTTGAATAAATGATTACTATTAAATAACAATTTTATTTATAATGTATAAGTATAATATTTTAGGGTAAGTAAGGCACTGTCATTTATTTTGGGGCCATTGTTTCTTTTTTAATGTTCATGACTTTAAACTAATTAAAGTGAACCATTAAAGTGTTATTTTAATTGAATATTTGAATAAATGATTACTAATGAATAACAGTTTTGTATATAATGTATGAGTATAATATTTTGGAGTAAGAAACGCACCGTCGTTTATTTTACGCTCAATGGTTTCTTTTTTAATGTTCTTAACTTTAAACTAATTAAACAAGTTTTATTTTAATTAAATATTTGAATAAATAATTACTAATAATTATTATATTTTGTTTATAATCTATAAGTATGATATTTTGGGATAAGAAAGGCACCGTCGTATATTTTGTGCCCATTATTTCTTTTTAATATTCAGGCACTGTTATTTATTTTGCGCCTATCATTTCTTTTTTAATATTCTTGACTTTAATCTAATTAAAGTAAACAATTAAAATTTTATTTTAATTAAACATTTGAATAAATGATTACTAATAGATAACAAGTTTGTTTATAAAGTATAAGTATAATATTTTGGGGTAAGAAAGGCACTGTTATTTATTTTGTGCCCATAATTTCTTTTTTAATGTTCAGGCACTGTCGTTTGTTTTGCGCCCATTGTTTCTTTTTTTAATATTCTTGACTTTAAACTAATTAAAGTGAACAATTAAAGTTTTGTTTTAATTGAATATTTTAATTAATGATTACTAATAGATAACAATTTTGTTTATAATGTAGAAGTATAATATTTTAGGGTAAGGAAGGTACGGTCATTTATTTTTGCCCCATTGTTTGTTTTTTAATGTTATCGACTTTAATTTAATTAAAGTGAACCATTAAAGTTTTATTTTAATTGAATATTTGAATAAATGATTACTAATAAATAACAATTTTGTTTATAACATATGTGTATAATATTTTGGGGTAAAAAAGGTACTGTCCATTATTTTGCACTCCATCGTTTCTTTTTTAATGTTTTTGAGTTTAAACTAATTTAAGTGACCAATTAAAATTTTATTTTAATTGAATATTTGAATAAATGACTACTAATGAATAACAATTTTGTTTATAATGAATGAGTATAATATTTAGGGATAAGAAAGGCACTGTCGTTTATTTTGCGCCCCATCGTTTCTTTTTTAATATTCGTGACTTTAAAATAATTAAAGTGAACAATTAAAGTTTTATTTTAATTGAGAATTTGAATAAATGATTTCTAATAGATAACAAGTTTTATAATGTATAAGTATAATATTTTGGGGTAAGTAAGGCACTGTTATTCATTTTGGGCCCAATAGTTTCTTTTTTAATGCTCTTGACTTTAAACTAACTGAAGTTAACAATTAAAATTTTATTTCAATTGAATATTTGAATATATGATTACTAATAAATAACAATTTTGTTTATAACGTATAAGTGTAATAATTTGAGGTAAGGAAGGCACTGTCATTTATTTTGTGCCAATGTTTCTTTGTTAATGTTCTTGACTTAAAACTAACTCAAGTGAAGAATTAAAGTTTTATTTTTACTGAATATTTGAATAAATGATTACTAATAAATAACAATTTTGTTTATAGTATATGAGTATAATATTTTGGGGTAAGAAAGGCACTGTCATTTATTTTCCGCCATATTATTTCTTTTTTAATGTTATTGACTTTAAACTAATTAAAGTGAACAATTAAAATTTTATTTTAATTGAATATTTGAATAAATAATTACTAATAATTATTACATTTAGTTTATAATATATAAGTATAATATTTTGGGGTAAGAAAGGCATTGTCGTTTATTTTACGCTCAATCGTTTCTTTTTTAATGTTCTTAACTTTAAACTAATTAAACAAGTTTTATTTTAATTAAATATTTGAATAAATAATTACTAATAATTATTATATTTAGTTTATAATATATAAGTATAATATTTTGGGATAAGAAAGGCACCGTCGTATATTTTGTGCCCATTATTTCTTTTTTTAATGTTCAGGACTGTTATTTATTTTGCGCCCATCATTTCTTTTTTAATATTCTTGACTTTAATCTAATTAAAGCAAACAATTAAAATTTTATTTTAATTTTAAACATTTGAATAAATGATTACTAAGAGATAACAAGTTTGTTTATAATGTATGAGTATAATATTTTGGGGTAAGAAAAGCATTGTCGTTTATTTTACGCTCAATTATTTCTTTTTTAATGTTCTTAACTTTAAACTAATTAAACAAGTTTTATTTTAATTAAATATTTGAATAAATAATAACTAATAATTATTATATTTTGTTTATAATCTATAAGTATGATATTTTGGGATAAGAAAGGCACCGTCGTATATTTTGTGCCCATTATTTCTTTTTTATTGTTCAGGCACTGTTATTTTTTTTGCGCCTATCATTTCTTTTTAATATTCTTGACTTTAATCTAATTAAAGTAAACAATTAAAATTTTATTTTAATTAAACATTTAAATAAATGATTACTCATAGATAACAAGTTTGTTTATAATATATAAGTATAATATTTTAGGGTCAGAAATGCACTATTATTTATTTTGCGTCAATCATTCCTTTGTTAATGTTTAAGCACTACTGTTTATTTTGGGTCCTATCGTTTCTTTTTCAATGTTCCTGACTTTAAACTAATTAAAGTGAACAATTAAAGTTTTCTTTTAATTGAACATTTGAATAAATAATTACTAATATATAACAAGTTTGTTTATAATGTACAAGTATAATATTTTGAGTAAGAAAGACATTGTCGTTTATTTTGCGCTACATTATTTCTTTTTTAATGTTTTTTACTTTAAACTAAATAAAATGAACAAATAAAGTTTTATTTTAATTGAATATTTGAATAAATGATTACAAATGAATAACAATTTTCTTTATAATGTATGACTATAAAATTTAGGGGTAAGAAAGACACTGGCGATTATTTTGCGCCACATTATTTCTTTCTTAATGTTCTTGACTTTAAACCTATTAAAGTGAACGATTAAAGTTTTATTTTAATTGAACATTTGAATAAATGATTACTATTAAATAACAATTTTATTTATAATGTATAAGTATAATATTTTAGGGTAAGTAAGGCACTGTCATTTATTTTGGGGCCATTGTTTCTTTTTTAATGTTCATGACTTTAAACTAATTAAAGTGAACCATTAAAGTGTTATTTTAATTGAATATTTGAATAAATGATTACTAATGAATAACAGTTTTGTATATAATGTATGAGTATAATATTTTGGAGTAAGAAAGGCACCGTCGTTTATTTTACGCTCAATGGTTTCTTTTTTAATGTTCTTAACTTTAAACTAATTAAACAAGTTTTATTTTAATTAAATATTTGAATAAATAATTACTAATAATTATTATATTTTGTTTATAATCTATAAGTATGATATTTTGGGATAAGAAAGGCACTGTCGTATATTTTGTGCCCATTATTTCTTTTTAATATTCAGGCACTGTTATTTATTTTGCGCCTATCATTTCTTTTTTAATATTCTTGACTTTAATCTAATTAAAGTAAACAATTAAAATTTTATTTTAATTAAACATTTGAATAAATGATTACTAATAGATAACAAGTTTGTTTATAAAGTATAAGTATAATATTTTGGGGTAAGAAAGGCACTGTTATTTATTTTGTGCCCATAATTTCTTTTTTAATGTTCAGGCACTGTCGTTTGTTTTGCGCCCATTGTTTCTTTTTTTAATATTCTTGACTTTAAACTAATTAAAGTGAACAATTAAAGTTTTGTTTTAATTGAATATTTTAATTAATGATTACTAATAGATAACAATTTTGTTTATAATGTAGAAGTATAATATTTTAGGGTAAGGAAGGTACAGTCATTTATTTTTGCCCCATTGTTTGTTTTTTAATGTTATTGACTTTAATTTAATTAAAGTGAACCATTAAAGTTTTATTTTAATTGAATATTTGAATAAATGATTACTAATAAATAACAATTTTGTTTATAACATATGTGTATAATATTTTGGGGTAAAAAAGGTACTGTCCATTATTTTGCACTCCATCGTTTCTTTTTTAATGTTTTTGAGTTTAAACTAATTTAAGTGACCAATTAAAATTTTATTTTAATTGAATATTTGAATAAATGACTACTAATGAATAACAATTTTGTTTATAATGAATGAGTATAATATTTAGGGATAAGAAAGGCACTGTCGTTTATTTTGCGCCCCATCGTTTCTTTTTTAATATTCGTGACTTTAAAATAATTAAAGTGAACAATTAAAGTTTTATTTTAATTGAGAATTTGAATAAATGATTTCTAATAGATAACAAGTTTTATAATGTATAAGTATAATATTTTGGGGTAAGTAAGGCACTGTCATTCATTTTGGGCCCAATAATTTCTTTTTTAATGCTCTTGACTTTAAACTAACTGAATTTAACAATTAAAATTTTTTTTTGAATTGAATATTTGAATATATGATTACTAATAAATAAAAATTTTGTTTATAACGTATAAGTGTAATAATTTGAGGTAAGGAAGGCATTGTCATTTATTTTGTGACAATGTTTCTTTGTTAATGTTGTTGACTTAAAACTAACTCAAGTGAACAATTAATGTTTTATTTTTAATGAATATTTGAATAAATGATTGCTAATGAATAACAATTTTGTTTATAATGTACAAGTATAATATTTTGGGTGAGAAAGGCACTATCGTTTATTTTACGCACCATCATTTCTTTTTTAATGTTATTGACTTTAAACTAATTAAAGTGAATAATTAAAGTTTTATTTTAATTGAATATTTAAATAAATAATTACTAATAATTATTATATTTTGTTTATAATGTATGGGTATAATATTTTGGGTTAAGAAAGGTACTGTCATTTATTTTGTGCCCTATTGTTTCTTTTTTTCATATTCTTGACTTTAAACTAATTAAAGTGAACAATTAAAGTTTTATTTTAATTAAATATTTGAATAAATGATTAGTAATAGAAAACAATTTTATTTATAATTTATAAGTATAATATTTTTGGGTAAGCAAGGCACTGTCATTTATTTTGACCACATTGTTTCTTTTTCAATGTTCTTGACTTTAAACTAATTAAAGTGAACAATTAAAGTTTTCTTTTAATTGAAAATTTGAATAAATAATTACTAATATATAGCAATTTTGTTTATAACATATGAGTATATTATTTTGGGGTAAGTAAGGCACTGTCGTTTATTTTGCGCACCATCGTTTCTTTTTTAATGTTCTTGACTTTAAACTAAATAAACAATTTTTATTTTGATTGAATATTTGAATTAATAATTACTAATAATTATTATGTTTTTTTTCAAATGTATGAGTATAATATTTTGGGGTAAGAAAGGTACGGTTGTTTATTTTGCGACCATCATTTCCTTTTTAATGTTTAGGCACTGTTGTTTATTTTGCGCTCCATCGTTTCTTTTTTAACGTTTATGACTTCAAACTAATTAAAGTAAACAATTCAAGTTTTATTTCAATTGAGCATTTAAATAAAAGATTACTAATAGATAACAAGTTTGTTTATAATGTATAAGTATAATATTTTAGGGTCAGAAACGCACTATCATTTATTTTGCGTCAATCATTTCTTTTTTAATGTTTAGGCACTACCGTTTATTTTGCGTCTTATCGTTTATTTTTAAATGTTCTTGACTTTAAACTAATTAAAGTGAACAATTAAAGTTTTCTTTTCATTGAACATTTGAATAAATGATTACTAATATATAACAAGTTTGTTTATAATGTATAAGTATAATATTTTGAATAAGAAAGACACTGTCATTTATTTTGCACTACTTTATTTCCTTTTTAATGTTCTTGACTTTAAACTAAATAAAATGAAAAATTAAATTTTTATTTTAATTGAATATTTGAATGAATGGTTACAAATGAATAACAATTTTCTTTATAATGTATGAGTATAAAATTTAGGGGTAAGAAAAGCACTGTCGTTTATTTTGCGCCACATTATTTCTTTTTTAATGTTCTTGACTTTAAACCTATTAAAGTGAACGATTAAAGTTTAATTTTAATTGAATATTTGAATAAATGATTACTAATAAATAACAATTTTATTTATAGTGTATGAGTATAATATTTTGGGTGTAAGAAATGCACTGTCGTTTATTTCGTGCCCTTTCGTTTCTTTTTAATGTTCTTGACTTTAAACTAATTAAAGTAAACAATTAATGTTTTATTTTAATTGAATATTTGAATAAATGATTATGAATGAATAACAATTTTGCTTACAATCTATGAGTATAATATTTTGGGATAAGTAAGGCACTGTCGTTTATTTTGTGCCAATTTTCTTTTTTAATGTTCTTGACTTTAAACTAATTAAACAAGTTTTATTTTAATTGAATATTTGATTAAATAATTACTAATAATTATTATATTTTGTTTAAAATGTATGAGTATAATATTTTGGGGTAAGAAAGGCACGGTTGTTTATTTTGCGCCCCATTATTTCTTTTTTAAAGCTCATGACTTTAATCAAGTTAAAGTAAAAAATTAAAATTTTATTTCAATTGAACATTTGAATAAATGATTGCTAATAGATAACAATTTTATTTATAATATATGAGTATAATATTTTGGGATAAGAAAGGCATCGTCGTTTATTTTGCACTCATCATTTCTTTTTTAATGTTCAGGCACTATGGTTTATTTTGCGCCCCATTGTTTCTTTTTCAATGTTCTTGACTTTAAACTAATTAAAGTGAACAATTAAAGTTTTCTTTTAATTGAACATTTGAATAAATGATTACTAATAAATAGCAATTTTTTTTATAATGTATGAGTATAATATTTTGGGGTAAGTAAGGCACTGTCATTTATTTTGCGCCCCATCATTTCTTTTTTAATGTTCTTCACTTTAAACTAATTAAACAAGTTTTATTTTCATTGAATATTTGAATAAATAATTACTAATAATTATTATATTTTGTTTAAAATGTATGAGTATAATATTTTGGGTAAGAAAGGTACGGTTGTTTATTTTGCGACCATCATTTCCTTTTTAATGTTTAGGTACTGTCATTTATTTTGCGCTCCATCGTTTCTTTTTTAATGTTCATGACTTCAAACTAGTTAAAGTAAACAATTAAAGTTTTATTTTAATTGAACATTTAAATAAATGATTATTAATAGATAACAAGTTTGTTTATAATGTATAAGTATAATATCTTAGGGTAAGAAATGTACTATCATTTATTTTGCGTCAATCAATTCTTTTTTAATGTTCGGGCACTATCGTTTATTTTGCGTCCTATCGTTTCTTTTTAATGTTCTTGACTTTAAACTAATTAAAGTGAACAATTAAAGTTTTGTTTTAATTGAACATTTGAATAAATGATTAGTAATATATAACAAGTTTGTTTATAATGTATAAGTATAATATTTTGAGTAAGAAAGACATTGTGGTTTATTTTGCGCTACATTATTTCTTTTTTAATGTTCTTGACTTTAAACTAAATAAAATGAACAATTAAAGTTTTATTTTAATTGAATATTTGAATAAATGATTACAAATGAATAACAATTTTCTTTATAATGTATGAGTATAAAATTTTGGGGTAAGAAAGGCACTGTCGTTTATTTTGCACCACATTATTTCATTTTTAATGTTCTTGACTTTAAACCTATTAAAGTGAACGATTAAAGTTTTATTTTAATTGAATATTTGAATAAATGATTACTAATAAATAACAATTTTATTTATAGTGTATGAGTATAATATTTTGGGGGTAAGAAAGGCACTGTCGTTTATTTCGTAACCTATCGTTTCTTTTTTAATGTTCTTGACTTTAAACTAATTAAAGTAAACAATTAATGTTTTATTTTAATTTAATATTTGAATAAATGGTTATGAATGAATAACAATTTTGCTTATAATGTATGAGTATAATATTTTGGGTAAGTAAGGCACTGTCGTTTATTTTGCGCCCATCGTTTCTTTTTTAATATTTTTGACTTTAAACTAATTAAACAAGTTTTATTTTAATTGAAAGTTTGAATAAATAATTACTAATAATTATTATATTTTGTTTAAAATGTATGAGTATAATATTTTGGGGTAAAAAAGACACAGTTGTTTATTTTGCGCCCCATCATTTCTTTTTTAAGGTTCATGACATTAATCTAATTATAGTAAAAAATTAAAATTTTATTTTAATTGAACATTTGAATAAATGATTACTAATAGATAACAAGTTTGTTTTTAATGCATAAGTATAATATTTTGGGTAACAAAGGCACTGTTACTTATTTTGCGCCCATCATTTCTTTTTTAATATTCAGACACTGTCGTTTATTTTGCGCCCCATTATTTTTTTATATGTTTCTGACTTTAAACTAATTAAAGTGAACAATTAAAATTTTGTTTCAATTGAATATTAGAATAAATGATTACTAACGGATAACAATTTTGCTTATAATGTATGAGTATAATATTTTGTAGTAAGAAAGGAACTGTCGTTTATTTTGCGCCCTATCGTTTCTTTTTTAATGTTCTTGGCTTTAAACTAATTAAACAAGTTTTATTTTAATTTAATATTTGTATAAATAATTAGTAATAATTATTATATTTTGTTTAAAATGTATGAGTATAATATTTTTGGGGTAAGAAAGGCAACGTCGTTTATTTTGTGCCCATCATTTCTTTTTTATTGTTCAGGCACTGTAATTTGTTTTGCTCCCCATCCTTTTTTTTAATGTTCTTGACTTTAAACTAATTAAAGTGAAAAATTAAAATTTTGTTTCAATTGAATATTAGAATAAATGAATACTAATGAATAACAATTTTGCTTATAATGTATAAGTATAATATTTTGGGATAAGTAGGGCACTATCGTTTATTTTGGGCCCATTATTTCTTTTTTAATGTTCCTGACTTCAAACCTATTAAGCTGAACAATTAAGGTTTTATTTTAATTGAATATTTGAATAAATGATTACTAGTAAATAACAATTTTATTTATAGTGTATGAGTATAATATTTTCGGGTAAGAAAGACACTATCTTTTATTTTGCACCCTATCGTTTCTTTTTTAATGTTCTTGACTTTAAAATAATTAAAACAAACAATTAATGTTTTATTTTTATTGAATATTTGAATAAATGATTACTAATTAATAACAATTTTGCTAATAATGTATGAGTATAATATTTTGGGGTAAGTAAGGCACTGTCGTTTATTTTGCGCCCCATCGTTTCTTTTTTAATGTTCCTGGCTTTAAACTAATTAAACTAAACAATAAATGTTTTATTTTAATAGAATATTTGAATAAATGATTACTAATGAATAACAATTTTGCTTATAATGTATGAGTATAATATTTTGTGGTAAGTAAGGCACTGTCGTTTATTTTGCGCCCCATCGTTTCTTTTTTAATGTTCTTGATTTTAAACCAATTAAACAACTTTTATTTTAATTGAATATTTGAATAAATAAGTACTAATAAATATTATATTTTTTTTTAAATGTATGCGTATAATATTTTGGGACCATCGGACGTTTATTTTGCGCCCCATCTTTTCTTTTTTAATATTCTTTGACTTTAAACTAATTAAAGTAAACAATTAAAGTTTTATTTTCATTGAACATTTGATTAAATGATTACTAATAAATAACAATTTTGTTTATAATATATGAGTATAATATTTTAGGCTAAGAAAGGCACTGTCGTTTATTTTGCGTCGCATCATTTTTTTTAATGTTCTTAGACTTTAAACTAATTAAAGTTAACAATTAAAATTTTATTTTAATTGAATATATGAATGAATGATTACTAATATATATCAATTTTGTTTATAATATATAAGTATAATATTTTAGGTTAAGGAGGACACTGTCATTTTTTTTTGGGCCTATTGTTTCTTTTTTAATGTTTCTGACTTCAAACTTATTAAAGTGAACAATCAAAGTTTTATTTTAATTGAATATTTGAATAAATGATTACTAATAAATAACAATTTTATTTATATTGTATGAGTATAATATTTTGGGGTAAGAAAAGCGCTGTCGTTTATTTCGCGCCCTATCGTTTTTTTTTAATGTTCTTGACTTTAGACTAAATAAAGTAAACAATTAATGTTTTATTTTAATTGAATATTTGGATAAATTATTACTAATGAATAAAAATTTTGCTTATAATGTATGAGTATAATATTTTGGGGTAAGTAAGGCACTGTCGTTTATTTTGAGCCCATTGTTTCTTTTTTAATGTTCCTGACTTCAAACCTATTAATGTGAACAATTAAAGTTTTATATTAATTGAATATTTGAATAGATGATTACTAATAAATAACAATTAAAGTTTTTTAATGTTCTTGACTTTAGACTAAATAAAGTAAACAATTAATGTTTTATTTTAATTGAATATTTGGATAAATTATTACTAATGAATAACAATTTTGCTTATAATGTATGAGTATAATATTTTGGGGTAAGTAAGGCACTGTCGTTTATTTTGCGCCCCTTCATTTCTTTTTTAATGTTCTTGATTTTAAACCAATAAAACAAATTTTATTTTAATTGAATATTTGAATAAAAAATTAGTAATAATTATAATATTTTGTTTAAAATGTATAAGTATAATATTTTGGGGTAAGAATGACACGGTTGTTTATTTTGCGACCATCATTTCCTTTTTAATGTTCAGGCACTGCCGTTTATTTTGTGCCCCATCGTTTCTTTTTTAATATTCTTGGACTTTAAACAAATATTTTAGGGTAAGAAAGACAACGTCATATATTTTGCGCCACATTATTTCTTTTTTAATGTTCATGACATTAAACTAAATAAAATGAACAATTAACGTTTTATCTTAATTGAATATTTGAATAAATGATTACTAATATATAACAATTTTGTTTGTAATGTATAAGTATAATATTTTAGGGTAAGCAAGGCACTGTCATTTATTTTGGGCCCATTGTTTCTTTTTTAATGTTGCTGACTTCAAACCTACTAAAGTGAACAATTAAAGTTTTATTTTAATTGAATATTTGAATAAATGATTACTAATAAATAACATTTTTATTTATAGTGTATGAGTATAATATAGTGGGGTAAGAAAGACACTATCGTTTATTTTGCGCCCTATAGTTTCTTTTTTAATGTTCTTGACTTTAAACTAATTAAAGCAAACAATTAATGTTTTATTTTAATTGAATATTTGAATAAATGATTACAAATGAATAACAGTTTTCTTTATAATGTATGAGTATAAAATTTTGGGGTAAGAAAGGCACTGTCGTTTATTTTGCACCACATTATTTCATTTTTAATGTTCTTGACTTTAAACCTATTAAAGTGAACGATTAAAGTTTTATTTTAATTGAATATTTGAATAAATGATTACTAATAAATAACAATTTTATTTATAGCGTATGAGTATAATATTTTGGGGAAAAGAAAGGCACTGTCGTTTATTTCGTAACCTATCGTTTCTTTTTTAATGTTCTTGACTTTAAACTAATTAAAGTAAACAATTAATGTTTTATTTGAATTTAATATTTGAATAAATGGTTATGAATGAATAACAATTTTGCTTATAATGTATGAGTATAATATTTTGGGTAAGTAAGGCACTGTCGTTTATTTTGCGCCCATCGTTTCTTTTTTAATGTTCTTGACTTTAAACTAATTAAAGCAAACAATTAATGTTTTATTTTAATTGAACATTTGATTAAATGATTACTAATAAATAACAATTTTATTTATAATATATGATTATGATATTTTGGGCTAAGAAAGGCACTGTCGTTTATTTTGCGCCCCATCATTTTTTTTTTTATTGTTCTTGGCTTTAAACTAATTAAAGTTAAAAATTAAAATTTTATTTTAATTGAATATATGAATGAATGATTACTAATATATAACAATTTTGTTTATAATATATAAGTATAATATTTTAGGTTAAGCAGGGCATTTTCATTTTTTTTAGACCTATTGTTTCTTTTTTAATGTTTCTGACTTCAAACCTATTAAAGTGAACAATTAAAGTTTTATTTTAATTGAATATTTGAATAAATGATTATTAATAAATAACAATTTTATTTATAGTGTATAAGTATAATATTTTGTGGTAAGAAAGGCACTGTCGTTTATGTCGCGCGCTATCGTTTCTTTTTTAATGTTCTTGACTTTAAACTAATTAAAGTAAACAATTAGTGTTTTATTTTAATTGAATATTTGAATAATTGATTACTAATGAATAACAATTTTGCTTATAATGTATGAGTATAATATTTTGGGGTAAAAAAGGCACGGTTGTTTATTTTGCGACAATTATTTATTTTTTAATGTTCAGACACTGTCGTTTATTTTGCGGCCCATCGTTTCTTTTTTAATGTTCTTTGACTTTAAACTAATTAAAGTAAACAAATAAATTTTTATTTTAATTGAACATTTGAATAAATGATTACTATTAAATAACAATTTTATTTATAATATATGAGTATAATATTTTGGGGTGAGAAAGGCACTATCGTTTATTTTGCACCCCATCATTTCTTTTTTAATATTCTTCAGTGTAAACTAATTAAAGTGAACAATTAAAGTTTTATTTTAATTGAATATTTGAATAAATGATTACTAATATATAGCAAGTTTGTTTATAATATATGAGTATAATATTTTGGGGTGAGAAAGACATTGTCGTTTGTTTTGCGCCACATTATTTCTTTTTTAATGTTCTTGACTTTAAACTAAATGAAATAAACAATTAAAATTTTATTTTAATTGAATATTTGAATAAATAATTACAAATGAATAACAATTTTTTTATAATGTATGAGTATAATATTTTGGGATAAGAAAGACACTGTCGTTTATTTCGCGCCCTATCATTTCTTTTTTAATGTTCTTGACTTTAAACTAATTAAAGTAAACAATTAATATTTTATTTTAATTGAATATATGAATAAATGATTACTAATGAATAACAATTTTTTCTATGAGTATAATATTTTGGGATAAGTAAGGAACTGTCATTTATTTTGGGCCCATTGTTGCTTTTTTAATGTTCCTGACTTTAAACCTATTAAAGTGAACAATTAAAGTTTTATTTTAATTGAATATTTGAATAAATGATTACAAATGAATAAAAATTTTATTTATAATGTATGAGTATAATATTTTGGGGTAAGAAAGGAACTGTCATTTATTTTGCGCCCTATCGTTTCTTTTTTAATGTTCTGGACTTTAAACTAATTAAGGCAAAGAATTAATGTTTTATTTTAATTGAATATTTGAATAAATGATTACTAATGAATAACAATTTTGCTTATAATGTATGAGTATAATATTTTGGGGTAAGTAAGGCACTGTCATTTATTTTGCGCCCCATCGTTTCTTTTTTAATGTTCTTGACTTTAAAATAATTAAACATGTTTTATTTTAATTGAATATTTGAATAAAAAATTAATAATAATTATTATATTTTGTTTAAAATGTATAAGTATAATATTTTGGGGTAAGAATGGCACGGTTGTTTATTTTGCGACAATTATTTCTTTTTTAATGTTCAGACATTATCGTTTATTTTGCGCCCCATCGTTTCTTTCTTAATGTTCTTTGACTTTAAACTAATTAAAGTAAACAATTAAAGTTTTATTTTAATTGAACATTTGAATAAATGATTACTAATAAATAACAATTTTATTTATAATATATGAGTATGATATTTTGGGCTAAGAAAGGCACTGTCGTTTATTTTGCGCCCCATCATTTTTTTTTAATGTTCTTGGCTTTAAACTAATTAAAGTTAACAATTAAAATTTTATTTTAATTGAATATATGAATGAATGATTACTAATATGTAACAAATTTGTTTATAATATATAAGTATAATATTTTAAGTTAAGCAGGGTATTGTCATTTTTTTAGGCCTATTGTTTCTTTTTTAATGTTTCTGACTTCAAACCTATTAAAGTGAACAATTAAAATTTTATTTTAATTGAATATTTGAATAAATGATTACTAATAAATAAAAATTTTATTTATAGTGTATGAGTATAATATTTTGGGGTAAGAAAGGCACTGTCTTTTTTTTCGCACCCTATCATTTCTTTTTTATTGTTCTTGACTTTAAACTAAATAAAGTAAACAATTAATGTTTTATTTTAATTGAATATTTGAATAAATGATTACTAATGAATAACAATTTTGCTTATAATGTATGAGTATAATATTTTGGGGTAAGAAAGGCACGGTTGTTTATACTGCGACCATCATTTCTTTTTTAATGTTCAGGCACTGTCGTTTATTTTGCGCCCATCGTTTCTTTTTTAATGTTCTTTGACTTTAAACTAATTAAAATAAACAATTAAAGTTTTATTTTAATTAAACATTTGAATAAATGATTACTATTAAATAACAATTTTATTTATAATATATGAGCATAATATTTTAGGGTAAGAAAGGCACTATCATTTATTTTGCACCCCATCATTTCTTTTTTAATGTTCGTGACTGTAAACTAATTAAAGTGAACAATTAAAGTTTTATTTTAATTGAACATTTGAATAAATGATTACTAATATATAGCAAGTTTGTTTATAATATATAAGTATAATATTTTGGGGTAAGAAAGACACTGTCGTTTATTTTGCGCCACATTATTTCTTTTTTAATGTTCTTGACTTTAAACTAAATGAAATAAACAATTAAATTGTTATTTTAATTTAATATTTGAATAAATGATTACAAATGAATAAGAATTTTGTTTATAATATATGAGTATAATATTTTGGGGTAAGAAAGACATTGTCGTTTATTTCGCGCCCTATCATTTCTTTTTTAGTGTTCTTGACTTTAAACCAATTAAAGTAAACAATTAATGTTTTATTTTAATAGAATATATGAATAAATGATTACTAATGAATAACAATTTTTTGTATGAGTATAATATTTTGGGATAAGTAAGGCACTGTCGTTTATTTTGGGCCCATAGTTTCTTTTTTAATGTTCCTGACTTCAAACCTATTAAAGTGAACAATTAAAGTTTTATTTTAATTGAATATTTGAATAAATGATTACTAATAAATAACAATTTTATTTATAGTGTATGAGTATAACATTTCGGGATAAGAAAGGGACTGTCGTTTATTTTGCGCCCTATGTTTCTTTTTTAATGTTCTTGACTTTAAACTAATTAAAGCAAAAAATTAATGTTTTATTTTAATTGAATATTTGAATAAATGATTACTAATGAATAATGATTTTGCTTATAATGTATGAGTACAATATTTTGGGCTAAGTAAGGCACTGTCGTTTTTTTTGCGCCCCATCGTTTCTTTTTAAATGTTCTTGACTTTAAACTAATTAAACAAGTTTTATTTTAATTGAATATTTGAATAAAATTTTTTTAATAATTATTATATTTTGTTTAAAATGTATAAGTATAATATTTTGGGGTAAAAAGGCACGGTTGTTTATTTTGCGACAATTATTTCTTTTTTAATGTTCAGACACTGTCGTTTATTTTGCGGCCCATCATTTTTTTAATGTTCTTTGACTTTAAACTAATTAAAGTAAACAATTAAAGTTTTATTTTAATTGAACATTTAAATAAATGATTACTAATAAATAACAATTTTATTTATAATATATGAGTATGATATTTTGGGCTAAGAAAGGCACTGTCGTTATTTTGCGCCCCATCATTTTTATTTAATGTTCTTGGCTTTAAACTAATTAAAGTTAACAATTAAAATTTTATTTTAATTGAATATATGAATGAATGATTACTAATATATAACAAATTTGTTTATAATATATAAGTATAATATTTTAAGTTAAGCAGGGTATTGTCATTTTTTTAGGCCTATTGTTTCTTTTTTAATGTTTCTGACTTCAAACCTATTAAAGTGAACAATTAAAGTTTTATTTTAATTGAATATTTGAATAAATGATTACTAATAAATAAAAATTTTATTTATAGTGTATGAGTATAATATTTTGGGGTAAGAAAGGCCCTATCGTTTATTTTGCACCCCATCATTTTTTTTTTTAATATTCCTGAGTGTAAACTAATTAAAGTTTTATTTTAATTGAACATTTGAATAAATGATTACTAATATATAGCAAGTTTGTTTATAATATATGAGTATAATATTTTGGGGTGAGAAAGGCACTGTCGTTTGTTTTGCGCCACATTATTTCTTTTTTAATGTTCTTGACTTTAAACTAAATGAAATAAACAATTAAAGTTTTTTTTTAATTGAATATTTGAATAAATAATTACAAATGAATAACAATTTTTTTTATAATGTATGAGTATAATATTTTGGGGTAAGAAAGGAACTGTCATTTATTTTGCGCCCTATCGTTTCTTTTTTAATGTTCTGGACTTTAAACTAATTAAGGCAAAGAATTAATGTTTTATTTTAATTGAATATTTGAATAAATGATTACTAATGAATAACAATTTTTTGTATGAGTATAATATTTTGGGATAAGTAAGGAACTATCATTTATTTTGGGCCCATTGTTTCTTTTTTAATGTTCCTGACTTCAAACCTATTAAAGTGAACAATTAAAGTTTTATTTTAATTGAATATTTGAATAAATGATTACAAATGAATAACAATTTTATTTATAATGTATGAGTATAATATTTTGGGGTAAGAAAGGAACTGTCATTTATTTTGCGCCCTATCGTTTCTTTTTTAATGTTCTGGACTTTAAACTAATTAAGGCAAAGAATTAATGTTTTATTTTAATTGAATATTTGAATAAATGATTACTAATGAATAACAATTTTGCTTATAATGTATGAGTATAATATTTTGGGGTAAGTAAGGCACTGTCATTTATTTTGCGCCCCATCGTTTCTTTTTTAATGTTCTTGACTTTAAACTAATTAAACATGTTTTATTTTAATTGAATATTTGAATAAAAAATTAATAATAATTATTATATTTTATTTAAAATGTGTGAGTATAATATTTTGGGGTAAGAATGGCACGGTTGTTTATTTTGCGACCATCATTTCCTTTTTAATGTTCAGGCACTGCCGTTTATTTTGCGGCTCATCGTTTTTTTTTAATGTTCTTTGACTTTAAACTAATATTTTGGGGTAAAAAAGACACCGTCGTATATTTTGCGCCACATTATTTGTTTTTTATTGTTCTTGACTTTAAACTAAATAAAATGAACAATTAACGTTTTATTTTAATTAATTATTTGAATAAATGATTACTAATATATAAATATTTTGCTTATAATATATGAGTATAATATTTTAGGGTAAGCAGGGCACTGTCATTTATTTTGGGCCCATTGTTTCTTTTTTAATGTTCCTGACTTCAAACCTATTAAAGTGAACAATTAAATTTTTATTTTAATTGAATATTTGAATAAATGATTACTAATAAATAACAATTTTATTTATAGTGTATGAGTATAATATTTTAGGATAAGAAAGGCAGTATCGTTTATTTCGCGCCCTATCGTTTCTTTTTTAATGTTTATGACTTTAAACTAATTAAAGTTGTAACGACCCGAAAATCGGACCGCTACCGGCGCTAGGATCCAGATCGGCTTAAGGCCGCCGGGACCTGTAGCAAGCCTCGCATACAACTTGTATACCTGTTTAATCCCATACATGGTCAACATATACATAAAAATTTTGAACTTTCACATTCATTTACCAAACTTAACATATAATAAGTTTGGTTTACATAAACAATGATAAAACATTTTATATACCATGAACAAAGGTATTAACCAACATACTAGGGTCAAGCACAACTATAAACCTCAATAGACATCATTACATTACATTACTGTACTGTGCTTTACATTACATCATGTTCATGTCCACAACTAGCTATTACATAAAACATGACTTCTAATCCTGCTGACTTCCTGGACTAGCCCGTACCTGCAAACCTGGGGGATTAAGGGAGTGGGGTGAGCTACTAGAGCCTAGTGAGCAGAATAATAAAACATTACGTTTAAAATTCATGCTTTCATGGAATGCATCACATCACAAACAAATCACATCAAGGATGAATTTGTCACCATTTAGCCCTCTACACAGTCCAATCATGCCAGGGGCGTAGTGCAGGCACACCTGGACTTCCATATCATATCATACATATTCAATCGTGCCGGAGGCGTAGTGCAGGCCACACCCGGACTTTCTCTTACATAGTGCCAGGGGCGTAGTGCAGGCACACCTGGACTTCCATATCATATCATCATTATATCATGTCATAACATATGAGGGCTAATTGATCATTCAACATTCATCCACATCAACAACATAATATGCAATGCAACATATTCGTGAATTCTAATGCAAGCACCCTAATATATCTCATGGCATTCATGATGCGTGAATCATGCTAAAACTTTCAATATTTACTTTAAAACATAAAGAGTCATTCTACTCACCTTAGGCTAGCTCTGACAAGACTCTGAAGCAGCTAACTCACTGCTGGGGTCCTCGGTTCCTCGGGTCCGAACCTACACAGGTGGACTCAAATGAGGGACCAAACATACAAGAACATGACTCTAAGATACTCCCCAAAAATTCCCTAAAACACCTTAAAACAATCATAGGAAACATGCAAAGGAAGGCTTGAATAGGGCACTTTCGGCGGTAGGTTCGGCGGCCGAAAGTCCCTCCAGAGCCGAAAGTCATGCACCTTCAGCGGCACGTTCGGCGGCCAAAGGTTCCTTCTAGAGACGAAACTCATGCATGTTCGGCGGCACCTTCGGCGGCCGAAACTCCCTTCCAGAGCCGAAAGTCCACTTTCAGGGGCAGGGTTCGGCAGCCAAAGGCTTGCCTCCACAGGCAGGTTCGGCGGCCGAAAGTCCCTTCGGCTGCCGAACCGGAGTTCTTCCAAAGGGCAGAACTCAGCCTCCACAATGCACATTTGCCTCCCAAACCATACAACTCAAAACCAACACTTTCACAACGTGCATACACACATACATAAGCTCATAGGGGCCTCAAACTATCCTAAACCCTAACCAAAACACAACAAACATACATATACAACACACATTGACCATATACTCTACATTAACCAAAAACTCAATATTAACCTAAACATGCATTTCTACCCAAAAACTTCCATAAAACTCATTTAAAACACGAAATGAGCTAAGGATCTACTCTTACCTCTTGAAGACCGAGAGGAGAGGCGATCTAACTCGGAGATGGGGGAGATCTAGCTCCTTGGGTCTCCAAGCTCCAAAACTTGCTCAAAGTTCACAAATCTTCAAAAGCCAAGCAAATACTTGTTAAAACTTGAAAGATTGGAGGAAGAATCATAAAAAACAACCATGAGAGAGCATGGACTCACCGTTGGCCGAAAATGGAGAGAAAACTCGCCCGTTTCGGCCATGGAGCCCTTATATAGGGGCAGGCCCGACCACCTTCGGAAGCCTAAAGTGCCTCCAAAACTCATGCAAGTTCGGCGGCCGAACATGAGGTTCGGCGGCCGAACCTGAGCCACTTTCGGAAGCCTAACTTGCCCCCCTAAACTATCCCATGTTTGACGGCCGAACTTGAGGTTCGGCGGCCGAACCTGGAAATGCCTCCATGGTCTTTTTCATTCAAAACTCAATTCCTTTCTTACTTAAAATCATAAAATACATTAAAACATTTTATACAAACATGAGTTTTTCCCTTCTAGAGGTTTCCGACATCCGATATTCTACTGGACGGTAGGAATTCCGATACCGGACTCTAGCCGGGTATTACATTCTTCCCCCCTTAAGAACATTCATCCCCAAATGTTCACCAAACAACACATGCATAGCATAAAACATGAATATACAACAAAAAAACATAATACTAACCTTAGAAGAGATGAGGATATTGCTGGAGCATGGACTCCCGTGTCTCCCAGGTACACTCTTCGATGTTGTGGTGATTCCAAAGGACTTACACCATCGGGATTTTCTTATTTCTTAGCTTTCTGATCTAGGTGTCTAGGATCTGTACTGGCTGTTCAACATAGGTGAGATCTTCTTGGATCTCCATATCAAGTTCGCTAAGAACCTTGCCCGGATCTGACACGAACTTCCGTAACATGGAAACATGGAAAACCGGATGGATTCTCCCCATTGAAGCAGGTAAGTCCAACTTGTACGATACATTCCCAATCTTTTGCAAGATTTCAAAGGGCCTGATGTACCGTGGAGCTAGCTTACCTTTTTTCCCGAACCGAATCAGCCCTTTCATCGGAGACACTTTGAGCAATACCAAATCCCCCTTCTGAAACTCTACTTGCCTTCTGCGGATATCTGCATAACTCTTTTGCCTGCTCACAGCAGTCTTGATCCTTTCTCTGATTATGGGCACCACCCTGCTGGTGATCTCTACTAGCTCAGGCCCTACCAAGGCCCTTTCTCCAACTTCTTTCCAGCAAATAGGCGATCTGCACTTTCTTCCATACAAAGCTTCATAGGGAGCCATCCCAATGCTAGCATGATAGTTGTTATTGTAGGCAAACTCCACCAAGGGCAGATGCTGCCTCCAAGAATTGCCAAAATCTAGCACACACATTTTGAGCATATCCTCTATCGTCTGGATGGTCCTCTCTGATTGTCCGTCCGTTTGAGGATGGAAAGTAGTGCTAAAGTCCAACCTGGTACCCATAGCGTCCTGCAAACTCCGCCAAAACCTAGAGGTGAACTGGGGTCCTCTATCAGACACTATTGAAACAGGAGCCCCATGCAACCTGACCACTTCATCAACAAACACCTGCGCCAATTTATCCATAGATAGCCACTCCTGACAAGGATGAAGTGAGTAGATTTGGTCAGTCTGTCCACAATCACCCATATGGAGTCTAATCTGTTGGATGTTGTCGGTAACCCCACTACGAAGTCCATAGCTATATTCTCCCATTTCCACTCTGGAATAGGTAGCGGGTTAAGCATTCCAGCCGGCTTCTGATGTTCTAGCTTCACCCTCTGACATACTTCGCAGGCTGACACGAACTGTGCCACTTCTCTTTTCATAGCTGGCCACCAATACACTCTTTTCAGATCCTGATACATTTTGGTGGCTCCAGGGTGAACACTGTATCTGGCATTATAAGCTTCCCTCATAATGTCTCCTTTCAGACCCACGTCATCTGGTACACACAATCTATTTCCATAGCGGATGATCCCCTTGCTGTCGAATCTGAACTCTTCATTCTTGCCTAACTGAACAGTCCTGGCAATCTTCACTAACTCTGGGTCCTCGTGCTGTTTTTGAGCCACCTACTCCAGAAACACAGGTGTCACTCTCATCTGGGCTATCAAAGCACCTGTACCAGACAACTCTAGCTGTAGACCTTCATCAACGAGCTTATAAAACTCCCTCACCACCGGTCTCCTCTCTGCTGAAATATGAGATAGACTGCCAAGTGATTTCCGGCTTAGGGCGTCTGCCACAACATTCACCTTACCCGGATGGTACTGGATCTTGCAATCATAGTCACTAAGCAGTTCTACCCATCTCCTTTGCCTCATATTCAACTCTCTCTGACTCAAAATGTACTGCAGGCTCTTATGATTTGTAAAGATCTCACATTTTACCCCATAAAGGTAATGCCTCCACATATTGAGTGCAAAGATCACTGCTGCCATTTCTAGGTCATGTGTAGGGTAATTCAACTCGTGCTTCTTCAGCTGCCTAGAAGCATAAGCAATTACCCTTTCATTCTGCATCAGCACACAACCCAGTCCCACACGGGACGCATCACAATACACTGTGAAGTCTTCATTACTAGTTGGCAGAGCTAACACCGGTGCCGACGTTAACCTCTTCTTTAGCTCTTCAAAGTTCTCTTCACACTGATCGGTCCACACAAATTTCTGGTTTTTCTTAGTCAATCTGGTCATGGGAGCTGCAATCTTGGAGAAGTCCTGAACGAACCTCCTGTAGTAACCTGCCAAACCCAAGAAGCTCTTGATCTCTGTCACTGTAGTGGGTCTAGGCCAGTTCGCTACCGCTTCCACTTTCTTGGGGTCCACCTCAGTTCCATTTTCTGACACAATATGCCCCAAGAAAGAGATGCTCCTCAGCCAGAACTCACACTTGGAGAACTTAGCATACAAGCCGTGTTCCCTCAAGGTCTGCAGAACTATCCTCAGATGATGGGCATGCTCCTCTGCATTCCTGGAATACACTAAGATATCATCTATGAAGACAATAACAAAGTGATCTAGGTACTGGCTAAACACTCTGTTCATGAGATCTATGAATGCTGCAGGGGCATTGGTTAACCTGAATGGCATCACAAGGAACTCATAGTGCCCATATCTGGTTCTGAACGCTGTCTTCGACACATCCTCTTCTCTTATCCTCAGTTGATGGTACTCAGATCTCAGATATATTTTAGAGAAACAACCTGCTCCTGCTACTGGTCAAATAGATCGTCGATCCTCGGCAACGGGTACTTATTCTTGGTAGTGACTTTGTTCAATTGCCTGTAGTCGATACAAAGTCTAAGGGATCCATCCTTCTTTTTCACAAACAGAACTGGAGCACCCCAAGGTGAGGTACTCGGTCGGATGAAGCCCTTATCTACCAGCTCTTGTAACTGCTCCTTAAGCTCCTTCAATTCTGCTGGTGCCATCCTGTAGGGAGGGATAGAGATCGGTCTGGTTCCAGGCATCAATTCAATTTCGAACTCTATCTCCCTAGCAGGTGGTAAACCTGGCAGCTCGTCTGGGAAAACATCTATGAACTCTCTGACCAAGGGCACTGAAGTGGGCTCTCTGACATGACTTTCCAGCTCTCTCACATGAGCTAGAAAACCCTGACAACCCCTCCTAAGCAGCCTACGAGCCTGTAGGGCTGATATCAAACCTCTAGGTGTACCCCTCCTATCTCCTCGGAAGACAACCTCTGACCCATCCTGTCCTCGGAACCTGACTACCTTGTCTCTGCAGTCCAAGGTAGCACCATGGGTACACTACAAAAAACTGTGAAATTGCGACCAAAATTAGCGACCAAAATTTTTGGTTGCTATATAGCAACCAATCAGCAACCATTCTGCTACTACATGAATAAAATAATTTTTTTATTTAATAAAAAGCTCAACGACCAAAAATTGGTTGTTATTTGATCGCTATTTAGCGACCAAATATTAAATCGTCGCTAAATTTAGCGGGAATTAGTGGCGCGAGATATTTGCGACCATATTTGCGACGAAATGGCGACTATTTTTTGAGTGGAAATATAATGTTATAATTTGCGACTATATTTAGCGACTAATTAGTTTAGTCGCTAAACAGCGACCAATCAGCGACTAATCAGCGACCATTTTATTTTTAAAATTTTAATTTAATTTTTAATTAAATTTTATTTTATTTAAAATTTTAAATTAAGATTAAATATATTGTTAAAATATTTTTTTATAATTTTACGTATATTCTTATTTTTAGTACAATTTATTTTAAAAAATAATTTAAAATATTGTTATCGTAAATTAATACAGTATAATATTTTAATACAATAAAACTATATTATTTATCTTTAAAAAAATTATACTATTAAAGACAAAATTAATAAACATATAGTATAAAACATTTTAAATAATATAAACTATAAAAATAAAATCTTAATTGAAAGATAAAAAATAAACCTAAATAAACAAACCTGCTATCAAAAGAACCCTTAAATTTCAACCCTAAATCTCTCTCAACTCTCAAGTCTACTGCCGCCCTCCCCTCCCCCATTCGGCCTCTCCGTCACTCGTCTGGTACAACTGTGCGCCTCCCGCCGATCGTTCCTCTGCTCCACGCTATCAACGTCGTTCTGCGTTCGGTTCCTGCGTCCGCTGGTCTGCTTGCTTCTTTGCTCTTCTCCGCCGCTTCCTCTGCTCCAGTCTTACCGTCTGGTGCTGCTCCTCGCCGCGTCCTCTGTCACTACAGGTTTGGATGGATATTTTGAAATTGTGATTTCAGATGTGTACTTTCTGAGGTTTGTGAGATCTAAATATTATGATTAAAGAGGAACAAAACACGACTAAAATTTTAATTATTTTAACTAAAAAAATTAATTAATTAATTTTAACTAAAAAAATTAATTAATTAATTTTAACTTAAAAAATTAATTAATTTATTTTAACTTAAAAAATTAAGTAATTAATTTTTAATTGAAAAATTAACTTAAAAAATTAATAACTTAAAAAATTACTTAATTTTTAATTGAAAACTAATACATTTCTAAAATAAAAAGTCCTAATAGTTTTTTTAAATATATTTTTTAGTTAAATTGTAAACTATTTTTTATTATTATATATCTTTATCGGTGTATATGTATATCTAATTAAGTTATTATTATTAATTCTACTCAATTTAAATTATTATTATCTATTATATTAAGTTAATTTTAAAAAATACAATTTTATATTGAAACCCTAATTCTAAAATCACATTGCATCCCTCACTCACTCTCCTTACTACCGACAGCCACTTTCCTCACTCACCCTTACTGCCGACAGCCCTTTCCCTCACTCATTGTGCCGATCGACCGACAATTCTTCCCTTACTCACTTCCTATTAACCTGTTGGAAAGAATCCTCTGCCATGATTGTAAATCAATCAGTTGTTGGAAAGAATCCTCTGTCATGATTGTAAATCAGTCAGTGATCAAATCTTACTATATTTAGCATAGCACGATTCTAGGACATAATTGAGGGCTCAATCAAAGGTCTAATTGTTCATATCATGTACTATATAAACTCTGTAACTTACTATACAAGAGGTAAGAAAATAAAAATAGTTTTCTTCCTATAATCTCAAGATGGTATCAAAGCAGGTTTCGGTCTAAAAATATAGCCATCCTGCAATAATCCTTTACCAGATACCCTTCCCAACTTCTTTCTCTCACCGAAACAACAATGGCCGACCTCCCCAGCCCGGTTGACCAATCCCAGGCAATAATTGATCCAATAGCAGACCTGTCACAAAAACTATTCCAGTTAATTCAGAATAGCCAAGATGGAAATCAGAAATCAGTGAACCAATTCACTCTTAATTCAGCAAAGATGATGGAGATGTTTATCACGGCACTACAAGGAGCCGCGAAAGGAGGAGGCACGGGTGTCCCTTATGATCGGAAAGGAGGTATTTTAGGGTTAGAAAGGAGGGCAAATGACCTTTCTACCCCTGTCTCTTTAAATAAATCTAAATGTGCCTCTGCTTGTTTTAATTCTAACAAGGTACAAAATACTAGTGGGTGGATATTTGATTCAGGAGCCACAGACACTATGACTAATGATTCTTTAGATTTTGTTGTGTCAGCCCCACCCTCAAAATCCAATATTCTAAACGCTACCGGTGGCTCTTTTCCGGTCATCGGTGGTGGTACCGTTTCTATAACCCCCACTTTAAATGTCTCCAACAGCCTCTATGTACCTTCCTTATCTTGCAAATTACTCTCTGTTAGTCAGATCACCAAACAGTTAAATTGCAGAGTACTCATGTATCCTCATTTTTGTGTTTTGCAGGATATTCATACGGGCACGGTACTGGGCCGTGGTACTGAGAAAGATGGACTGTACTATGTGGAGGAGATCTCAAGTACTGGGTCAGCTCATTTAGCTCAAGGGTCCTCAACCCGACAGTTATGGCTCTGGCACCGGCGCTACGGCCATCCCTCAAGTGATTATCTTCGTACTTTGTTTCCTGAGTTTAAATCCATTGACATTCCAGTTTGTTCTTCATGCGTGCTTGCTAAGAGTCATAAGAGTACTTATCATATATCCACAAATAAATCTGATACTCCCTTCTCAATAATACACTCTGATGTATGAGGGCCTGCCCCGGAAACTGTCTCCCTTGATTATAGATACTTTGTGACTTTTATTGATGATTGCACTCGTGTTACTTGGGTTTACCTGCTAAGACAAAAAAGTGAAGTGGCTGAGAAATTCTGTGATTTTTTCCGCATGATTAAAACCCAATTTCACAAGACCATTCAAGTCCTCCGATCTGACAATGGGGGGGAATTTGTCAATAACCATCTCCAAACCTTTTTCCGGGATAATGGGATCCTTCACCAAACTGCTTGTCCTTATATACCACAGCAAAATGGGGTTGCTGAAAGGAAAAATCGACATATCCTTGAGACTGCCCGAGCCCTAATGTTTGAAGCCCAAGTTCCTCCTAAGTTTTGGTCTGAAGCAGTTGCCACATCCATTTACCTCATCAATCGACTTCCGTCTCGCGTCCTTAATTTCCAATCTCCCTTGCATACCTTGTCCTCTCATCACACCATCCCTTCCCTTCTCAACCTTCCACCTAAAATCTTTGGCTGTACAGTTTATGTTCACATTCCTAAAACACACCGCACTAAACTTGATCCATGTGCTCTGAAGTGTGTTTTCTTTGGTTATGGTGTCCATAAAAAGGGCTATCGGTGTTTTGACCCAATCTCTAAACGGCTCTTCACTACCATGGACTGCACTTTTCTGGAAGAGGAATATTTTTTTCCCTCGCCAACTAGCAGTGAGGGGGAGACAACGGCACAATCACCACCACTGCCAAATTGGCTTAGTCAGGAGGGGCCAGAACTTGATCATTCTTCTCTTCCTAAGTCTACACCAGAACTGGGAGATACTGACCATCTAGTACAGTCCTCGGTCTCAACGTCACAACCAGAACCTGACACCGTAGAATATCCTGAGGAACACACAACTGAGGTATGTGAATCTGAACTTTCCCCTGGTTCTAATAACCTTACTACTGAACCCATTTCCCTTGAGGTTTCTGAAACAGGCCAATATGTCCTACCCCCTCGGAATAATAGAGGAATTCCACCCAGGAGATATGATCCAGAATTTGAGGCAGCCAGGTCCAGATACCCTGTGGCAAATGTTACCAGAGGAGAAAGACTATCACCTCAGTTGGTCAACCTACAGAAAAACATTTGCTCAGAATGGATACCAAAGGATGCCACAGAGGCCCAGAAGGACAAAAGATGGGTTGAGGCGATGGAGACCGAGATGGATGCCCTGGAGAAAAATAAGACCTGGAAAAAATGCTGGCTACCCAAGGGAAAACGACCAGTGGGATGAAAATGGGTGTTTACCATAAAGTATAAGTCAGACGGAACGGTAGACAGATATAAAGCTAGACTTGTAGCAAAAGGATATACTCAGACTTATGGAGTTGACTATTCTGAAACGTTCTCTCCAGTAGCAAAAATTGATACAATACGGGTCCTATTCTCTCTAGCTGCAAACCTAGACTGGCCACTTCACCAATTTGATGTGAAAAATGCTTTCTTACATGGTGATCTGGAGGAGGAAGTATACATGGATGCTCCACCAGGGTTCATGAGTGGGTATAGAAGGGGAGAAGTGTGTCGATTGAGGCGAGCCTTGTATGGGTTGAAACAGTCACCCAGAGCATGGTTTGGGAGATTTACTCAAGCAATGAAGAAAAATGGATATCGACAGAGTAACTCCGATCACACTCTATTCTTGAAGAGGCAAGGAAGGAAGATCACGTGTTTGATTATATATGTGGATGACATGATTATAACTGGAGATGATGTGGACGAAATCAAACAATTGAGGGACAACTTATTCCAAGAATTTGAGATGAAAGACCTGGGGATGCTAAAATATTTTCTTGGAATCGAAGTTCTCAGATCAAACCAGGGAATTCTAATATCACAGAGAAAGTACATTCTTGATCTGTTAACTGAAACAGGAATGATAGATTGCAAACCAGTCGATACTCCGGTAATGGTCAATCACGAGTTGAGCAAGGACTCAAAAGAAGGACCCACAGACAGGGGGAGGTACCAGAGACTGGTAGGAAAACTGATTTATTTATCACACACCAGACCAGACGTGGCATATGCTGTGAGTTTGGTAAGTCAGTTCATGCATGATCCAAAACAAGACCATATGGAGGCAGCATTAAGAATCGTTCAATATCTGAAAGGAACAGCTGGGATGGGCATGTTGTTCAAAAAGAATGGTCATTTCAGTATTAGTGAATATACGGACGCAAGTTGGGCAGGAGATCTCTCTGACAGACGATCTACTTCAGGATACTTTACCTTTGTCGGAGGAAATTTGGTAACGTGGAAAAGTAAGAAACAGAAGGTGGTGGCACTGTCAAGTGCTGAAGCAGAATTCAGGGGAATAGCAAAAGGATTGGCAGAACTCCTATGGATCAGAAAGTTGATGTTTGAGCTTGGATTTCCATCAAAGGATGCAGCTGAACTCCGTTGTGACAACAAGGCAGCAATAAGCATTTCTAAAAATCCAGTTCAGCATGATCGAACAAAACATGTTGAAATAGACCGACATTTCATCAAAGAAAAGTTGGACAGTGGTCTGATATCTTTACCATTTGTTCGATCAGAGGATCAATGGGCGGACATCCTAACCAAAGCAGTAGCTGGACGAATATTCCATGAGGTTTTGGGCAAGTTGGGTATGCTAGATCCACATGAACCAACTTGAGGGGGAGTGTTGGAAAAAATCCTCTGCCATGATTGTAAATCAATCAGTTGTTGGAAAGAATCCTCTGTCATGATTGTAAATCAGTCAGTGATCAAATCTTACTATATTTAGCATAGCACAATTCTAGGACATAATTGAGGGCTCAATCAAAGGTCTAATTGTTCATATCATGTACTATATAAACTCTGTAACTTACTATACAAGAGGTAAGAAAATAAAAATAGTTTTCTTCCTATAATCTCAATATAACCGACATCCCTCTCCCTTACTCTAACTCACTTGTGCTCTCTCTCCCCCTTCTCCTCTCCTCCCTGCTCTCTCTCTCTCTCTCTCTCTCTCTCGCTCTCTCTCGCTCGCTCTCGCTCGGTCTCTCTCACTCGCTCTCGCTCGGTCTCTCTTGTTCGCTCTCTCTCGCTCGCTCCTTCGCTTTCTCTCTTGGATTTCTATTGCTTCTCTCTCCTTAACTCTGTAAGTGAATCCTTGCTTTGTAAATTTGAATATTTACTTTATCACTTTGATTCCTTTGATTTTTTTTTTCTATTTCTTAAATTTAGAAGTTATATTTGATTTTTTTATATAAATGTGTTGAAAGAGTGTGATTCCAAGAATTGTGCGAAATTAGGAATTTTGAGAAGTTAATGACTGCATTGTAATGGGTGATGAGGTTGTTTCTAACATGTAGCTTTAGGATTATGATTTCTGCAGAAACAGCTCTTACATTTGCAATATAAGCCACTATCAGTATGTACATATATAGAGCTATTGTAAATGTGTCTTCAGAATTTCAAACTTTGCCGAACTTTCTAATACATCTGGCTTCATGATTACTCTTATGCTATGTTTTAGAAAACATAGGAAGGAAAATGGGAGGAATGATTCAAAAAGGTTATTCTCTTTTCTTTTATTTGGATTGGAAAGAAAATGAAAGGAAGAAATTAAGGGGGAATTTGTTTTATGATGGTGAAATTATAATTTTATCCCTTCTGTAATAAAAGATGGTGTTATAAGGCTAAACCAGTAAGGCATTGGACTTTACACCAATTTGTTCAAAATTTTGTGGACCCTACGCACAAACTTCCTCCCAGTTTTCTTTACTGACTTCCCTCTCTCCCAAACAAGGTGAAATAGATTATTTTCAAAAAAATTTCTCCTTTTTCTTCCTCCCATTTTCCTTATTTTCCCATAGTGGAAAGCATTCAATGGTTACCAAAGACTAAACTGAGCTGATCTGGTTTGTTTTTCGGTCATTTTGGTACTGTTTAGATTAAGTTTGTAGAGAAGTATTGTGACTAGTTTGAGTTCAGTTTATTAACCAGAAAAAAGAAGGAACTAATTGAAACTTGGGCCTCTTATATAGTCAACCTTTAAAAGCCTGTCCAATTCTTATAGCATGGCGCTGGGTATATTTTAAGAAATCTTTTTCCCTAATCACAAAGCCACTCACACTTTCTTTTCATCTTATCTATTTCTTGCCTATGCTTCCCATACCCATAGTCAATGGCTTGTCCATTGTCAAACCCAAACCCATGGTTCCATCTTCTGCTTATAGTCAAGTTCCTTTGTCCCTTGTCTATCAAGGCCATTTATTATATCCCTTTTACTTTTTCTTGCAGACGAAACTAAATCCCCTTTATCATCATCATTATAATCATTATCTTCTTCTTCTTCTCCTTCTTAATAATGGTAGAATCAGCAAATGAGTCCTAGATAAATGGCATCACAAGTTGAGACAATTTCGCTGATATCTTGTTCTTCATCTTCATAGGCTGCAATGAACCAGCTAATATATTCAGATTTTTTATTTCTGTTCTGCTTCAACTGATAATGGAAGAACAGCAAATGGGCCTTTGATTTTATGTTTGGACTTTTTTTTGAGATAGATTTGTGCTTGGATGTTGAAATAGATTTATGCATTGTGTTTGGTGTTATTTCAAGTTTTGTGATGTTGAGATTAAATGTGATATTATTAATATTAATCGACTTTGATATTGTAAGTCTTTTGTTTATAATTCTGGATTGATTGAATTTAATCTTTAATGTTGGATTGAATTTAAGCTTATCAATTGCTTGTTTTGAGGAAACCTTCTTTGTAACTAGAGAATGGTTGGAACAAATTAGTTTTGAACTGAACTGAAATTCAATTTGGTTTAGTTGTTATTTCAGTTTTGTTTAGTCTATTAAATTAGTAGTTTGAGTTTTGGTTTTTTGATTTAGAAGGAATAGGATCAATCAATTGCAGCCCCTACTTTCTCAAACATAGCCTTCAAAAGGGGGGGAGGGAGAGAGATGGGAGGAAAGGGGTGGGGTTTGCTTTTCAGAATCACTGTAGAATTGCGTTTCAACAAATTTTTTCAAAATCATTTAATCATCACCAACTTCCATGTTGCTGAAACTCCAGTAGATTATTAGTGTTCTCTTTTCCATATGGTAGCTTTCTATCATAACTATCTTAGTGATCATTCCTAGACATGTCATACCATTCTATGATGAGTGTTCATCTCATTATCCATCTCACTATTAGGGGGTGTGTACTGTTCTTGAGGGTTCCAAACCGAAACCATATGAAAACATTGATATTATACCGAATTGAACTTATTTTACTGCTTTTGTTTGGTTGTGGTTTGTGACCAGGAATCAAACCGAAACTATTCTTGAACCATACTAGAATTGAAACGATAGCCAATTTTATACATATGTTTTTTTATAATTTGTTAGGTATATTATATACTTTTGTATGTAATTATATATATATTTATATGCATTAATATTATGATATGCGTAATTGTATATATTATGTATATTATAATTATGGATAATTTACAAATTTGTATTCTCTTTTATTCTCTTTTAGATTTCTATAATCTGTATGTTTGATTGCTATAGTGTTACTTTGGATAAATCTTGGCCAACGGTAATGATCACTGATCAAACTATGGTGACAGGCCAGCACATAACTTCTTTTTTTTTATTTTTTTAAAGGGTTTTTTTAATTATATATAAAAAAAAATTTCTAGATGAAGAAAGAGAAGGGGGTTGTTTTTGCTAGAGATTCCTTGTGGTTGCTTGTGGAAGTTTGCTTGGAAAGAAAGTAACTGGGTTAGGTTATTGAAGAGAGAAGTGGAAAAAAATGAAAGTGAAAGCCCCACATAACTGTCCATAGGCCGATATCTTTCTCGCACTTTTACATTAATCAAAGTTCTTTTTTTTTTAAATTCTCTTTATTTTTTATAGTTATAATAAATTTAAAAAAAAACCGTCCTAACTAATTTTTTAAAAAATAAGGATGATATAAGTTGATATAGTTAGTTGTGTGGATGTTATTTTATTTGCTATTTGTACAAAAGCATTGAGTTTAGTTGATTATAAAAGGTTCAAAAGGACCATGCTTATTGAATACTCAAGTCTTAATGTGGCTATGGCTGATTGGCAGTCACAAAGAAGCTTTCCTGAAAGCAATCTTAACATAAAAGGAAATGTTTCATATGCATTTTGGGTGAAATGACTACACCATTCCATGTGTTTGTTGTAACAGTCCAGCCCTTTCACCGGCACTGTTACCGTTCACGGCCCAGGGCTATCCCTCGCCTGGCCTCGTGCCACCTTGGGCTTTCCACTGGCGTCGTGAACAGCTTTTAACATCCATTCACCCTCACGGGTTCCTGGCAGGATTTGTCCCCTTGGGTTCTCGCATCGCATCCTTCCCCAAGTGGATTTGGCCCAAATTTCCCTTTGGAAATTAGGTCGCCTCCCCCACTACTCGAACCCTTGACCTCCCACTTTAAGGGAACAGACTATTCCCTTAAAGTGGGAGGTCAAGGGTTCGAGTAGTGGGGGAGGCGACCTAATTTCCAAAGGGAAATTTGGGCCAAATCCACTTGGGGAAGGATGCGATGCGAGAACCCAAGGGGACAAATCCTGCCAGGAACCCGTGAGGGTGAATGGATGTTAAAAGCTGTTCACGACGCTAGTGGAAAGCCCGAGGTGGCACGAGGCCAGGCGAGGGATAGCCCTGGGCCGTGAATGGTAACAGTGCCGGTGAAAGGGCCGGACTGTTACATAAAAAGGGGAACAATTGGTACTCACTCTCACCAGACTATTCCCTTAAAGTGGGAGGTCAAGGGTTCGAGTAGTGGGGGAGGCGACCTAATTTCCAAAGGGAAATTTGGGCCAAATCCACTTGGGGAAGGATGCGATGCGAGAACCCAAGGGAACAAATCCTGCCAGGAACCCGTGAGGGTGAATGGATGTTAAAAGCTGTTCACGACGCCAGTGGAAAGCCCGAGGTGGCACAGGCCAGGCGAGGGATAGCCCTGGGCCGTGAACGGTAACAGTGCCAATGAAAGGGCCGGGCTGTTACATTTGTCTTGTAAAAGAGGCAACATTTTGCTTGCACCTGTCCCTATACAGTCCACTCATGTGCAAATACAGCATACATACACGTTGCTTGCAAGTTAAACACTTAAAAAAGATAATTTTCTTTTTGGTCATTTTCTTTTTAGGACAATAAGCACAAGTTGCAAGCAATTAATTTTTCAAAATACACGGACAATTTTAATAGGTCAAAAGGAAAATGAAGGAAAAGGTTAGAGAAGCACATTCAATTTAAGTGAAAAGATCACAAGCCATGTATATGGTGTCAATTAGCATTGTTTAAATATTAGTGTTTTAATATTAGTGTTTTGTTGTAATAAAAAATAAAGATATTTGTAAATTTATATACAGGTTGATAATGAAATTTTTTCTTAAAAATTATTCTTTTAAAAGATAATAGGGATTAATTATAGTTTTAGTTGTTTATTTATTTATCTATTTGTTTCTGAATGCAGTCTCAAAGTGTTTACATTTGGTGGGATTATCGGGACATTTGTTCTTCTTCCAGTTAATTATCTTGGGAAGCAGCTCAGCATTGATGATTTTTATGATCTACCAAAGAAGTCTTTGGACTCTTTCAGTATCTCCAATGTTGACAACGGTTCAAACTGGTCAGTTTTAGCTACCAAGATTAAGAAATTGCATTATTCAATTATGCATGGCTAAATTGTTGTGAAATGGATAGAATGGTTAGGCGATGTGAAGGTTACGCGCGTAAAATGCTTCAAATTTCAAAATGTGGTTTTTGAGGCCCACGTCTCCTATTTTTCTTAGCTTGTTGACTGGTTTAGACTCTCTCTACTTTTGAGCATTTAGAATCGAGAGTTTTGGTAGACACCGCAGACTAATCCAAATAGATCACTCTATATCATCTATGTATATTTGTAATTGGATAGTTATTAATGGATAAATAAAAATTAATTCACATGAATGAGAGTTGGTTTCTGATTGTATTACGCCATACAATGGTTTTATTAGCTTAGTTTATGAAGATGTGGTAGACCGAGTCCTGTTAAGAATTTCATTTTAGAACTTGTGGGTAGTCAATTTTGACCTTTTCTTTTCTTCTTTGTGTTTCCCCCTCAATATTATAGATCTTTTAAATGTGCATTCTACCAGCAGAATTTGGAACTTCGATATATGGAGATATTTGGTCGCTCCAGCTCTCTGCAATGTTTAAGGAGAATGTGTTACTCTTTCATTAACTGTTGATAATAAATGTTAGTTAGGTCTTCATGATGTTTTAATTCAAAATCACTGCATTTCTACAAGTCATTCTTATGCATTTCTGAATATTGATTACATTAAATACGGTGGTCTTTGTCTGTTTCATGGAGAGATTTATATGAATTGGTTTTTGCTCTCTATTTTTATTGATTTACTAGTTGACTTGTTTTGAAATTTCATATCTTGCAAAAAACCAGTTGAACCACTTGTTGGCATCCATGATCCATGAAATTTTTTTGAAGGGGTTGTCTCATGCCCATGGCTACTGACATCTCTCTGTATCTCTCTCACTGTTTTTTTCTTTTTAATTATTTTACTTTTGTTTGTCCTATTTTTCTTTCTTTTAAACTGTTATTTTGTTTATAAAATCTTCAAGCTCAGAAAAGATCACAAGCCATGTATATGGTGTCAATTAGCATTGTTTATAAAATCTTGATTAAAACCCTTTGGTTGTCATCCTCAGGAAGCTTCATCAACCCCAGTGAAAATCTCCTTTCTCTTGACTGCAATGTAACTATTTCTTTATCAATATATCGTTCATCAAAAGTGGCACTTACATTAACCAAAAATAAAAAAAAATTGGCACTCAAAATCTGATTATTTGATTATTTCTTTATGGACTATTAATCTGATTATTTGATTATTAATCTGATTATTTGATTATTTCACCATCATTTTTTTTGTTAGAGCCCTATCACATCTATTTTCTATCAATGGAATAGTAGTGAAAAGGCACTTGTAATGTGGGAGGAGCTGTAAAGGCACAAAGGTTTGAGATAAACTGCCAACAACTTTTAAATCATATAGAAGTAATTGCGCTTCATTTTGTGTGGCCTTCTTATTCTGCCATGCCTTGTGCTGGTTTAAATGCCTTACTTCTATGTAATTGCTGTGATTATAATGTTGTCTACCTTTTAGCATTATGAACAAAGGGACTGTGATGAAACTTTAGTAATGTGTCATATGATTGTAGAGTAAATGGTGGAAAGCAGAAATGCATTTGTTTTCAACCCCCTCTTTGTCGTCTCCGCCAGCCCTTTATTTTCTTCTTGTCTGCTGTCTGTAATAAAATGAGTAATTCCAACTTCATATTTACTTTTATTGTTATCTTTTCAAATTAAGTGCTAGCCTTTAATATTTAGATAATGACTATGAATATCTTTCCTGGAAATGACTATTTTATGGGCTTTTTTATATTTTATCTCATGCGTCTTTTTCTAGTCTTATTTAAATAATAAGGAAAATTTTGGGAAAATATGGTAACAGCATCTGGTACGCTCACCATCTTACTGTGATTCGTGTTGGCTAGCTTGGTTGTGCTTCCTGTTTCATAAATAAAGTGATTTAGTTGTTCAGCATTATATCTTTGGATCCAATGATGTATTAGTATGTGGAGTTTGAGGTGTCTTACCATATTGCATTTTGATTCTTGTTTTACGATACTACTTTTATTATTATTAGTAGTAGTATTATTAATTTTTCATTATCTTCTTTTATATTCAAATATATTTTAATATTTTGGGTAGAACCTTATACCATTTGCAATCATGGGTGACATGTAACAAGTTTCAGGACTTCTCAACTGATGTGATATGGTTTGTGCCCTTATGCTGCTATATTAGAATCGTAGTAGCATATAGTAGAAACTGGTATACCCAAGTGGAGGTGTCGAAAATGTTAGCTGATATTATATTTTATTTATTTGTGACAGGTGATTTGCATCTGGAGAATGTATACTATTCAGAAATAAAAGATGCTGGTTTCTTTGATGTTGATTGGGAGTGATGCAGTGATATTCTGGCCGGATGACTCTGTATATTAAAGTAACTTCCAGATGGCAAAAATTTATGTACTTGAAGAGATGCTTGTTCGTTGCTTGCTGGACTCGTTCTTTTACAATAGATGTAGTGTGCCTCTGGTACTTGGAACGCTTTGTTGTGTACCAATTAGGAACTGGTTAGACCGCATTAAAAAATATAACTCTGTATAATACAGAATAAGGGAAGCATAAAGGTATATTTTATGATATGAATTTGATACTATTTGGATCCATTATGTATTTTGAGATATTTTAAGTTTCTTAGTGTTGAACTATAATAATGTTTTGAACTATTAGATTGCAGAATTATGAAATGAAGTTGATGTGTATATATTGTCTTTGATGTTTTATGTAATGGAATGTGTGTGTACATATTGATATTGTAGCAGGTTTATGAATTTATTGGAAAAATGATATGAATCAGATTTAAATGCATTTATTAGTGACTAATCAACCACAAAAGCAAATTAAATAATAAATATTTTTTTATTTTACTATTAATTTGCGACGAAATAGCGACTAAATGCTCTTCCCTGAGGCGACCAAATAACAACGAAATAGCGATCAAATTAGCGACCAAAACAGCGACCATTTCGCGACCAAAATTTAACAACCAATTTACTTCCACATAGCGACTAAATGCTCTCCCCTGAGGCGATTAAATAACAACGAAATAGCGACCAAATTAGCGACCAAACAGCGACCATTTAGCGACCAAAATTTAACGACCACTTTACTTCCACACAACGACTAATATTTCTAATACCTAATTTGCCATGACACCAAATTAGCGACCAAAAAATGGTCGCTGATTGGTCGCTAAAACCAATTTCCAGATTGTCGCCAAAAATTTAGCGACTGGCCAAACACCAACCATTTCATTTTGGTCGCTAAATGATCGCTATTTAATAATAGCAACCAAATTCTGCCTTTTAGCAATTTTGGTCGCTAAATCACTGTTTTTTTGTAGTGGTAGATAGCCAATCCATCCCTAGAATGACGTCAAAATCTGTCAAATCTAGAACCACAAGGTCGGCTGAAAGGCATCTCCCCTCAACAAAAACTGGACTACACTGGCAGACTAACTCTGCCACTGATGGGTCACACTTGGGTCCACTGACCCATAGGGGACACTCTAACCCAGAGACCATCAAACCCAACCTCTCGACGGCCCTCGGAGCAATGAAAGAATGAGATGCACTAGGGTCCATTAAGGCATAAAAATCTGAACAACCAATGATGATATTACCTGACACCATGGTATTAGATGTGTTCGCCTCCTACTGAGTCATCGTGAAGATCCGCGCTGGAGCTGATGGACCTTCACCTCTGATTGCCTCAACTGCTCAAATTCAATCATCTTCAATTCCCTTGAACTATCAGGGAAAGCCCATCCTGCAAACTCATTAGCAAACTCCTCCCATGATAGGCTATCCAACCTCGGGCTCACATAGCTTTTAAACCACTCTTGGGCCTTCTTGCACTTCAGTGTGAACCCAGCCATCTGAATGGCTCTACAGTCATCAGCTCCTATCTCATATGTAATCATCTTGACCCTCCCCAGGTACTCAAATGGGTCATCACCTGTTTCGTACTGGGGAGCACCCAGCTTCATGTAATCGGTCATTTTGACCTTGCTCCCACACGATGAGCTAGGCTTAGGTACTTGGGTTTCTGGAACCATGGGTTCTGCTGGTGGTGGAGGAGGTGCAGCATCCCCCGGGTTAGGGTTTGCTGTGCCTGGGTAGAAAGATGGGGGTGGGTACATAGGGTACTGTGGGTATGGTGGGTAGAAAGGTGGGTATGGCATGTGAGAGTGATAAGGGATAAAGTTGGGGTAATCCGATGTACCTCCCATTGAATACCCGGGATTCTGTGAAAAGGGTGGGTATTGGGGTGGCTGAACAAATCCCGAGGCCTGAGTGCCTCCTTGAGACTCTCCCATACTCTCTTTAGACATACTCACTCCAAGACTACCATCCCTCCTCTGATCCACATCCATATCATCCCCCACATCTTCTGACATTCCACCTTGAACTATTCCTCTTCTGCTCACATCAAAAGACCTTCTAGGGTCCCTTGCTGTTCTCTCCCTGCTAGACCTGCAGGACATTGGCCTAGACAATGCAGGAGGACGGGCATCCGTGCCCTCGTCCTGAGGTGGTACTCCAGTCAATCGTGCAGATCGACGAGTTCCTCTCATCTAGCTTACTGAAAAACAACACACATCACATAAAACATTAGCAACAAATGGTTCATGTGAAAACATATGAACCCGCCTCACATACATCACATATCATTAATGCACATGTATATAATCATGGCATTTCACATCATCATTCAAGACAGGACTCCACATCCTATCCTAGTGGACATGATTTTCCTATTGTGCTTGACCTTCTAGAACATCTATGAGCTCGACACACTATAGGTCCGACCATATGAACCTAGGGCTCTAATACCAATCTGTAACGACCTGGAAATCGGACCGCTACCGGCGCTAGGATCCAGATCGGCTTAAGGCCGCTGGGACCCGTAGCAAGCCTCACATACAACCTGTATACCTGTTTAATCCCATACATGGTCAACATATACATAAAAATTTTGAACTTTCACATTCATTTACCAAACTTAACCTGTGCATGCACAACTCATAACCATAACCATCAACCCCACACTAGAGTCCTCATCAATACTCCATTGGGGTAACATAACATATAATAAGTTTGGTTTACATAAACAATGATAAAACATTTTATATACCATGAACAAAGGGATTAACCAACATACTAGGGTCAAGCACAACTATAAACCTCAATAGACATCATTACATTACATTACTGTACTATGCTTTACGTTACATCACGTTTATGTCCACAACTAGCTATTACATAAAACATGACTTCTAATCCTGCTGACTTCCTGGACTAGCCCGTACCTGCAAACTTGGGGGATTAAGGGAGTGGGGTGAGCTACTAGAGCCCAGTGAGCAGAATAATAAAACATTATGTTTAAAATTCATGCTTTCATGGAATGCATCACATCACAAACAAATCACATCAAGGATGAATTTGCCACCATTTAGCCCTCTACACAGTCCAATCATGCCAGGGGCGTAGTGCAGGCACACTTGGACTTCCATATCATATCATACATATCCAATCGTGCCGGGGGCGTAGTGCAGGCCACACCCGGACTTTCTCTTACATAGTGCCAGGGGCGTAGTGCAGGCACACCTAGACTTCCATATCATATCATCATTATATCATGTCATAACATATGAGGGCTAATTGATCATTCAACATTCATCCACATCAACAATATAATATGCAATGCAACATATTCATGAATTCTAATGCAAGCACCCTAATATATCTCATGGCATTCATGATGCGTGAATCATGCTAAAACTTTCAATATTTACTTTAAAACATAAAGAGTCATTCTATTCACCTTAGGCTAGCTCTGACAAGACTCTGAAGCAGCTAACTCACTGCTGGGGTCCTCGGTTCCTCGGGTCCGAACCTACACAGGTGGACTCAAATGAGGGACCAAACATACAAGAACATGACTCTAAGATACTCCCCAAAAACCCCCTAAAACACCTTAAAACAATCATAGGAAACATGCAAAGGAAGGCTTGAACAGGGCACTTTCGGCGGCCGAAAGTCCCTCCAGAGCCGAAAGTCATGCACCTTCGGCGGCACGTTCGGCGGCCGAAGGTTCCTTCCAGAGACGAAAATCATGCATGTTCGGCGGCACCTTCGGCGGCCGAAACTCCCTTCCAGAGCTGAAAGTCCACTTTCGGGGGCAGGGTTCGGCAGCCAAAGGCTTGCCTCCACAGGCAGGTTCGGCAGCCGAAAGTCCCTTCGGCTGCCGAACCTGAGTTCTTTCAAAGGGCAGAACTCAGCCTCCACAATGCACATTTGCCTCCCAAACCATAAACCTCAAAACCAACACTTCCACAACGTGCATACACACATACATAAGCTCCTAGGGGCCTCAAACTATCCTAAACCCCAACCAAAATACAACAAACATACATATACAACACACATTGACCATATACTCAACATTAACCAAAAACTCAATATTAACCTAAACGTGCATTTCTACCCAAAAACTTCCATAAAACTCGTTTAAAACACGAAATGAGCTAAGGATCTACTCTTACCTCTTGAAGACCGAGAGGAGAGGCGATCTAACTCGGAGATGGGGGAGATCTAGTTCCTTGGGTCTCCAAGCTCCAAAACTTGCTCAAAGTTCACAAATCTTCAAAAGCCAAGCAAATACTTGTTAAAACTTGAAAGATTGGAGGAAGAATCATCAAAAACAACCATGAGAGAGCATGGACTCACCGTTGGCCGAAAATGGGGAGAAAACTCGCCCGTTTTCGCCATGGAGCCCTTATATAGGGGCAGGCCCGACCACCTTTGGAAGCCTAAAGTGCCTCCAAAACTCATGCAAGTTCAGCGGCCGAACCTGAGCCACTTTCAGAAGCCTAACTTGCCCCCCTAAACTATCCCATGTTCGGCGGCCGAATTTGAGGTTTGGCGGCCGAACCTGGAAATGCCTTCATGGTCTTTTTCATTCAAAACTCAGTTCCTTTCTTACTTAAAATCATAAAATACATTAAAACATTTTATACAAACATGTTTTATTTTAATTGAATATTTGAATAAATAATTGCTAATAATTATTATATTTTTTTTAAAATGTATGAGTATAATATTTTGGGGTAAAAAAGGCACAGTTATTTATTTTGCGACCATCATTTCCTTTCTAATGTTTAGGCACTGTCGTTTATTTTGCGACCCATCCTTTCTTTTTAAATGTTCATGACTTTAAACAAATTAAAGTAAACAATTAAAATTTTATTTTAATTGAACATTTAAATAAATGATTACTAATAGATAACAATTCTGCTTATAATGTATTTTGGGGTAAGAAAGGCACTGTCGTTTATTTTGCGCCCTATCGTTTCTTTTTTAATATTCTTGACTTTCAACTAATTATACAAGTTTTACTTTAATTGAATATTTGAATAAATAATTACTAATAATTATTATATTTTGTTTAAAATGTATGAGTATAATATTTTGGGGCAACAAAGGCACAGTTGTTTATTTTGCGACCATCATTTCCTTTTTAATGTTTAGGCACTGTCGTTTAGTTTGCGTCCCATCGTTTCTTTTTTAATGTTCTTTTACTTTAAACTAATTAAAGTAAACAATTAAAGTTTTATTTTAATTGAACATTTGAATAAATAATTACGAATAAATAACAATTTTATTTATAATATATGAGTATAATATTTTGGGCTAAGGAAGGCACTGTTGTTTATTTTGCACCCCATTATTTCTTTTTTATTGTTCTTGACTTTAAACTAATTAAAGTGAATAATTATAGTTTTATTTTAATTGAACATTTGAATAAATGATTACTAATATATAACAAGTATGTTTATAATGTATAGGTATAATATTTTGAGGTAAGAAAGACACTGTCGTTTATTTTGCGCCACATTATTTCTTTTTTGATGTTCTCGACTTTAAACTAAATAAAATGAACAATTAAAGTTTTATTTTAATTGAATATTTGAATAAATGATTACTAATATATAACAATTTTGTTTATAATGTATAAGCATAATATTTTAGGGTAAGCAGGGCACTGTCATTTATTTTGGGCCCATTGTTTCTTTTTTAATGTTTCTGACTTCAAAAGTATTAAAGTGAACAATTAAAGTTTTGTTTTAATTGAATATTTTAATTAATGATTACTAATAAATAACAATTTTATTTATAGTGTATGAGTATAATATTTTGGGGTAAGAAAGGCACTGTCGTTTATTTCACGCCATATCGTTTCTTTTTTAATGTTGTGGACTTTAAACTAATTAAAGTAAACAATTAATGTTCTATTTTAATTGTATATTTGAATAACTGATTACTAATGAATAACAATTTTGCTTATAATATATGACTAATATTTTGGGGTAAGTAAGGCACTGACGTTTATTTTGCGCACTATCTTTTTTTTTTTTTTAATGTTCTTGACTTTAAACTAATTAAACAAGTTTTATTTTAATTGAATATTTGAATAAATAATTGCTAATAATTATTATATTTTGTTTAAAATGTATGAGTATAATATTTTGGGTAACAAATGCGCTGTTATTTATTTTGTACAATCATTTCTTTTTTAATGTTCGGACACTGTCGTTTATTTTGCGCCCTATTGTTTTTTTTTAAATGTTCTTGACTTTAAACTAATTAAACTGAACAATTAAATTTTTGTTTTAATTTAATATTAGAATAAATTATTACTAATGAATAACAATTTTGCTTATAATGTATGAGTATACTATTTTGGGGTAAGAAAGATACTGCTGTTTATTTTGCGCCTTATCGTTTCTTTTTTAATGTTTTTTACTTTCAACTAATTAAACAAGTTTTATTTTAATTGAATATTTGTATAAATAATTAGTAATAATTATTATATTTTGTTTATAATGTATGAGTATAATATTTTGGGTAAGAAAGGCACCGCCGTTTATGTAGTGCCCATTATTTATTTTTTAATGTTCAGGCACTGTCGTATATTTTGCACCCCATCATTTTTTTTAATGTTGTTGACTTTAAACTAATTACAGTAAACATTTAAAATTTTATTTTAATTGAACATTTGAATAAATGATTACTAATAGATAACAAGTTTGTTTATAATGTATAAGTCTATTATTTTGGGGTAAGAAAGGCACTGTTATTTATTTTGGATCCATCATTTCTTTTTTAATGTTCTTGACTTTAAACTAATTAAAGTGAACAATTAAAGTTTTATTTAATTAAATATTTGAATTAATGATTACTAATAAATAACAATTTTGTTTATAATGTATGATTATAATATTTTGGGATAAGAAAGGCACCGTCGTTTATTTTGCATCCATCATTTCTTTTTTAATGTTCAGACACTGTTGTTTATTTCGCAACCCATCGTTTCTTTTTAATGATCATGTCTTCAAACTAATTAAAGTAAACAATTAAAGATTTAATTTAATTGAATATTTGAATAAATGATTACTAATAAATAACAAGTTTGTTTATAATGTATAAGTATAATATTTTAGGGTAAGAAAGGCATTATCATTTATTTTGCGTCCATCATTTCTTTTTTAATGTTCAGGCACTGCCGTTTATTTTGCGCCCCATCGTTTCTTTTTTAATGTTCTTTGACTTTAAACTAATTAAAATAAACAATTAAAGTTTTATTTTAATTGAAAATTTGAATAAATGATTACTAATGAATAACAATTTTGTTTATAGTATATGAGTATAATATTTTGGGCTAAGCAAGGCACTGTCGTTTATTTTGTGCCCCATCATTTCTTTTTTAATGTTCTTGACTTTAAACTAATTAAAGTGAACAATTAAAGTTTTATTTTAATTGAATATTTGAATGAATGATTACTAATACATAACAATTTTTTTTATAATGTATAAGTATAATATTTTAGGTTAAGCAGGGCACTGTCATTTATTTTGGGCCTATTGTTTCTTTTTTAATGTTCCTGACTTCAAACCTATTAAAGTCAACAATTAAAATTTTATTTTAATTGAATATTTGAATAAATGATTACTAATAAATAAAAATTTTATTTATAGTGTATGAGTATAATATTTTGGGGTAAGAAAGACACTGTCGTTTATTTCGCGCCATATCGTTTCTTTTTTAATGTTCGTGACTTTAAATTAATTAAAGTAAACAATTAATGTTTTATTTTAATTGAATATTTGAATAAATGATTATGAATGAATAACAATTTTGCTTATAATGTATGAGTATAATAATTTGGAATAAGTAAGGCACTGTCGTTCATTTTGTGCCCATCGTTTCTTTTTTAAAGTTCTTGACTTTAAACTAATTAAAGTGAACAATTAAAGTTTTATTTTAAATTAATATTTGAATGAATGATTACTAATATATAACAATTTTGTTTATAATGTATAAGTATAATATTTTAGGGTAAGCAGGGCACTGTCATTTATTTTGGGCCTATTGTTTCTTTTTTAATGTTCCAGACTTCAAACCTATTAAAGTCAACAATTAAAGTTTTATTTTAAATGAATATTTGAATAAATGATTACTAATAAATAACAATTTTATTTATAGTGTATGAGTATAATATTTTGGGATAAGAAAGGCACTGTCGTTTATTTTGGGCCTATTGTTTCTTTTTTAATGTTCATGTCTTTAAACTAATTAAAGTTTTAATTTAATTGAACATTTGAATAAATGATTACTAATAAATAACAAGTTTGTTTATAATGTATAAGTATAATATTTTAGGGTAAGAAAGGCACTATCATTTATTTTGCGTCCATCATTTCTTTTTTAATGTTCAGGCACTGTCGTTTATTTTGCGCCCCATCGTTTCTTTTTTAATGTTATTTGACTTTAAACCAATTAAAGTAAACAATTAAAGTTTTATTTTAATTGAAATTTTGAATAAATGATTACTAATGAATAACAATTTTGTTTATAAAATATGAGTATAATATTTTGGTCAAAGAAAGGCACTGTCGTTTATTTTGTGCCTCATCATTTCCTTTTTAATGTTCTTGACTTCAAACTAATTAAAGTGAACAATTAAAGTTTTATTTTAATTGAAATTTTGAATAAATGATTACTAATGAATAACAATTTTGTTTATAATATATGAGTATAATATTTTGGGATAAGAAAGGCACTGTCGTTTATTTTGTGCCCCATCATTTCTTTTTTAATGTTCTTGACTTTAAACTAATTAAAGTGAGCAATTAAAGTTTTATTTTAATTGAATATTTGAATGAATGATTACTAATATATAACAATTTTTTTTATAATGTATAAGTATAATATTTTAGGGTAAACAGGGCACTGTCATTTATTTTGGGCCTATTATTTCATTTTTAATGTTCCTGACTTCAAACCTATTAAAGTCAACAATTAAAATTTTATTTTAATTGAATATTCGAATAAATGATTACTAATAAATAACAATTTTATTTATAGTATATGTGTTTATTTTGGGGTAAGAAAGGCACTGTCGTTTATTTCGCGCCATATCATTTTTTTTTTAATTTCGTGACTTTAAACTAATTAAAGTAAACAATTAATGTTTATTTTAATTGAATATTTGAATAAATGATTACTAATAAATAACAATTTTGCTTATAATGTATGAGTATAATATTTTGGGGTATGTAAGGCACTGTTGTTTCTTTTTGGGCCTTTTGTTTTTTTCTAATGTTCCTGACTTCAAACCAATTAAAGTGAACAATTAAAGTTTTATATTAATTGAATATTTGAATAAATGATTTCTAATAAATAACATTTTTATGTATAGTGTATGAGTATAATATTTTTGGGTAAGAAAGGCTTTGTCGTTTATTTCGCGCCCTATCATTTCTTTTTTAATGTTCTTGACTTAAAACTAATTAAAGTAAACAATTAATGTTTTATTTTAATTGAATATTTGAATAAATGATTACTAATGAATAACAATTTTGCTTATAATATATGAGTATAATATTTTGGGGTAAGTAAGGCACTGTCGTTTATTTTGCGCCCCATCGTTTCTTTTTTAATGTTATTTGACTTTAAACCAATTAAACTAAACAATTAAAGTTTTATTTTAATTGAAATTTTGAATAAATGATTACTAATGAATAACAATTTTGTTTATAAAATATGAGTATAATATTTTGGTCTAAGAAAGGCACTGTCGTTTATTTTGTGCCTCATCATTTCCTTTTTAATGTTCTTGACTTCAAACTAATTAAAGTGAACAATTAAAGTTTTATTTTAATTGAAATTTTGAATAAATGATTACTAATGAATAACAATTTTGTTTATAATATATGAGTATAATATTTTGGGCTAAGAAAGGCACTGTCGTTTATTTTGTGCCCCATCATTTCTTTTTTAATGTTCTTGACTTTAAACTAATTAAAGTGAGCAATTAAAGTTTTATTTTAATTGAATATTTGAATGAATGATTACTAATATATAACAATTTTTTTTATAATGTATAAGTATAATATTTTAGGGTAAACAGGGCACTGTCATTTATTTTGGGCCTATTATTTCTGTTTTAATGTTCCTGACTTCAAACCTATTAAAGTCAACAATTAAAATTTTATTTTAATTGAATATTCGAATAAATGATTACTAATAAATAACAATTTTATTTATAGTATATGTGTTTATTTTGGGGTAAGAAAGGCACTGTCGTTTATTTCGCGCCATATCATTTTTTTTTTAATTTCGTGACTTTAAACTAATTAAAGTAAACAATTAATGTTTATTTTAATTGAATATTTGAATAAATGATTACTAATAAATAACAATTTTGCTTATAATGTATGAGTATAATATTTTGGGGTATGTAAGGCACTGTTGTTTCTTTTTGGGCCTTTTGTTTTTTTTTAATGTTCCTGACTTCAAACCTATTAAAGTGAACAATTAAAGTTTTATATTAATTGAATATTTGAATAAATGATTACTAATAAATAACATTTTTATGTATAGTGTATGAGTATAATATTTTTGGGTAAGAAAGGCTTTGTCGTTTATTTTGCGCCCTATCATTTCTTTTTTAATGTTCTTGACTTTAAACTAATTAAAGTAAACAATTAATGTTTTATTTTAATTGAATATTTGAATAAATGATTACTAATGAATAACAATTTTGCTTATAATATATGAGTATAATATTTTGGGGTAAGTAAGGCACTGTCGTTTATTTTGCGCCCCATCGTTTCTTTTTTAATGTTCTTGACTTTAAACAAATTAAACAAGTTTTATTTTAATTGAATATTTGAATAAATAATTACTAATAATTATTATTGATAGGCGGTTGTCGAAGCCGTCAAAAATAAACCTATTATCAACCAACAAAATAAATTTGTAGATTGTGGTAATAGGGTCGAACCACAGGGAATTGACACTAAAGATCTTCCTAATAATAACCAAGATAAGTAAATAACAAATAATTAAAAGAGGGGGGTTTGAGTTGATGAATTAAAACTAAATAGCAAAAGAAAGCAATAATTTAAAGATGAGTAAATCAATAAGAGAAAAGCTTCTAGTTGAAGTATGGTTCTATTTCAGATTGTTTAGAATTGATCATTGATTCCTTAATACTCCTGTTTATCTCAATAAATTAGTTTAGGATGTGGAAGACGCTTCTCACAATCCAAATTCCTCCTTAGTTCTAGTTTGATTAGGAAACGTTCGCTAATCAAACACTAGTTAACAAGTTGCCAAGGAACGTCCTTGGGGCCTTTGGCATCGAACAACTGTTAACTGCATTAAGACTTAGAGAAACCTAATTCTAACCTTGCCAACCGCGTGGTCAAGTTTAGATCATGCAACTTGATTAAATGTGAGTTTAAATATTCTAAGCAATTACGGACCTAAATTATTTAAACAATTGTTACTCAAGCAATTAAAAGCAATGGGCCCTTATTGATTCTAAAAGGAAAGCAACAATTATAGAAAGATCAAATTGCATAAATATTGAAAGCAAACAAGAGTTTAACAATGGAGTTTTAAATCTCCCAATTCATCACAAAATCTGAAATTCACCAACTTCAACTAGAAAAGAAAGAGTTTAGCCACTCATGGTGGACTAAATACAAAAAGATGAAAAGAAAAGAAAGGAAGAAAAATGCTGGAGAGTTTCTGGCGAGTTGAGTTGCTGATCCAAGATGATGCCCTTGCTGGTTTGGAGGTTGCCCTTTTATAGCTGAAGAAATCTCTCCTTCTAGGGTTTTGAAATCCCTTTTTAATTTGGCTTGTGATTCCTCTTTTGATGTTGAATTTAATTGCAACTGGAATTCCTTAAGTGAGAGACTCTTTCGTGGCTCTTGGAATTGATTTGGTAGTGATTGAGTTGGATTTGGACTTCTGAAAACTCAAAATTCGGTTTCCAGCTGTTTTCCCGCCTCTGCTGTCAAGTTCTGCTGTCAAGGTGATTTGCCCAGTTTCTGCGAGTGATTTGGGCAAATCACTGGGCAAATCGCTCTCTGGGATTCAGTCCAGTTTCTGTCTCTGTCGCTGCAAGTGATTTGCCTAGTTTCTTCGAGTGATTTGGGCAAATCACTGGGCAAATCATATTTGTTGTCATTTTCTGCACTTTTTCTCCAACTCTTCAATTTCTTCCTTTTCTACAAAAACATAACAAAAACACAATTTAAGCTAGAAAAATGTGTAAATAAACAGTAAATAATATATTAAAAACATGGCTAAATTATGCTTGGTCAAATACCCCCACACCTAGCTTTTTGCTTGTCCTCAAGCAACAAATAACTTAGCCAATCAAGCCCCCCTTTTTCTTTTGAGCCTAAGTACCACTTAATCAGCCCTCCCTAGACTCCTAAATTGAAGTATCATAGTATAGAGTACATGCACCAAGGTCATCCTCTCCTTTCCTTGGTTCCTTTCACCTACCATGGTCAAGAGAAAGGTTTTTGACTCAATCATGCTTATTCTTTTATGTTAGGCTTAATGCAACCCCTAAGAGTGACTTGCCACCTTCTCTCTTTCTCCTTTAATTTTTATTTTTATTTTCAGCAGCACTTATTCTTATCCTTGCCTGAAAAAGTCACTAACCTTTTTACGCGATTGTGTACATGGGTGATACACCCCCGGTTACTCAGTTAGTCACTTGTTCAAGTGGCTACTAGCTCTGTTCATAGTCTAGACCATCGAAACTTATTTGCTTGAAAAAGTCACTGACCTTTTTACGCGATTGTGTACATGGGTGATACACCCCCGGTTACTCAGTCAGTCACTTCTCCAAGTGGCTATTAGGCTCAGTTCATAGTCTTAGACCATTGGAACAGGTTTATGATTTGTGCTTTGTGCTGGTTTTTTTTTTATGATAGTTTGGGCAAATCAGCTCATAGGGAGTTACACTAACTTTTTGTTTGCATGTATTTGTATTTTTATTTCCCTTGACCATAGCAAATTTAAGGATTCAATTCAAGAGAAGAACTCCCTAAGTGAAGGTAACATACTGTAAATGATTCAATTTAGGCTTAAAGGGGTGGCAAATCAATGGGGTCATGAGATAAGGAAAGCTCTTTTAACCTTGTTATCTATGTTGAGTAGAGCAAAAGTTAAGACAAAATTCTGTGTGTGTGTGCAGAAAGTGTGAAAAAAAAAATTCTGGTGTGTGCAAAAAGGGGTAAGAACAATGCAAAAAGAAACAAAAAGAAATAAAAAGAAACAAAAAGGAAAAAAAAATTATGGTGTGTGCAAAAAGGGGTAAGAACAATGCAAAAAGAAACAAAAAGAAACAAAAAGAAACAAAAAGAAACAAATAGATGATGGAATCAATGCAAAAGTAACCTAACAATACCCCCACACCTATGACAAACATTGTCCTCAATGTGTAAGCATGTATATAAGAAATTAAGAAGAAAAGGGAAAAGGGCTTCCTGGCCTGTGGGTGATTTGGCCAGTGATTTGGGCAAATCACTGGTCAAATCACTGTCTGTCACAGTGGTGGGGCAGAAAGTGTTGAACCAGCAGCTGCAACATGCTTTCCATGTGCTGCATCCTGCCTTGAACCTCCACCGAATGGTCTTGAAGTGTCTTTTATGTCCTCCAAGGTCCACCTAATTGCTTTTTTGTTCTTCCTTAACACATCAAGGAGCTTTTCTTCTTCTTCTTGGCTGAGCTGGTTGGAAATAATTACTGGAAGTGTATTTCCAGCTCCCAAGTAGGCATATTTGAGGTGGCTAGGCAAGGGTTTCAAATCTGGTGTATCTGCTGTCTGCTGGTTTCTTGTCTGCTTGCTGTCTGATTTGCCCAGTGATTTGGGCAAATCACTGGTCAAATCACTTTCTGTTAAGTCTGTCTGCTCACTGATTTGGGCAAATTGTCTGGGTGATTTGGGCAAATTGCTGGGCAAATCACCTGTAACCAGCTGTGAACAATACTCCATCTGGTCTGTCTTGGTGTTGCTGACCACTTCTTCTCTCCTGCAAAGACCTTCATAAAGTGAGTTTTCTTGATCAAAATAAAAAATTTCTTGACTTAAATCATCAATTATATCAAGGCCATAAACAGGAGAAACATCATTGGGGAATTTCATGCATCATAAACATTAAATTTTATAATTTCCCCTTCAAACTCCATGGTCAATGTGCCATCATGCACATCAATTTTTGTTCTTGCTGTGCTCAAGAATGGTCTCCCAAGTAAGATATCAGAGGTGATGTTGCCCTTATCCTCCTCCATGTCAATCACATAAAAATCAGCTAGGAAGACTAGTTGGTCCACTTGCACCAACACATCTTCAAGCACTCCCTTGGGGTGGACAATGGATCGGTCAGCCAGTTGGATCACAATGCTGGTGCCCTTGAGTGTACCTGCATTTAACAAGTTAAAAATAGAAAGGGGCATAACATTAATTGAAGCTCCAAGGTCACACATGGCTTTCTTTATCCCCACATTGCCTATCTTGCATGAAATGGCAAACATTCCTCTATCCTTGCATTTGGTGGGAAGTTTCCTTTGAATGACAGCTGAGACACACTCCCCCACACTTACCTTTTTATGTTCAGCAAGTTTCCTCCTATTGGTGCATAGCTCTTTAAGAAATTTAGCATACCTTGGTATTTGCTTTACAGCATCAAGTAGGGGTATGTTGATTTCCACTTTGCGAAGTGTCTCTAATATCTTTTTCTCCTCTTTCTCCTTTTGGGACCTTGCAAATCTCTTTGTGAAGGGAGGAGGTACCTTGAATTTCTCCATAGGTTGCTGTTTCTGCCTTTGACTGGATTCTGCCTGGTCTGCTGATTTGGGCAGATTATTTGGTAATCTGGGCAAATCACTGAGCAAATCACTGGGCAAATCACTTTCTGGCAGATTCTCATCAGCAACCTGTTTCTGCAATTTTTCAGACTTTCTATCTTCTAGCTCTTTTCCACTCCTCAATGTGATGGCACTAGCATTTTGTCTTGGATTTATCTCAGTTTGGGAAGGTAGCTTTCCTTGTGATTCAATTTTGTTCAAGGATGAAGCCATTTGCCCCATTTGTTTCTCAAGATTCTGCACAGTACTTGCCAAATTTTTCACAATCTCTTCAAGAGATGCATTAGAATTCTGAGGTGCAGCTTGAGCTTGGTTTCTTTGCTGGTAGCTTGGATATTGCTGTCCCCTTGCATAACTGAAATTTGGATGGTCCCTCCAACCTGGATTATAAGTATTTGCATAGGGATCATACCTTCTTTGCCCATTAAAGCCTCCAATAGCATTGACTTGCTGGTCCTCCTCTTGAAGGGAAGGACATAGATCAGTTGGGTGGTTGTTGGCACATATTCCACACGTCTTGGGCTGCTGAATCTGCTGGACTTGTTGGGTTTGACTCACAACAAGGCTACGGACAACATTGGTGAGTTCAGAAAGTTGGGATGATAAAATGGAATTACTCACCTCATTTACATTCCTTGTTGGCAGCTCTTGGTCTCCAAATTGTTGAGAAGCTGCAGCCATGGAGGAAATTAAGTCCCTCATCTCACGAGGTGATTTTTTTTCAATTGTTCCTCTACAGGCTGCGTCAATAAATTTTCTCTCTGAGGGTAGCAAACCCCCATAGAAGTACTCAATGAGAGATTGGTCAGAAATATCATGCCGAGGGCAGCTTGTGCACAGCTTTTTGAACCTCTCCCAGTACTCATACAAGCCTTCAGAGTGCTTTTGCTTTATGCCACTTATTTCTCGACGGATGCCTATGGCTTTTGAGGTTGGAAAGAATTTTCTCAAGAATGCTCTTACCATATCAGCCCATGATGTGATGGATCCGGGTGGCAAGTAGAATAGCCATTCTTTGGCATAGTCTTCAAGGGAAAAAGGGAAAGCTCTAAGCTTGATATCATCTTCTGGAATGCCTTGAGGTCTCATGGTTGAGCACACAACGTGGAATGCCTTCAAATGCTTGTGAGGATCTTCATTTTCTAGGCCTCTGAATTAAGGAAGGAGATGAATCAGACCTGTCCTTAGCTCGAATGGTGCTGTCAATAGGGGATATTCAATGCATAAGGGTGCTTGATCTCCTGCTGGTTCAGCTAACTCTCCGAGGGTTCTTTCCCGTGGCTGGGGTGCTTGAATGGGCACGTTTCCAGCTTGTATTTCAGCTTCTACATATGCAGCAGGTGGTGCTGCCATAGCTGGATTTTCTGCCATAACCTGGAATCGGGTATCAGGTTCAAATGCAGTAGTAGCTGTAGGTGAGTTTGCTGGTGCAAAAGTTTCTGCAGTAGGGGCAGATGTGACAGCAAGTGCTTCAGCTGGTGCAGAAAAATCAGCAGGTGTAGCAACAGCTCTGTGAGATGGTGTTGCTGATGAAGACGCTTTTGAGACTTGGTTCCTCAAATTTGCTTGCTTCCTTAAGTGCTTGGCAGTTTTTTCAATCTCAGGGTCGTAAAGAAGAGTGTCTTTACGGCCAGACCTGGTCATAAAGGGAAAATACGTTAGTTTTTATCAATTCCCCGGCAACGGCGCCAATTTTTGATAGGCGGTTGTCGAAGCCGTAAAAAATAAACCTATTATCAACCAACAAAATAAATTTATAGATAGTGGCAATAGGGTCGAACCACAGGGAATTGACACTAAAGATCTTCCTAATAATAACCAAGATAAGTAAATAACAAATAATTAAAAGAGGGGGGTTTGAGTTGATGAATTAAAACTAAATAGCAAAAGAAAGCAATAATTTAAAGATGAGTAAATCAATAAGAGAAAAGCTTCTAGTTGAAGTATGGTTCTATTTCAGATTGTTTAGAATTGATCATTAATTCCTTAATACTCCTGTTTATCTCAATAAATTAGTTTAGGATGTGGAAGACGCTTCTCACAATCCAAATTCCTCCTTAGTTCTAGTTTGATTAGGAAACGTTCGCTAATCAAACACTAGTTAACAAGTTGCCAAGGAACGTCCTTGGGGCCTTTGGCATCGAACAACTGTTAACTGCATTAAGACTTAGAGAAACCTAATTCTAACCTTGCCAACCGCGTGGTCAAGTTTAGATCATGCAACTTGATTAAATGTGAGTTTAAATATTCTAAGCAATTACGGACCTAAATTATTTAAACAATTGTTACTCAAGCAATTAAAAGCAATGGGCCCTTATTGATTCTAAAAGGAAAGCAACAATTATAGAAAGATCAAATTGCATAAATATTGAAAGAAAACAAGAGTTTAACAATGGAGTTTTAAATCTCCCAATTCATCACAAAATCTGAAATTCACCAACTTCAACTAGAAAAGAAAGAGTTTAGCCACTCATGGTGGACTAAATACAAAAAGATGAAAAGAAAAGAAAGGAAGAAAAATGCTGGAGAGTTTCTGGCGAGTTAAGTTGCTGATCCAAGATGATGCCCTTGCTGGTTTGGAGGTTTCCCTTTTATAGCTGAAGAAATCTCTCCTTCTAGGGTTTTGAAATCCCTTTTTAATTTGGCTTGTAATTCCTCTTTTGATGTTGAATTTAATTGCAACTGGAATTCCTTAAGTGAGAGACTCTTTCGTGGCTCTTGGAATTGATTTGGTAGTGATTGAGTTGGATTTGGACTTCTGAAAACTCAAAATTCGGTTTCCAGCTGTTTTCCCGCCTCTGCTGTCAAGTTCTGCTGTCAAGGTGATTTGCCCAGTTTCTGCGAGTGATTTGGGCAAATCACTGGGCAAATCGCTCTCTGGGATTCAGTCCAGTTTCTGTCTCTGTCGCTGCAAGTGATTTGCCCAGTTTCTTCGAGTGATTTGGGCAAATCACTGGGCAAATCATATTTGTTGTCATTTTCTGCACTTTTTCTCCAACTCTTCAATTTCTTCCTTTTCTACAAAAACATAACAAAAACACAATTTAAGCTAGAAAAATGTGTAAATAAACAGTAAATAATATATTAAAAACATGGCTAAATTATGCTTGGTCAATTATATTTTATTTAAATTGTATGAGTATAATATTTTGGGATAAGAAAGGCCCGATTGTTTATTTTGCGACCATCATTTCCTTTTTAATGTTCAGACACTGTCGTTTATTTTGCATCCATCGTTTCTTTTTTAATATTCTTTGACTTTAAACTAATTAAAGTAAATGATTAAAGTTTTTATTTTAATTGAATATTTGAATAAGTGATTAATAATAAATAACAATTTTATTTATAATACATGAGTATAATATTTTGGTGTAAGAAAGCACCGTCATTTATTTCGCGCCCCATCATTTCTTTTTTAATGTTCTTGACTTTAAACTAATTAAAGTGAACAATTAAAGTTTTATTTTAATTGAACATTTGAATAAATGATTACTAATATATAACAAGTTTGTTTATAATGTATAAGTATAATATTTTGGGGTAAGAAAGACACTGTTGTTTGTTTTGCGCCACATTATTTCTTTTTTAATGTTCTTGACTCTAAACTAAATAAAATGAACAATTAAAGTTTTATTTTAATTGAATATTTGAATAAATGATTGCAAATGAATAACAATTTTGTTTATAATGTATGAGTATAATATTTTGGGGTAAGAAAGACATTGTCGTTTATTTTGCGCCACATTATTTCTTTTTTAATGTTCTTGACATTAAACTAATTAAAGTGAACAATTAAAGTATTAATTTAATTGAATATTTGAATAAATGATTACTAATATATAACAATTTTGTTTCTACTGTATAAGTATATTATTTTAGGGTAAGCAGGGCACTGTCATTTATTTTGGGCCCATTGTTTCTTTTTTAATATTTCTGACTTTAAACCTATTACAGTGAACAATTAAAATTTTATTTTAATTGAATATTTGAATAAATTATTACGAATAAAAAACAATTTTATTTATAGTGTGTGAGTATAATATTTTGGGGTAGGAAAGGCACCGTCATTTATTTCGTGCCCTATCGTTTCTTTTTTAATGTTCTTGACTTTAAACTAATTACAGTGAACAATTAAAGTTTTATTTTAATTGATAATTTGAATAAATGATTACTAATATATAACAAGTTTGTTTATAATGTATAAATATAATATTTTGAGGTAAGAAAGACTCTGTCGTTTGTTTTGCGCCACATTATTTCTTTTCTAATGTTCTTGACTCTATACTAAATAAAATAAACAATTAAAGTTTTATTTTAATTGAATATTTGAATAAATGATTACAAATGAATTATAATTTTGTTTATAATGTATGAGTATAATATTTTGAGTAAGAAAGGCACTGTTGTTTATTTTGCGCCACATTATTTCTTTTTTAATGTTCTTGACATTAAACTAATTGACATGAACAATCAAAGTATCAATTTAATTGAATATTTGAATATATGATTACTAATATATAACAATTTTGTTTCTAATGTATAAGTATAATATTTTTGGATAAGCAGGGCACTGTCATTTATTTTGGTCCCATTGTTTTTTTTTTTTAATATTCCTGACTTCAAACCTATTAAAGTGAACGATGAAAATTTTATTTTAATTGAATATTTGAATAAATTATTACGAATAAATAACAATTTTATTTATAGTGTATGAGTATAATATTTTGGGGTAAGAAAGGCACCGTCATTTATTTTGCGCCCTATCGTTTCTTTTTTAATGTTTTTGACTTTAAACTAATTAAAGTAAACAATTAATTTTTTTTATTTTAATTGTATATTTGAATAAATGATTACTAATGAATAACAATTTTGCTTATAATATATGACTATAATATTTTGGGTAAGTAAAGCACTATCGTTTATTTTGTGTCCTATCATTTCTTTTTTAATGTTCTTGACTTTAAACTAATTAAACAAGTTTTATTTTAAATGAATATTTGAATAAATAATTGCTAATAATTATTATATTTTGTTTATAATATACGAGTATAATATTTTGGGTAAGAAAGACACCGTCGTTTATGTAGCGCCCATAATTTATTTTTTAATATTCAGGCACAGTCGTTTATTTTGTGCCCCATTATTTTTTTTAATGTTCTTGACTTTAAACTAATTAAAGTGAAGAATTAAAGTTTTATTTTAATTGATTATTAGAATGAATGATTACTAATATATAACAATTTTGTTTATAATGTATAAGTATAATATTTTAGGGTAAGCAGGGCACTGTCATTTATTTTGGGCCTATTGTTTCTTTTTTAATGTTCCTGACTTCAAACCTATTAAAGTCAACAATTAAGGTTTTATTTTAATTGAATATTTGAATAAATGATTACTAATAAATAACAATTTTATTTATAGTGTATGAGTATAATATTTTGGGGTAAGAAAGGCGCAGTCGTTTATTTCACGCCATATCGTTTCTTTTTTAATGTTCATGTCTTCAAACTAATTAAAGTAAACAATTAAAGTTTTAATTTAATTGAACATTTGAATAAATGATTACTAATAAATAACAAGTTTGTTTATAATGTATAAGTATAATATTTTAGGGTAAGAAAGGCACTATCATTTATTTTGCGTCCATCATTTCTTTTTTAATATTCAGGCACTGTCGTTTATTTTGCGCCCCATCGTTTCTTTTTTAATGTTCTTTGACTTTAAACTAATTAAAGTAAATAATTAAAGTTTTATTTTAATTGAAATTTTTAATAAATGATTACTGTAACGATCCGGAAATCGGACCGCTACCGACGCTAGGATCCAGATCGGCTTAAGGCCGCCGGGACCCGTAGCAAGCCTTCTATACATGCTATACACATGATAACATCCCATACATGATTATACATTTTCATAAAAAGTTAGAAACCTTCTATATTCAAAGCCTGACTTGTGCATGCACTAAAATCATAATCATAAAATCCCAAACTAGAGCTCTCATCAAATGCTCTAGTGGGTTATCATAACATACATCAAGCTTGGACTATCATTTCTCATCATAAAAACATTTCGTTAAAAGATCATGTACAAGGGAACTAACATTACTATTCGGGCCAAGCACAACACTAAACCATAAAACATTCTCTACATTTCATTACATAAAATCATTTTACAATACATGTCCACTCTAACTATTACACTTAACTTGACTTCAACCTTGAAGACTCCCCAGTCTATCCTAAACCTGTAAGCCTGGGGGTTAAGGGAAAGGGGGTGAGCTAAAAAGTCCAGTGAGCAGAACAAAAGAATATATATGTAAATTATGCTTTCATGGAATGCATCACAATACATACAATTTACATCACGGATGAACTTGTTACCAATAACCCTCTACATATCCAATGTGCCCCGCCCTCGACGGAGCTCCTCAGGACTTCCTCTTAATCATCACATAATGCCAAGACGCGTGGACATGGGCAGCCCTGGACTTTCATAAATCATACATATCAAATGCCAGGACGCGTGGACATGGCCAGCCCTGGACTTTCATAAATCATACATATCAAATGCCAGGACGCGTGGACATGGGCAGCCTTGGACTTTCATTAATCATCATATCATATTGAGGGCTAATGGTTCATCCAACATCCATCCACATCAACAACATATTATGCAATGCAACATATTCGTCAGATTCTAATGCAACAACCTAAAATATATCATGGCATTTGTGATGCATGAACATGCTCAAAACTTTATTCTTTTAAAACATAGTTCAGTTCTACTCACCTCTGGCTGACTCTGATCTAACTCTGAAGCAGCTATCTCACTATTGGGCTCCTCGGTTCCTCGGGTCCGATCCTACACAGGTGGACTCAAATTAGGTGCCAAACATACACTAACATGACTCTAAATAACTCCCCAAAAACCCCCTAAAACACCTCAAAACATGCATGCAAAACAGGCAAAGGAAGGCTGGACAGGGGACTTTCGGCGGCACCTTCGGCGGCCGAACCCCTTTCCAGATCCGAAAGTCATGCACCTTCGGCGACCGAAAGTTCCCTCAAGATTCGAAACTCATGCATGTTCGGCGGCAGGTTCGGTGGCCGAAACTCCCCTCCAGAGCCGAAAGTCCAAACTTTCGAGGGCGAGCTTAGGCGGCCAAACCACCTCCACAGGCAGGTTCGGCGACCGAATATGGCTTCGGCTGCCGAACCTGAGTTCCCCCAAAGTGGCAGAACTCAGCCTCCCTCATGCATAAATGCCTCCCAACTTTCCAAACTCAGACCAACTCATACAAAAATATGCATACATACATCCATAAGCATATAGGGGTCTCAAACTAGCCTAAACCCTAACAACATCACATCTAGCAACACATACATCATACATTAACCATAAAACTTACATAAACCCTAACATATGCATATACTCTAATCATGCAATAAACTCTCTTAAAACACCTCAAAACTTTCATAAAACATAAAAGAAAGGTAGGATCTATGCTTACCCCTTAAAGATCAAGAGGAGATACGATCCCTAACTTGGAGATGGAGAAATCAAACTCCTTGGGTCTCCAAGCTCCAAACTTGATCTTAAGCTCAAAACTTCAAAAATCAAGTTAAAACTTGAAAGATTTGAAAGAAAACATCAAATCTAACCATGGGAGGGCATGGACTCACCTTTGACCGAAAATGGAGAAGAAAACTCGCCCATTTCCGGACACGGGGCCTTTTATAGGTGGCTGGCCAGACCACCTTCGGAGGCCAAAGGTGCTCCCTAAACTGCACCATGTTCGGCGGCCGAACCTGGATTTCCTTCCATAGTCTTTTTCTTTCAAAACCTCAATTTCTTACTTACTTAAAACCATAAAATACATGAAAACATTTCATAAAAACATGATTTTACCCTTCTAAAGGGTTCCGACATCCGAGATTCCACCGGACGGTAGGAATTCCGATACCAGAGTCTAGCCGGGTATTACAATTACTAATGAATAACAATTTTGTTTATAATATATGAGTATAATATTTTGCACTAAGAAAGGCACTGTCGTTTATTTTGTGCCCCATCATTTCTTTTTTAATGTTCTTGACTTTAAACTAATTAAAGTGAACAATTAAAATTTTATTTTAATTGAATATTTCACTGAATGATTACTAATATATAACAATTTTGTTTATAATGTATAAGTATAATATTTTAGGGCAAGCAGGGCAATGTTATTTATTTTGGGCCTATTGTTTCTTTTTCAATGATCATGACTTCAAACCTATTAAAATAAACAATTAAATTTTTATTTTAATTGAATATTTGAATAAATGATTACTAATAAATAACAATTTTATTTATAGTGTATGAGTTTATTTTGGGTAAGAAAGGCACTGTCATTTATTTCGCGCCATATCATTTCTTTTTAATGTTCGTGACTTTAAACTAATTAAAGTAAACAATTAATGTTTTATTTTAATTGAATATTTGAATAAATGATCACTAATAAATAACAATTTTGCTTATAATGTATGAGTATAATATTTTGGATAAGTAAGGCACTATCGTTTATTTTGGGCCTCTTGTTTCTTTTTTAATGTTCCTTACTTCAAACCTATTAAAGTGAACAATTAAAATTTTATATTAATTGAATATTTGAATAAATGATTACTAATAAATAATATTTTTATGTATAGTGTATGAGTATAATATTTTTTGGTAAGAAAGGCTTTGTCGTTTATTTCGCGCCCTATCGTTTCTTTTTTTAATGTTCTTGACTTTAAACTAATTAAAGTAAACAATTAACGTTTTATTTTAATTAAATACTTGAATAAATGATTACTAATAAATAACAATTTTATTTATAGTGTATGAGTTTATTTTGGGGTAAGAAAGGCACTGTCGTTTATTTCGCGCCATATCGTTTCTTTTTTAATGTTCGTGACTTTAAACTAATTAAAGTAAACAATTAATGTTTTATTTTAATTGAATATTTGAATAAATGATTACTAATAAATAACAATTTTGCTTATGATGTATGAGTATAATATTTTGGATAAGTAAGGCACTTTCGTTTATTTTGGGCCTCTTGTTTCTTTTTTAATGTTTCTGACTTCAAACCTATTAAAGTGAACAATTAAATTTTTATATTAATTGAATATTTGAATAAATGATTACTAATAAATAACATTTTTATGTATAGTGTATGAGTATAATATTTTTGGGTAAGGCTTTGTCTTTTATTTCGCGCCCTATCGTTTCTTTTTTAATGTTATTGACTTTAAACTAATTAAAGTAAACAATTAACATTTTATTTTAATTGAATATTTAAATAAATGATTACTAATAAATAACAATTTTGCTTATAATGTATGAGTATAATATTTTGGGGTAAGGAAGGCACTGTCGTTTATTTTGCGCCCCATCGTTTCTTTTTTAATGTTATTGACTTTAAACAAATTAAACAAGTTTTATTTTAATTGAATATTTGAATAAATAATTACTAATAATTATTATATTTTATTTAAAATGTATAAGTATAATATTTTGGGGTAAGAAAGGCACGATTGTTTATTTTGCGACCATCATTTCCTTATTAATGTCCAGGCACTGTCGTTTATTTTGCACCCCATCGTTTCTTTTTAAATTTTCTTTGACTTTAAACTAATTAAAGTAAACATCTAAAGTTTTATGTTAATTGAATATTTGAATAAATAATTAATAATAAATAACAATTTTATTTATAATATATAAGTATAATATTTTGGGGAAAGAAAGACACTATCGTTTCTTTTGCGCCCCATCATTTCTTTTTTAATGTTCTTGACTTTAAACTAATTAAAGTGAATATTTAAAGTTTTATTTTAATTGCACATTTGAATAAATGATTACTAATATATAACAAGTTTGTTTATAATGTATAAGTATAATATTTTGGGGTAAGAAAGGCACTGTCGTTTGTTTTGCGCCACATTATTTCTTTTTTAATGTTCTTGACTCTAAACTAAATAAAATGAACAATTAAAGTTTTATTTTAATTGAATATTTGAATAAATGTTTACAAATGAATAACAATTTTATTTATAATGTATGAGTATAATATTTTGGGATAAGAAGGACACTGTCGTATATTTTGCGCCACATTATTTCTTTTTTAATGTTCTTGACTCTAAACTAAATAAAATGAACAATTAAAGTTTTATTTTAATTGAATATTTGAATAAATGTTTACAAATGAATAAGAATTTTATTTATAATGTATGAGTATAATATTTTAGGGTAAGCAGGGCACTGTCATTTATTTTGACCCCATTGTTTCTGTTTTAATGTTCCTAACTTCAAACGTATTAAAGTGAACAATTAAAGTTTTATTTTAATTGAATATTTGAATAAATGATTACTAATAAATAACAATTTTATTTATAATGTATGAGTATAATATTTTGGGATAAGAAGGACACTGTCGTATATTTTGCGCCACATTATTTCTTTTTTAATATTCTTGACTTTAAACTAAATAAAATGAACAATTAACGTTTTATTTTAATTGTATATTTGAATAAATGATTACTAATATATAACAATTTTGTTTATAATGTATAAGTATAATATTTTAGGGTAATCAAGGCACTGTCATTTATTTTGACCCCATTGTTTCTGTTTTAATGTTCCTAACTTCAAACGTATTAAAGTGAACAATTAAAGTTTTATTTTAATTGAATATTTGAATAAATGATTTCTAATAAATAACAACTTTATTTATAGTGTATGAGTATAATATTTTGGGATAAGAAAGGCGCTATCATTTATTTCACGCCCTATTGTTTATTTTTTAATATTCATTACTTTAAACTAATTAAAGTAAACAATTAATGTTTTATTTTAATTGTATATTTGAATAAATGATTACAAATGAAAAACAATTTTGTTTATAATGTATGAGTATAACATTTTGGGGTAAGAAAGGCAGTGTCGTTTATTTTGCGCCACACTATTTCTTTTTTAATGCTCTTGACATTAAACTAATTAAAGTGAACAATTAAAGTGTTGATTTAATTGAATATTTGAATAAATTATTACTAATATATAACAATTTTGTTTCTACTGTATAAGTATATTATTTTAGGGTAAGCAGGGCACTGTCATTTATTTTGGGCCCATTGTTTCTTTTTTAATATTCCTGACTTTAAACCTATTAAAGTGAACAATTAAAATTTTATTTTAATTGAATATTTGATTAAATTATTACGAATAAAAAATAATTTTATTTATAGTGTATGAGTATAATATTTTGGGGTAAGAAAGACATCGTCATTTATTTCGCGCCCTATCGTTTCTTTTTTAATGTTCTTGACTTTAAACTAATTACAGTGAACAATTAAAGTTTTATTTTAATTGAACATTTGAATAAATGATTACTAATATATAACAAGTTTGTTTATAATGTATATGTACAATATTTTGAGGTAAGAAAGTCAATGTCGTTTGTTTTGCGCTACATTATTTCTTTTCTAATGTTCTTGACTCCATACTAAATAAAATAAACAATTAAAGTTTTATTTTAATTGAATATTTGAATAAATGATTGCAAATGAATAACAATTCTGTTTATAATGTATGAGTATAATATTTTGGGTAAGAAATGCACTGTCATTTATTTTGCGCCACATTATTTCTTTTTTAATGTTCTTGACATTAAACTAATTAAAGTGAATAATTAAAGTATCAATTTAATTGAATATTTTAATAAATGATTACTAATAAATAACAATTTTGTTTCTAATGGATAAGTATAATATTTTTGGGTAAGCAGGGCACTGTCATTTATTTTGGGCCCATTGTTTCTTTTTTAATATTCCTGACTTCAAACCTATTAAAGTGAACAATTAAAATTTTATTTTAATTGAATATTCAAATAAATTATTACGAATAAATAACAATTTTATTTATAGTGTATGAGTATAATATTTTGGGGTAAGAAAGGTACAGTTATTTATTTCGCGCCCTATCGTTTCTTTTTTGATGTTCTTGACTTTAAACTAAGTAAAGTAAACAAATAATGTTTTATTTTAATTGTATATTTGAATAAATGATTACTAATGAATAATAATTTTGCTTATAATATATGACTATAATATTTTGGGTAAGTAAAGCACTATCGTTTATTTTGCGCTCTATCGTTTCTTTTTTAATGTTCTTGACTTTAAACTAATTAAACAAGTTTTATTTTAAATGAATATTTGAATAAATAATTGCTAATAATTATTATATTTTGTTTAAAATGTATGAGTATAGTATTTTGGGTAACAAAGGCACTGTTATTTATTTTGCACCATCATTTCTTTTTTAATGTTCAGACACTATCGTTTATTTTGCGCCCCATTGTTTTTTTTAAATGTTTTTGACTTTAAACAAATTAAAGTGAACAATTAAAGTTTTATTTTAATTGAACATTTGAATAAATGATTACTAATATATAACAAGTTTGTTTATAATGTATAAGTATAATATTTTGGGGTAAGAAAGGCACTGTCATTTGTTTTGTGCCACATTATTTCTTTTTTAATGTTCTTGACTTTAAACTAAATAAAATGCACAATTAAAGTTTTATTTTAATTGAATATTTGAATAAATTTTTACAAATGAATAACAATTTTATTTATAATGTATGAGTATAATATTTTGGGATAAGAAGGACACTGTCGTATATTTTGCGCCACATTATTTCTTTTTTAATATTCTTGACTTTAAACTAAATAAAATGAACAATTAACGTTTTATTTTAATTGAATATTTTAATAAATGATTACTAATATATAATAATTTTGTTTATAATGTATAAGTATAATATTTTAGGGTAAGCAGGGCACTATCATTTATTTTGACCCCATTGTTTCTGTTTTAATGTTCCTGACTTCAAACGTATTAAAGTGAACAATTAAAGTTTTATTTTAATTGAATATTTGAATAAATGATTACTAATAAATAATAACTTTATTTATAGTGTATGAGTATAATATTTTGGGATAAGAAAGGCGCTATCGTTTATTTCGCGCCCTATCGTTTCTTTTTTAATATTCATGACTTTAAACTAATTAAAGTAAACAATTAATGTTTTATTTTAATTGTATATTTGAATAAATGATTACAAATGAAAAACAATTTTGTTTATAATGTATGAGTATAATATTTTGGGGTAAGAAAGGCAATGTCGTTTATTTTGCGCCACATTATTTCTTTTTTAATGTTCTTGACATTAGAATAATTAAAGTGAACAGTTAAAGTATTGATTTAATTGAATATTTGAATAAATTATTACTAATATATAGCAATTTTGTTTCTACTGTATAAATATATTATTTTAGGGTAAGCAGGGCACTGTCATTTATTTTGAGCCCATTGTTTCTCTTTTAATATTCCTGACTTTAAACCTGTTAAAGTGAACAATTAAAATTTTATGTTAATTGAATATTTGATTAAATTATTACGAATAAAAAACAATTTTATTTATAGTGTATCAGTATAATATTTTGGGGTAAGAAAGACACCGTCATTTATTTCGCGCCCTATCCTTTCTTTTTTAATGTTCTTGACTTTAAACTAATTACAGTGAACAATTAAAGTTTTATTTTAATTGAACATTTGAATAAATGATTACTAATATATAACAAGTTTGTTTATAATGTATAAGTACAATATTTTGAGGTAAGAAAGACACTGTCGTTTGTTTTGCGCTACATTATTTCTTTTCTAATGTTCTTGACTCCATACTAAATAAAATAAACAATTAAAGTTTTATTTTAATTGAATATTTGAATAAATGATTGCAAATGAATAACAATTCTGTTTATAATGTATGAGTATAATATTTTGGGTAAAAAAGGCACTGTCATTTATTTTGCGCCACATTATTTCTTTTTTAATGTTCTTGACATTAAACTAATTAAAGTGAATAATTAAAGTATCAATTTAATTGAATATTTTAATAAATGATTACTAATATATAACAATTTTGTTTTTAATGTATAAGTATAATATTTTTGGGTAACCAGGGCACTGTAATTTATTTTGGGCACATTGTTTCTTTTTTAATATTCCTGACTTCAAACCTATTAAAGTGAACAATTAAAATTTTATTTTAATTGAATATTTGAATAAATTATTGCGAATAAATAACAATTTTATTTATAGTGTATGAGTATAATATTTTGGGGTAAGAAAGGTACGGTCATTTATTTCGCGCCCTATCGTTTCTTTTTTGATGTTCTTGACTTTAAACTAAGTAAAGTAAACAACTAATGTTTTATTTTAATTGTATATTTGAATAAATGATTACTAATTAATAATTTTGCTTATAATATATGACTATAATATTTTAAGTAAGTAAAGCACTATCGTTTATTTTGCGCCCTATCGTTTCTTTTTTAATGTTCTTGACTTTAAACTAATTAAACAAGTTTTATTTTAAATGAATATTTGAATAAATAATTGCTAATAATTATTATATTTTGTTTAAAATGTATGAGTATAATATTTTAGGTAACAAAGGCACTGTTATTTATTTTGCACCCATCATTTCTTTTTTAATGTTCAGACACTATCGTTTATTTTGCGCCCCATTGTTTTTTTAAATGTTTTTGACTTTAAACTAATTAACGTGAACAATTAAAGTTTTGTTTTAATTGAATATTAGAATAAATGATTACTAATGAATAACAATTTTGCTTATAATGTATGAGTATAATATTTTGGGTAAGAAAGGCACTGTCGTTTGTTTTGCGCCCCATCGTTTGTTTTGTAATGTTCTTGATTTCCAACTAATAAAACAAGCTTTATTTTACTTGAATATTTGAATAAATATTTACTAATAATTAATATATTTTGTTTAAAATGTATGAGTATAATATTTTGGAGTAAGAAAGGCACGATTGTTTATTTTGCGACCATTATTTCCTTTTTAATGTTCAAGCACTATCGTTTATTTTGCACCCTATCATTTCTTTTTTAATGTTCTTTGACTTTAAACTAATTAAAGTAAACAATTAAAGTTTTATTTTAATTGAACATTTCAATAAATGATTACTAATAAATAACAATTTTATTTATAATATCCGAGTATAATATTTTTGGCTAAGAAAGGCACCGTCGTTTATTTTGCGCCCCACCATTTCTTTTTTAATGTTCTTGACTTTAAACTAATTAAAGTGAACAATTAAAGTTTTATTTTAAGTAAACATTTGAATAAATGATTACTAATATATAACAAGTATGTTTATAATGTATAAGTATAATATTTTGGGGTAAGAAAGATACTATGGTTTATTTTGCACCACATTATTTCTTTTTTAATGTTCTCGACTTTAAACTAAATAAAATGAGCGAATAAAGTTTTATTTTAATTGAATAATTGAATAAATATATACTAATATATAACAATTTTGTTTGTAGTGTATAAGTATAATATTTTAGGGTAAACAGGGCACTGTCATTTATTTTAGGCTCATTGTTTCTTTTTTAATGTTCCTGACTTCAAATCTATTAAAGTGAACAATTATAGTTTTATTTTAATTGAATATTTGAATAAATGATTACTAATAAATAACAATTTTATTTATATTGTATGAGTATAATATTTTGGGGTAAAAAAGGCACTGTTGTTTATTTCGCGCCCTATTGTTTCTTTTGTAATTATCTTCACTTTAAACTAATTAAAGTAAACACTTAATATTTTTTTTTAATTGTATATTTGAATAAATAATTACTAATGAATAACAATTTTGCTTATAATATATGACTATAATATTTTGGGCTAAGAAAGGCACTGTCGTTTATTTTGTGCCCCATCATTTCTTTTTTAATGTTCTTGACTTTAAACTAATTAAAGTGAAAAATTAAAGTTTTATTTTAATTGAATATTTTACTGAATGATTACTAATATATAACAATTTTGTTTATAATGTATAAGTATAATATTTTAGGGTAAGCAGGGCACTGTCATTTATTTTGGGCCTATTGTTTCTTTTTTAATGTTCCTCACTTCAAACCTATTAAAGTCAACAATTAAAGTTTTGTTTTAATTGAATATTTGAATAAATGATTACTAATAAATAACCATTTTATTTATAGTGTATGTGTTTATTTTGGGGTAAGAAAGGGACTGTCGTTTATTTCGCGCCATATCGTTTCTTTTTTAATGTTCGTGACTTTAAACTAATTAAAGTAAACAATTAATGTTTTATTTTAATTGAATATTTGAATAAATGATTACTAATAAATAACAATTTTGCTTATAATGTATGAGTAGAATATTTTGGGTAAGTAAGGCACTATCGTTCATTTTGGGCCTCTTGTTTCTTTTTTAATGTTCCTGACTTCAAACCTATTAAAGTGAACAATTAAAGTTTTATATTAATTGAATATTTGAATAAATGATTACTAATAAATAACATTTTTATGTATAGTATATGAGTATAATATTTTCGGGTAAGAAAGGCTTTGTCGTTTGTTTCGCGCCCTATCGTTTCTTTTTTAATGTTCTTGACTTTAAACTAATTAAAGTAAACAATTAACGTTTTATTTGAATTGAATATTTGAATAAATGATTACTAATGAATAACAATTTTGCTTATAATGTATGAGTATAATATTTTCGGGTAAGGAAGGCACTGTCGTTTTTTTTGCGCCCCATCGTTTCTTTTTTAATCTTCTTGACTTTGAACAAATTAAACAAGTTTTATTTTAATTGAATATTTGAATAAATAATTACTAATAATTATTATATTTTGTTTAAAATGTATAAGTATAATATTTTGGGGTAAGAAAGGCACTGATCAAGCATAATTTAACCATGTTTTTAATATATTATTTACTGTTTATTTACACATTTTTCTAGCTTAAATTGTGTTTTTGTTATGGTTTTGTAGAAAAGGAAGAAATTGAAAAGTTGGAGAAAATGTGCAGAAAATGACAGCAAAAGTGATTGGACCAGTGATTTGCCCAAATAACTCGCAGAAACTGCCCAGATCACTAGCAGAGATAGCGCATACTTGCAGAAAGTGATTGGACCAGTGATTTGCCCAAATCACTGCCCCGATCACAATGATAGCAGAAAATATAGCAGAGCGGGAAATTGTTTAGGAAACCGAATTTTGAGTTTTCAGAAGTCCAAATCCAACTCAATCACTACCAAAACAATTCCAAGAGCCACGAAAGAGTCTCTCACTTAAGGAATTCCAGTTGCAATTAAATTCAACATCCAAAGAGGAATCACAAGCCAAATTAAAAAGGGATTTCAAAACCCTAGAAGGATGGAATTCTTCAGCTATAAAAGAGCAACCTCCAAACCAGCAGGGGCATCTTCGGATCAGCTACTCAGCATCTTCTCCCCTCACCAGAAATTTTGCAGCTGTTTTCTTTCCTTTCTTTTCATCTTTTGTGTATTTAGACCACCATGAGTGGCTAATTTCCTTCTTTTCTAGTTGAAGTTGAGAATATTCAGATTTGTGATGAATTGGGAGGTTTAATACTCCATTGTTGAACTCTTGTTTGTTTCAATATTTATGCAATCTGATCTTTTCTATAATTATTACTTTGCTTTTAGAATCAATAAGGGCCCATTGCTTTTAAATTGCTTAAGTGATAAATTGTTTGAATGATTTAGGTCCGTAATTGCTTAAATTATTTGAACATAAATATAATCAGTTGCATAACCTAGCCTTGACCACGCGGTTGGCAAGGTTAGAATTAGGTTTCTCTAAGTCTTAATGCAGTTAACAGTTGTTCGATGCCAAAGGCCCCAAGGACGTTGCTTGGCAACTTGTTAACTAGTGTTTGATTAGCGAACGTTCCCTAATCAAACTAGAACTAAGGAGGAATTTGGATTGTGAGAAGCGTCTTTCACATCCTAAACTAATTTATTGAGATAAATAGGAGTATTAAAGAATCAATGATCAATTCTAAACAATCTGAAATAGATCCATACTTCAACTAGAAGCTTTTTCTCTTATTGATTTACTCAAACTTTAAATTATTGCTTTCTTTTGCTATTTAATTTTAATCATCAAATCAAAACCCCCCTCTTTTATTTACTTGCTATTTACCTAGTCATTATTAGGAAAATCTTTGGTGTCAATTCCCTGTGGTTCGACCCTATTGCCACTATCTACAAGTTTATTGTTAATTGTCTAATAGGTTTATTTTTGACGGTTTCGACAACCGCTTATTAAAAATTGGCGCCGCTGCCTGGGAATTGATCTAACTAACGTATTTTCCCTTTATGACCAGGTCTGGCCGTAAAGACACTCTTCTTTACGATCCGGAGATTGAGAAAACCGCCAAGAGCTTAAGGAAGCAAGCAAATTTGAGGAACCAAGCCTCAAAACCATCTTCATCAACAACTCCACCTCATAGACCACCTACTGCCCCTGCTGAAGAAATTTCTGCACCAGCAGAAACTTCCACCACCGCACCTGCTACAGCAGAATTTACACTAGAAACTGAATTTCTGGTTATGGCAGAAAATCCAGAAATGGCAGCACCACCTGCTGCACATATAGAAGCTGAAATACAAGCTGGAAACGTGCCCATCCAAGCACCTCAGCCACGGGAAAGAACTCTCGGAGAGTTAGCTGAACCAGCAGGAGATCAAGCACCCTTATGCATTGAATATCCCCTATTGACAGCACCATTCGAGCTAAAGACAGGTCTAATTCATCTCCTTCCCAAATTCAGAGGCCTAGAAAATGAAGATCCTCACAAGCATTTGAAGGCATTCCACGTTGTGTGCTCAACCATGAGACCCCAAGGTATTCCAGAAGAAGATATCAAGCTTAGAGCCTTCCCTTTTTCCCTTGAAGACTATGCCAAAGAGTGGCTATTCTACTTGCCACCCGGATCCATCACATCATGGGCTGATATGGTAAGAGCATTCTTGAGAAAATTCTTCCCAACCTCGAAAGCCATAGGCATCCGTCGAGAAATAAGTGGCATAAAGCAAAAGCACTCTGAAGGCTTGTATGAGTACTGGGAGAGGTTCAAAAAGTTGTGCACAAGTTGCCCTCGGCATGATATTTCTAACCAATCTCTCATCGAGTACTTCTATGGAGGATTGCTACCCTCAGAAAGAAAGTTTATTGACGCAGCCTGTGGAGGAACAATTGCAAAAAAATCACCTCGAGAGATGAGGGACTTAATTTCCTCCATGGCTGCAGCTTCTCAACAATTTGGAGATCAAGAGCTGCCATCAAGGAATGTAAATGAGGTGAGTACATCCATTTTAGCATCCCAAATTTCTGAACTCACCAATGTTGTCTGTAGCTTGTTGTGGGTCAAACCCAACAAGTCCAGCAGGTTCAGCAGCCCAAAACATGTGGAATATGTGCCAACAACCACCCAACTGATCTATGTCCTTCCCTTCAAGAGGAGGACCAGCAAGTCAATGCTGTTGGAGGCTTCAATGGGCAAAGAAGGTATGATCCCTATGCAAATACTTATAATCCAGGTTGGAGGGACCATCCAAATTTCAGTTATGCAAGGGGAAATCAATATCCAAGCTACCAGCAGAGGAATCAAGCTCAAGCTGCACCTCAGAACCCCAATGCACCTCTTGAAGAGATTGTGAAGAATTTAGCAAATACGATGCAAAATCTTGAGAAACAAGTGAGCCAAATGGCCACTTCAATGAGCAAATATGAGTCTCAAGGGAAGCTACCCTCCCAAACTGAGATAAATCCAAGGCAAAATGCTAGTGCCATCATATTGAGGAGTGGAAAGGAGTTGCAAGACAATAGGGTTGAAAAATCACAAAAACAGGCCATGAAAGAAATTCTGCCAGAAAGTGATCAGGGCAGTCGATTTGCCCAAATCACTGACCCGATCACTAGGCAGACTGAGCTGCCCAGCAGTGATTTGCCCAAATCACCAGAGAAGGCAGAAAGTGATCTGCCCAAATCAACAGACCAAGCAGAATCCAGTCAAAGGCAGAAACAACAACCTATGGAGAAATTCAAGGTACCTCCTCCCTTCCCAAAGAGATTTGCAAGGTCCCAAAAAGAGAAAGAGGAAAAAGAGATATTGGAGCCACTTCGCAAAGTGGAAATCAACATACCCTTACTTGATGCTGTAAAGCAAATTCCAAGGCATGCCAAGTTTCTCAAAGAGCTATGCACCAACCGAAGGAAACTTGCTGAACGTGAAAAGGTAAGTGTGGGGGAGTGTGTTTCAGCTGTCATCCAAAGGAAACTTCCAGTCAAGTGCAAGGATAGAGGGATGTTTGCAGTTTCATGCAAGATAGGCAATGTGGGGATAAAGAAGGCCATGTGTGACCTTGGAGCTTCAATTAATGCCATGCCCCTTTCTATTTTTAACATGTTGAATGCAGGTACACTCAAGGGCACCAGCATCATAATCCAATTGGCTGACCGATCCATTGTCTACCCTAAAGGAGTGCTTGAAGATGTGTTAGTGCAAGTGGACCAACTAGTCTTCCCAGCTGATTTTTATTTCATTGACATGGAGGAAGATAAGAGCAACACCACCTCTGATATCTTACTTGGGAGACCATTCTTGAGCACAGCAAGAACAAAAATTGATGTGCATGATGGCACATTGACCATGGAGTTTGAAGGGGCAATTATAAAATTTAATGTTTATGATGCCATGAAATTCCCCAATGATGTTTCTCCTGTTTATGGCCTTGATATAATTGATGATTTAAGTCAAGAAATTTTTGATTTTGATCAAGAAAACTTACTTTATGAAGGTCTTTGCAGGAGAGAAGAAGTGGACAGCAACACCAAGACAGACCATATGGAGTACTGTTCACAGCTGGTTACAGGTGATTTGCCCAGCGATCTGCCCAAATCACCCAGACAATCTGCCCAAATCAGTGAACAGACAGACTTAACAGAAAGTGATTTGACCACTGATTTGCCCAAATCACTGGGCAAATCAAACAGCAAGCAGACAGAAAACCAGCAGACAGAGAAAGCACCAGATCTAAAACCCTTGCCTAGCCACCTCAAATATGCCTACTTGGGGGCTGGAAATACACTTCCAGTAATTATTTCCAACCAGCTCAGCCAAGAAGAAGAGGAAAAGCTCCTGGATGTGTTGAGGAAGCACAAGAAGGCAATTGGGTGGACATTGGAGGACATAAAGGGTATCTCACCCTCAACATGCATGCATCGGATACTTATGGAGGATGAGTGCAAACCTGTTCGTGAGGCACAAAGAAGGCTGAATCCACCAATGATGGAGGTTGTGAAGAAGGAGATAGTGAAGCTCCTAGACATTGGGGTAATCTACCCCATTTCTGACAGTAAGTGGGTGAGTCCCGTCCATGTGGTACCAAAGAAGACTGGGATTACCATTGTCCCTAATTCTGAAGGAGAGCTAGTACCCACTCGTGTGCAAAATGGGTGGAGAGTTTGCATGGACTACAGGAAGCTCAACACAGTCACAAGGAAGGACCATTTTCCCTTGCCCTTCATGGACCAAATGCTTGAGAGACTTGCTGGAAAAAGTCATTACTGCCTCCTCGATGGATATTCGGGATTTTATCAAATCCCTGTTGCACCTGAAGATCAATAGAAGACCACTTTCACTTGCCCATTTGGCACCTTCGCATTTAGGAGGATGCCCTTCGGTCTTTGCAATGCACTAGCCACTTTCCAAAGGTGCATGATGAGCATTTTTTCTGACTATGTGGAGAAAATCACTGAAGTCTTCATGGATGACTTTACGGTGTATGGCAACTCATTCCATGAATGCCTAGCCAACTTGGAGAAGATACTTCAAAGGTGTTTAGAGACAAACTTGGTTCTCAACTATGAGAAGTGCCACTTCATGGTCAGCCATGGCTTAATCTTAGGCCATATTGTTTCAGCAAAAGGGATTGAGGTGGACAAAGCCAAAATTGACACCATAAAAAATCTGCCCTACCCAACCAGCATTAGGGAGATTAGATCATTCCTTGGACATGCTGGTTTTTATAGGAGGTTCATCAAGGATTTTTCCAAAATAACTCAGCCTTTATGCAGGTTGTTACAGCAGGAGGTACCATTCAACTTTGATGGCAGCTGCAAAACAGCTTTTGATTTGATCAAATCACTGCTAATTTCTGCCCCAGTCATCCAGCCACCTGATTGGACTCTTCCATTTGAGATCATGTGTGATGCCAGCAACTTTGCTGTAGGTGCAGTATTGGGACAACGTAAAGGTAACTCTCCTCATGTTATTCACTATGCTTCACGCACCCTATATGCTGCACAATGCAATTATTCAACCACGGAAAAAGAATTGATGGCTGTTGTGTTTGTATTGGAGAAGTTTCGGTCCTATCTACTTGGGACAAAGATGATTATATACTCAGATCATGCTGCACTAAGATATTTAATCAAGAAAAAGGAGTCCAAACCTAGGCTGGTGCGATGGATATTGCTGTTGCAAGAATTTGACTTAGAAATCCATGACAAGAAAGGAAAGGAGAACCTTGTGGCTGATCACCTCAGCAGAATTCTGACCGAGATGGAGACATGCCCCATCAATGAGACCTTCCCTAATGAGCACCTCTTTGCTGTCCAAGAAGAGGAACCATGGTATGCTGATATTGTTAATTATCTTGCCATAGGTGATTTGCCCACTGATTTGCCCAAACATATGAGAGACAAGATCAAGAAAGAGGCAAGGTATTATGTGTGGGATGAGCCTTACCTATGGAAGCATTGTGCAGACCAAGTCATAAGGAGATGCATCCCAAACCATGAGATCACTTCTGTCCTAACTTTCTGCCACTCTTACAGCTGTGGAGGTCACTTTAGGCCACGCAAGACAGCCTTGAAAGTTCTTGAAAGTGGGTTATTTTGGCCTAACATATATAGAGATGCTTATTTATTTTGTAGGTCATGTGCAAGATGCCAACAAACAGGAAACCTTGGCAATAGAAGTGAAATGCCACAAGCCCCCATCATGGTGTGTGAAATCTTCGACATATGGGGCATTGACTTCATGGGACCATTCCCACCTTCCTTTGGCAATACCTACATACTTCTTGCTGTAGATTATGTGTCCAAGTGGATTGAGGCCAAAGCAACAAGGGCTGATGATGCAAAAACAGTGTGTGATTTTGTAAAATCCCACATTTTCTCAAGATTTGGACTGCCCAAGGCCATAATCAGTGACCGAGGCACCCATTTTTGCAACAAGGTGGTAGAAACTCTCCTAAAGAAGCACCATGTCATCCATAGAACCTCTACCGCCTATCATCCTCAAACAAATGGGCTGGCTGAAGTGTCAAATAGGGAGATCAAGTCAATCTTGGAGAAAACGGTCTGCCCAAATTGCAAGGACTGGAGTGTACGCCTAAATGATGCCTTATGGGCATATAGAACAGCATATAAAACTCCAATTGGGATGTCTCCATATAGGCTGATTTATGGGAAAGCATGCCATCTACCTGAACTTGAACACAAAGCCTATTGGGCTGTGAAGAGCTGCAATCTTGATGAAAAAGAGGCTGGAGTTCACAGAAAATTGCAAATCCAAGAGCTTGAGGAGATTCGGCGTGATGCATATGAAGCTTCATGGGATTATAAAGCAAGGACCAAAGCCTTCCATGACAAAAACATCTCCAGAAAACACTTCCAGGTTGGTGATAAGGTTTTGCTTTTTGATTCCAGGTTCAAATTATTCCCTAGAAAGCTTCGGTCTAGGTGGATTGGGCCATTCTTGGTTGAACATGTCTATCCACATGGAGCTGTTGACATACGGAGCCCACAAACAAGCAAAGTTTTCAAAGTTAATGGGCATCGTTTGAAGAGATTCTATGAAGGTTTTACTGGTCATGTTGTGGAGGAGGTGCCCTTGGATCCCCCTTCCCAAGACTGTTGAGCAAGACAGAAAACAGGGCGCTACTGGGAGGCAGCCCAGATGTGGTGATTTGCCCAAATCACCGGAGTGATTTGCCCAAATCACTGGGCATATCACCTGACTGTAAAGTAGTATCAAGTGATTGGGGCAGTGATTTGCCCAAATCGACAGGCCACATCGACAGGAACAAACCACGATCAATCAGGCAGTTGCACCAAAGAAGTGATTTGCCCAGGTGATTTGACCAAATTACCGGCCAAATCACCAAATCAGGCACATCATCAGGAAAGGCGTGAACAGTCACGTGAACAGTAACAGCCAAGCAACAGCAAGGAAGAAAGTGATCGGGGCAGTGATTTGCCCAAATCACTGCCCAAATCACCCTGTCAAGAATCCAAAGAGCCAACATTGAATGATCAGGGCAGTTCACCTACCCAAATCACTTTAAGTATATTTTCTCTTATTTTTTACTTTTTACGCAATTTACTGTTTTCATCTCTTCTTCTTCAAGATTTTCTTCTCCAACCACCACTCACCCACCGGCGAACTCAAGACCACCATGGTCTGAATCAAGATGAAGGCCACCGGCGGACCATTCATGTGGAAGAAATTAGGGCTACCGAGACCACCCAGTCCCTCTGACAGTGATGACGAAACATGGGACGCACCACCAGTCCACACCAGCACCGAAACGCCACCGACTACGGGAACAACATCAGGACGCACCGACTCACCGGCTGTCCAGACATATCGCCGACAAAAGAAACGGCCAAGGACGCCGACACCACCTCCACCATCCACATCCCCAATAGCCCCGACAGCAAACCCTGCAGGCGAAACGCCACCAGAAGCCACCACTTCCTCCGGCCACGGACAGAAACGGCCAAGAACGCCGTCACCACCCTCACCGTCACACCTAGAACAAGAAACAGAGACTGCCATTGCCATACATCCCGCAGGACACAAAGAAAGCGGTGCGCCCAGTGATTTGACCCGTAATGTGCCCAGCACTATGCCTAGCAATGTGCCAAGCGCTATGCCCAGAAATGTGCCCACTAATGCGCCCAGCAATTTGCCCACTGATACGCCCACTGATGCGCCCAGCGATATGCCGAGTGATTTGCCCAGCGATCTGCCCAGACCAACATGCCCTGATCACATCACTCAAGCCCTGAAATTCAACAAAATTTCTGAGCAGACCGGGCTGGCCAAAATATCATCTCTTCCATATCATCCAGGCAAATACATCCATCATGGCACCCTTCGCGTACTGAGACTCCAAAATCAGGTATGCTCCCTCATTTCTGCTGTTGGTTGGGAGAAATTCTTCTTCCTTCGCATGCCCTCATTCCTTGAACTCACACAGGAGTTCTTCACCACATTTTATTTTAACAGACCTGCCATGCACAACCTGCACACACAAAGCACAGTGGGGTTCAGATTATTGGGACAGCAATTTCGCTTGTCCCTGCAGGAATTTAGCAATGCCATGGGCTGTGAATGCCCCCAGTCTACTTGGGACTTCCCTGCTGAGTTCAACCCAAGTTCTGCATACTTGGAGTTAAGTGATAATTCCCCAGACACATACTCACCCACCAGGTCCAAGGACTTATACCTCAGCAACCCCAGCCTGAAATACATCCATAGATTTCTGGCTTATACATTTTCTGGGAGGAAGGATGCTTCTAACATCCTGACCAAAACTGAGTTATATATTCTTTGGTGCATGCACACTCACAGAAAAATCCATCTTGATATTGGGTTGCCACCCAAATATCCAACATCATACAATACCACAGGCCTCTGATTTTTGGCTCTTTGATCACTGCCATTGCAGTGAATCTCAAATTATTGCACCCAGCACATACTGACCTTTCCCCCACCCCCAAAACAACCCCCTTAGACCTACGCACATTAGATGACATGGGGTTGCTTTGCAAAGTGGGGGATATTTTTTCCATTGCACTTGCAGGTCCAGTAACACCACGCCACGAGCGTGTTTTCAAAAGAAAGAAAGCCAACAATACCACCACCCAACAGCCAGCCTCCATCGTTGCCCTAGCAGATGGGACAACACAGGAAATAGGGCAGGAACCAGCACCAGCATAGGAAGCACCCCCAGCAGCCCCCCAGCAGGATGCCCATCAGCCACCTGAAGACAAAGCCCCCAACTAGACAATAGAGGCTCGTCTCACTAGAATTGAGGACCGAATGCAACGGATGGAGCACCTATTGGACTTGCTGGTAGACCATTTTCTGCCCCAGCACCATGACAGACAGTGATTTGACCAGTGATTTGCTCAAATCACTGGCCAAACCACCCACAGGCCAGGAAATCCCTTTCCCTTTCCTCTTTCATTCTTTATATATATATGCTTATACATTGAGGACAATGTTTGCCATAGGTGTGGGGGTATTGTTAGGTTAATTTTGCATTAATTCCATCATCGATTTGTTTCTTTTTGTTCCTTTTTTGTTTCTTTTTGCATTATTTTTACCCCTTTTTGCACACACCAGAATTTTTTTTTCACACTTCTTGCACACACACACAGAATTTTGTCTTAGCTAATTGCTCTACTCAACATAGATAACAAGGTTAAAAGAGCTTCCTTATCTCATGACCCCATTGATTTGCGACCCCTTTAAGCCTAAATTGAATCATTCACAGTATGTTACCTTCACTTAGGGAGTTTTTTCTTGAACTGAATCCTTAAATTTGCTATGGTCAAGGGAAATAAAAATACAAATACATGCAAACAAAAAGTTAGTGTAACTCCCTATGAGCTGATTTGCCCAAACTATCATGAAAAACCAGCACAAAGCACAAATCATAAACCTGTTCCAATGGTCTAAGACTATGAACTGAGCCTAATAGCCACTTGGAGAAGTGACTGACTGAGTAACCGGGGGTGTATCACCCATGTACACAATCGCGTAAAAAGGGCAGTGATTTTTTCAAGCAAATAAGTTTCGATGGTCTAGACTATGAACAGAGTAAGTAGCCACTTGAACAAGTGACTAATTGAGTAATCGGGGGTGTATCACCCATGTACACAATCGCGTAAAAAGGTTAGTGACTTTTTCAGACAAGGATAAGAATAAGTGCTGCTGAAAATAAAAATAAAAATAAAAAGAAAGAGAGAAAAAAAAGGGGCAAGTCACTCCTAGGGGTTGCATTAAAACTAACATAAAGGAATAAGCATGATTGAGCCATAAACCTTTCTCTTGACCATGGTAGGTGAAGGGAAATAAGGAAAGGAGAGGATGACCTTGGTGCATGTACTATATACTGTGATACTTCAGTTTAGGAGTCTAGGGGGGCTGATTAAGTGGTATTTAGGATCAAAAGAAAAGGGGGGCTTGATTAGCTAAGTTATTGTTTGCTTGAGGACAAGCAAAAAGCTAGGTGTGGGGGTATTTGATCAAGCATAATTTAACCATGTTTTTAATATATTATTTACTGTTTATTTACACATTTTTCTAGCTTAAATTGTGTTTTTGTTATGGTTTTGTAGAAAAGGAAGAAATTGAAAAGTTGGAGAAAAAGTGCAGAAAATGACAGCAAAAGTGATTGGACCAGTGATTTGCCCAAATCACTCGCAGAAACTGCCCAGATCACTAGCAGAGATAGCACAGACTTGCAGAAAGTGATTGGACCAGTGATTTGCCCAAATCCCTGCCCCGATCACAATGACAGCAGAAAATACAGCAGAGCGGGAAATTGTTCAGGAAACCGAATTTTGAGTTTTCAGAAGTCCAAATCCAACTCAATCACTACCAAAACAATTCCAAGAGCCACGAAAGAGTCTCTCACTTAAGGAATTCCAGTTGCAATTAAATTCAACATCCAAAGAGGAATCACAAGCCAAATTAAAAAGGGATTTCAAAACCCTAGAAGGATGGAATTCTTCAGCTATAAAAGAGCAACCTCCAAACCAGCAGGGGGCATCTTCGGATCAGCTACTCAGCATCTTCTCCCCTCACCAGAAATTCTGCAGCTGTTTTCTTTCCTTTCTTTTCATCTTTTGTGTATTTAGACCACCATGAGTGGCTAATTTCCTTCTTTTCTAGTTGAAGTTGAGAATATTCAGATTTGTGATGAATTGGGAGGTTTAATACTCCATTGTTGAACTCTTGTTTGTTTCAATATTTATGCAATCTGATCTTTTCCATAATTATTACTTTGCTTTTAGAATCAATAAGGGCCCATTGCTTTTAAATTGCTTAAGTGATAAATTGTTTGAATGATTTAGGTTCGTAATTGCTTAAATTGTTTGAACATAAATATAATCAGTTGCATAACCTAACCTTGACCACGCGGTTGGCAAGGTTAGAATTAGGTTTCTCTAAGTCTTAATGCAGTTAACAGTTGTTCGATGCCAAAGGCCCCAAGGACGTTCCTTGGCAACTTGTTAACTAGTGTTTGATTAGCGAACGTTCCCTAATCAAACTAGAACTAAGGAGGAATTTGGATTGTGAGAAGCGTCTTCCACATCCTAAACTAATTTATTGAGATAAATAGGAGTATTAAAGAATCAATGATCAATTCTAAACAATCTAAAATAGATCCATACTTCAACTAGAAGCTTTTTCTCTTATTGATTTACTCAAACTTTAAATTATTGCTTTCTTTTGCTATTTAATTTTAATCATCAAATCAAAACCCCCCTCTTTTATTTACTTGCTATTTACCTAGTCATTATTAGGAAAATCTTTGGTGTCAATTCCCTATGGTTCGACCCTATTGCCACTATCTACAAGTTTATTGTTGATTGTCTAATAGGTTTATTTTTTACGGCTTCAACAACCGCTTATCAGGCACGATTGTTTATTTTGCGACCATCATTTCCTTTTTAATGTTCAGGCACTATCGTTTATTTTGCACCCCATCGTTTCTTTTTTAATGTTCTTTGACTTTAAACTAATTAAAGTAAACATCTAAAGTTTTATTTTAAGTGAATATTTGAATAAATGATTAATAATAAATAACAATTTTATTTATCATATATGAGTATAATATTTTGGGGTAAGAAAGACACTATCGTTTATTTTGCGCCCCATCATTTCTTTTTTAATGTTCTTGACTTTAAACTAATTAAAGTGAATAATTAAAGTTTTATTTTAATTGAACATTTGAATAAATGATTACTAATATATAACAAGTTTGTTTATAATGTATGAGTACAATATTTTGGGGTAAGAAAGACACCGTCGTATATTTTGCGCCACATTATTTCTTTTTTAATATTCTTGACTTTAAACTAAATAAAATGAACAATTAACGTTTTATTTTAATTGAATATTTGAATAAATGATTACTAATATATAACAATTTTGTTTATAATGTATAAGTATAATATTTTAGGGTAAGCAGGGCACTGTCATTTATTTTGGACCCATTGTTTCTTTTTTAATGTTCCTGACTTCAAACCTATTAAAGTAAACAATTAAAGTTTCATTTTACTTCAATATTTGAATAAATAATTACTAATAAATAACAACTTTATTTATAGTGTATGAGTATAATATTTTGGGATAAGAAAGGCATTATCGTTTATTTCGCGCCCTATCGTTTCTTTTTTAATGTTCATGACTTTAAACTAATTAAAGTAAACAATTAATGTTTTATTTTAATTGTATATTTGAATAAATGATTATTAATGAATAACAATTTTTCTTATAATATATGACGATAATATTTTGGGATAAGTAAGGCACTGTCGTTTATTTTGCGCCCTATCGTTTCTTTTTTAATGTTTTTGACTTTAAACTAATTAAACATGTTTTATTTTAATTAAATATTTGAATAAATAATTGCTAATAATTATTATATTTTTTTTTAAATGTATGAATATAATATTTTGGGGTAAGAAAGGCACTGTCGTTTATTTCGCGCCCTATCGTTTCTTTTTTAATGTTCTTGACTTTAAACTAATTAAAGTAAACAATTAATGTTTTATTTTAATTGAATATTTGAATAAATGATTACTAATGAATAACAATTTTTCTTATAATGTATGAGTATAATATTTTGGGGTAAGTAAGGCACTGTCGTTTATTTTACGCCCCATCGTTTCTTTTTTAATGTTCTTGACTTTAAACTAATTAAACAAGTTTTATTTTAATTGAATATTTGAATAAATAATTACTAATAATTATTATATTTTGTTTAAAATGTATAAGTATAATATTTTGGGGTGAGAAAGGCACGGTTGTTTATTTTGCTACCATCATTTCCTTTTTAATGTTCAGGCATTGTCGTTTATTTTGCACCCTATCGTTTCTTTTTTAATGTTCTTTGAATTTAAACTAATTAAAGTAAAAAATTAAAGTTTTATTTTAATTGAACATTTGAATAAATGATTAATAATACATAACAATTTTATTTATAATATATGAGTATAATATTTTGGGGTAAGAAAGCACCGTCATTTATTTCGCGCCCCATCATTTCTTTTTTAATGTTCTTGGCTTTAAACTAATTAAAGTGAACAATTAAAGTTTTATTTTAATTGAACATTTGAAAAAATGATTACTAATATATAAGAAGTTTGTTTATAATGTATAAGTATAATATTTTGGGGTAAGAAAGACACTGTTGTTTGTTTTGCGCCACATTATTTCATTTTTAACATTTTTGACTCTAAACTAAATAAAATGAAAAATTAAAGTTTTAGTTTAATTGAATATTTGAATAAATGATTACAAATGAATAACAATTTTGTTTATAATGTATGAGTATAATATTTTGGGGTAAGAAAGGCACTGTCGTTTATTTTGCGCCACATTATTTGTTTTTCAATGTTCTTGACATTAAACTAATTAAAGTGAACAATTAAATTATTAATTTAATTGAATATTTGAATAAATGATTACTAATATATAACAATTTTGTTTCTACTGTATAAGTATATTATTTTAGGGTAAGCAGGGCACTGTCATTTATTTTGGACCCATTGTTTATTTTTTAATATTCCTGACTTTAAACCTATTAAAGTGAACAATTAAAATTTTATTTTAATTGAATATTTGATTAAATTATTACGAATAAAAAACAATTTTATTTATAGTATGTGAGTATAATATTTTGGGGTAGGAAATTCATCGTCATTTATTTCGCGCCCTATCGTTTCTTTTTTAATGTTCTTGACTTTAAACTAATTACAGTGAACAATTAAAGTTTTATTTTAATTGAACATTTGAATAAATGATTACTAATATATAACAAGTTTGTTTATAATGTATAAGTATAATATTTTGAGGTAAGAAAGACACTGTCGTTTGTTTTGCGCCACATTATTTATTTTCTAATGTTATTGACTCTATACTAAATAAAATAAACAATTAAAGTTTTATTTTAATTGAATATTTGAATAAATGATTGCAAATGAATAACAATTTTGTTTATAATGTATGAGTATAATATTTTGGGTAAAAAAGGCATTGTCGTTTATTTTGCACCACATTATTTCTTTTTTAATGTTCTTGACATTAAACTAATTAAAGTGAATAATTAAAATATCAATTTAATTGAATATTTGAATAAATGATTACTAATATATAACAATTTTATTTCTAATGTATAAGTATAATATTTTTGGGTAGGCAGGGCACTGTCATTTATTTTGGGCCCATTGTTTCTTTTTTAATATTCCTGACTTCAAACCTATTAAAGTGAACAATCAAAATTTTATTTTAATTGAATATTTGAATAAATTATTACGAATAAATAACAATTTTATTTATAGTGTGTGAGTATAATATTTTGGGGTAAGAAAGGCACCGTTATTTATTTCTCCTTATCGTTTCTTTTTTAATGTTCTTGACTTTAAACTAAGTAAAGTAAACAATTAATGTTTTATTTTAATTTAATTTTTTTTATTAAATGATTACTAATGAATAATAAATTTTCTTATAATATATGACTTTAATATTTTGGGTAAATAAAGCACTATCGTTTATTTTGCGCCCTATCATTTTTTTTTTAATATTCTTGACTTTAAACTAATTAAACAAGTTTTATTTTAAATGAATATTTGAATAAATAATTGCGAATAATTATTATATTTTTTTTAAAATGTATGAGTATAATATTTTGTGTAACAAACGCAGTGCTATTTATTTTGCACCCATGATTTCTTTTTTAATGTTCAGACACTATCGTTTATTTTGCGCCCCATTGGCTTTTTAAATGTTTTTAAATTTAAACTAATTAAAGTAAACAGTTAATGTTTTATTTTAATTGAATATTTGAATAAATGATTACTAATGAATAACAATTTTGCTTATAATGTATGAGTATAATATTTTGGGATAAGAAAGGCACTGTCGTTTGTTTTGCGCCCCATCGTTTCTTTTGTAATGTTCTTGACTTTCAACTAATTAAACAAGCTTTATTTTACTTGAATATTTGAATAAATATTTACTAATAATTATTATATTTTGTTTAAAATGTATGAGTATAATATTTTGGGGAAACAAAGGCATGGTTGTTTATTTTGCGACCATCATTTCCTTTTTAATGTTCAGGCACTATCGTTTATTTTGCGCCCTATCGTTTCTTTTTTAATGTTCTTTGACTTTAAACTAATTAAAGTAAACAATTAAAGTTTTATTTCAATTGAACATTTGAATAAATGATTACTAATAAATAATAATTTTATTTATAATATACGAGTATAATATTTTTTGCTAAGAAAGGCACTGTCGTTTATTTTGCGCCCCACCATTTCTTTTTTAATATTAAAGTTTTATTTTAAGTAAACATTTGAATAAATGATTAGTAATATATAACAAGTATGTTTATAATGTATAAGTATAATATTTTGGGGTAAGAAAGACACTATCGTTTATTTTGCGCCACATTATTTCTTTTTTAATGTTCTCGACTTTAAACTAAATAAAATGAGCGAACAAAGTTTTATTTTAATTGAATAATTGAATAAATAATTACTAATATATAACAATTTTGTTTATAGTGTATAAGTATAATATTTTAGGGTAAGCCTGTTGTTTCTTTTTTAATGTTCCTGACTTCAAACCTATTAAAGTGAATAATTATAGTTTTATTTTAATTGAATATTTGAATAAATGATTACTAATAAATAACAATTTTATTTATATTGTATGAGTATAATATTTTGGGGTAAAAAAGGCACTGTCGTTTATTTCGCGCCCTATCATTTCTTTTGCAATGTTCTTGACTTTAAACTAATTAAAGCAAACGATTAATGTTTTATTTTAATTGTATATTTGAATAAATGATTACTAATGAATAACAATTTTTGCTTATAATATATGACTATAATATTTTAGGATAAATAAAGCACTGTCATTTATTTTGCGCCCTATCCTTTCTTTTTTAATGTTCTTGACTTTAAACTAATTAAACAAGTTTGGCACGGTTATTTATTTTGCACCCATCATTTCTTTTTTAATATTCAGACCCTGTCGTTTATTTTGCGCCCCATTATTTTTTTTAATTGTTCTTGACTTTAAACTAATTAAAGTGAATAATTAAAGTTTGGTTTTAATTGAATATTAGAATAAATGATTACTAATGAATAACAATTTTGCTTATTAATTGTTCAAACTATTTTTTGGTTATAGTGGTCAAACACGCGAATCCCACAAATTCTTCCTTATGAATAAATTAATCTGCTTCGCACTTAAATTAATTTCTAGTTAATTAACAATCCCAACACGCGTGTAGATTTAATTAGTTAACTGCATTAAGAGAGAAGAACCCAAACTTGATCAATAAAAACACACGTTTTATTTAAATCAAATCTACTAATTTCTTAATATAAACTAATATATTAATTGCTACTTATTATTAACCCAATTAAACAATTACGGATTTAATTAGATTAATTAGCAATATGTTATCTTTCCAAGAGATTCAATGGGCCCCTTGAATTCTCAAGAAAACAACAATGGAGGTGGTGTTCTTCGAATTCAAAAATTAATAGAAAATAAAAATAAGATGAAGAGAGTTTTAGTGCATAACCTCACAACTTGAACAAACCTCAAATTAATTTCACCTTCAACTGAAAATAAATGTTTAGCCGCTCATAGCCATAATAAAATTATAACAACTAAGCAAAAGAAGAAGAAATAAAGAAAACAAAATGGAGAAGAAGGTGGGGGCAACAAGAGAGGAAATGAGAGGGAGAGGTAGAATATGATTCTTAGGAGCTTTTATATAGGCACAAAAAGATAAAATTTAAAATAAAATTTATTATTCCTATCTTATCTCGATTCTCATCTTATCTTTATCCTAATATGATCTTTATCCTCATCTGATTGAGTTTGATTCAATTTGACTCCACTTGAAGCTGTTCTTATCCTTGCTTAGGTGGCAAAATCTATCTTATCTCCCCATCACCTCGAGTTACAGGTTTGGTCAAGGTTGTAGCCTCCCAGTATAAAAAATCCTTTAATTCAGCTTTTTTTTCTTCCTTTTCTCAACTTCTGCTTATAAAGCTGTACAAAATTAAATTCAAATTAAAATTAAATATCTATATCAAAATTACAGTAAAATCAAGGAATTAAATGCAGAAAAAATTGTGAGTTTTTCAACTCATCACCCATCATTTCTTTTTTAATGTTCAGAGACTGTCGTTTATTTTGCGCCCCATTGTTTTTTTAAATGTTCTTAACTTTAAACTAATTAAAGTAAAAAATTAAAGTTTTATTTTAATTGAATATTAAAATAAATGATTACTAATGAATAACAATTTTGCTTATTAATTGTTCAACTATTGTTTGGTTATAGTGGTCAAACACGTGAATCCCACCAATTCTTCCTTATGAATAAATTAATCCGCTTCACGCTTAAATTAATTCCCAGTTAATTAACAATCCCAACGCGCGTGTAGATTTAATTAGTCAACTGCATTAAGAGAGAAGAACCCAAACTTGATCAATAAAAACACACGTTTTATTTAAATCAAATCTACTAACTTCTTAATATAAACTAATATATTAATTGCTACTTATTATTAACCCAATTAAACAATTACGGATTTAATTAGATTAATTAGCAATATGTTATCTTTCCAAGAGATTCAATGGGCCCCTTGAATTCTCAAGAAAATAACAATAGAGGCAGTGTTCCTCGAATTCAAAAATTAATAGAAAATAAAAATAAGATGAAGAGAGTTTTAGTGCATAACCTCACAACTTGAACAAACCTCAAATTAATTTAACCTTCAACTGAAAATAAATGTTTAGCCACTCATGGCCATAATAAAATTATAACAACTAAGCAAAAAAAGAAGAAAAAAGAAAAGAAAATGGAGAAGAACGTGGGGGCAACAAGAGAGGAAATGAGAGTGAGAGGTAGAATATGATTCTTCAGGTTGAATGCTAGGAGCCTTTATATAGGTACAAAAAGATAAAATTTAAAATAAAATTTATTATTCCTATCTTATCTCTATTCTCATCTTATCTTTATCCTAATATGATCTTTATCCTCATATGATTCAATTTGATTCAATTTGACTCCACTTGAAGCTGATCTTATCCTTGCTTAGGTGGCAAAATCTATCTTATCTCCCCATCACCTCGGGTTACAGGTTTGGTCAAGGTTGTAGCCTCCCAGTATAAAAAATCCTTTAATTCAGCTTTTTTTCTTCCTTTTCTCAACTTCTGCTTATAAAGCTGTAAAAAATTAAATTCAAATTAAAATTAAATATCTATATCAAAATTACAGTAAAATCAAGGAATTAAATGAGGAAAAAATTGTGAGTTTTTCAACTCATCACCCATCATTCCTTTTTTCATGTTCAGAGACTGTCGTTTATTTTGCGCCCCATTGTTTTTTTTAAATGTTCTTAACATTAAACTAATTAAAGTGAACAATTAAAGTTTTATTTTAATTGAATATTAGAATGAATGATTACTAATGAATAACAATTTTGCTTATTAATTGTTCAACTATTGTTTGGTTATAGTGGTCAAACACGTGAATCCCACCAATTCTTCCTTATGAATAAATTAATCCGCTTCGCGCTTAAATTAATTTCTAGTTAATTAACAATCCCAACACGCGTGTAGATTTAATTAGTCAACTGCATTAAGAGAGAAGAACCCAAACTTGATCAATAAAAACACACGTTTTATTTAAATCAAATCTACTAATTTCTTAATATAAACTAATATATTAATTGCTACTTATTATTAACCAAATTAAACAATTACAGATTTAATTAGATTAATTAGCAATATGTTATCTTTCCAAGAGATTCAATGGGCCCCTTGAATTCTCAAGAAAACAACAATGGAGGCGGTGTTCCTCGAATTCAAAAATTAATAGAAAATAAAAATAAGATGAAGAGAGTTTGAGTGCATAACCTCACAACTTGAACAAACCTAAAATTAATTTAACCTTCAACTGAAAATAAATGTTTAGCCACTCATGGCCATAATAAAATTATAACAACTAAGCAAAAGAAGAAGAAAAAAGAAAAGAAAATGGAGAAGAACGTGGGGGCAACAAGAGAGGAAATGAGAGTGAGAGGTAGAATATGATTCTTCAGGTTGAATGCTAGGAGCCTTTATATAGGTACAAAAAGATAAAATTTAAAATAAAATTTATTATTCCTATCTTATCTCTATTCTCATCTTATCTTTATCCTAATATGATCTTTATCCTCATCTGATTGAGTTTGATTCAATTTGACTCCACTTGAAGCTGTTCTTATCCTTGCTTAGGTGGCAAAATCTATCTTATCTCCCCATCACCTCGGATTACAGGTTTGGTCAAGGATGTAGCCTCCCAGTATAAAAAATCCTTTAATTCAGCTTTTTTTCTTCCTTTTCTCAACTTCTGCTTATAAAGCTGTACAAAATTAAATTCAAGTTAAAATTAAATATCTATATCAAAATTACAGTAAAATCAAGGAATTAAATGAGGAAAAAATTGTGAGTTTTTCAACTCATCACCCATCATTTCTTTTTTCATGTTCAGAGACTGTCGTTTATTTTGCACCCCATTGTTTTTTTTTAAATGTTCTTAACATTAAACTAATTAAAGTAAACAATTAAAGTTTTATTTTAATTGAATATTAGAATAAATGATTACTAATGAATAATAATTTTGCTTATTAATTGTTCAACTATTGTTTGGTTATAGTGGTCAAACACGTGAATCCCACCAATTATTCCTTATGAATAAATTAATCCGCTTAAATTAATTTCTAGTTAATTAACAATCCCAACACGCGTGTAGATTTAATTAGTCAACTGCATTAAGAGAGAAGAACCCAAACTTGATTAATAAAAACACACGTTTTATTTAAATCAAATCTACTAATTTCTTAATATAAACTAATATATTAATTGCTACTTATTATTAACCAAATTAAACAATTACAGATTTAATTAGACTAATTAGCAATATGTTATCTTTCCAAGAGATTCAATGGGCCCCTTGAATTCTCAAGAAAACAACAATGGAGGTGGTGTTCCTCGAATTCAAAAATTAATAGAAAATAAAAATAAGATGAAGAGAGTTTTAGAGCATAACCTCACAACTTGAACAAACCTCAAATTAATTTAACCTTCAACTGAAAATAAATGTTTAGCCGCTCATGGCCATAATAAAATTATAACAACTAAGCAAAAGAAGAAAAATAAAGAAATGAAAATGGAGAAGGTGGGGGCAACAAGAGAGGAAATGAGAGTGAGAGGTAGAATATGATTCTCAGGAGCTTTTATATAGGCACAAAAAGATGAAATTTAAAATAAAATTTATTATTCCTATCTTATCTCTATTCTCATCTTATCTTTATCCTAATATGATCTTTATCCTCATCTGATTGAGTTTGATTTAATTTGACTCCACTTGAAGCTGATATTATCCTTGCTTAGATGGCAAAATCTATCTTATCTCCCCATCACCTCGGGTTACAGGTTTGGTCAAGGTTGTAGTCTCCCAGTATAAAAAATCCTTTAATTCAGCTTTTTTTCTTCCTTTTCTCAACTTCTGCTTATAAAGCTGTACAAAATTAAATTCAAATTCAAATTAAATATCTATATCAAAATTACAGTAAAATCAAGGAATTAAATGAGGAAAAAATTGTGAGTTTTTCAACTCATCACCCATCATTCCTTTTTTCATGTTCAGAGACTGTCGTTTATTTTGCGCCCCATTGTTTTTTTTAAATGTTCTTAACATTAAACTAATTAAAGTGAACAATTAAAGTTTTATTTTAATTGAATATTAGAATGAATGATTACTAATGAATAACAATTTTGCTTATTAATTGTTCAACTATTGTTTGGTTATAGTGGTCAAACACGTGAATCCCACCAATTCTTCCTTATGAATAAATTAATCCGCTTCGCGCTTAAATTAATTTCTAGTTAATTAACAATCCCAACACGCGTGTAGATTTAATTAGTCAACTGCATTAAGAGAGAAGAACCCAAACTTGATCAATAAAAACACACGTTTTATTTAAATCAAATCTACTAATTTCTTAATATAAACTAATATATTAATTGCTACTTATTATTAACCAAATTAAACAATTACAGATTTAATTAGATTAATTAGCAATATGTTATCTTTCCAAGAGATTCAATGGGCCCCTTGAATTCTCAAGAAAACAACAATGGAGGCGGTGTTCCTCGAATTTAAAAATTAATAGAAAATAAAAATAAGATGAAGAGAGTTTTAGTGCATAACCTCACAACTTGAACAAACCTAAAATTAATTTAACCTTCAACTGAAAATAAATGTTTAGCCACTCATGGCCATAATAAAATTATAACAACTAAGCAAAAGAAGAAGAAAAAAGAAAAGAAAATGGAGAAGAACGTGGGGGCAACAAGAGAGGAAATGAGAGTGAGAGGTAGAATATGATTCTTCAGGTTGAATGCTAGGAGCCTTTATATAGGTACAAAAAGATAAAATTTAAAATAAAATTTATTATTCCTATCTTATCTCTATTCTCATCTTATCTTTATCCTAATATGATCTTTATCCTCATCTGATTGAGTTTGATTCAATTTGACTCCACTTGAAGCTGTTCTTATCCTTGCTTAGGTGGCAAAATCTATCTTATCTCCCCATCACCTCGGATTACAGGTTTGGTCAAGGATGTAGCCTCCCAGTATAAAAAATCCTTTAATTCAGCTTTTTTTCTTCCTTTTCTCAACTTCTGCTTATAAAGCTGTACAAAATTAAATTCAAGTTAAAATTAAATATCTATATCAAAATTACAGTAAAATCAAGGAATTAAATGAGGAAAAAATTGTGAGTTTTTCAACTCATCACCCATCATTTCTTTTTTCATGTTCAGAGACTGTCGTTTATTTTGCACCCCATTGTTTTTTTTTAAATGTTCTTAACATTAAACTAATTAAAGTAAACAATTAAAGTTTTATTTTAATTGAATATTAGAATAAATGATTACTAATGAATAATAATTTTGCTTATTAATTGTTCAACTATTGTTTGGTTATAGTGGTCAAACACGTGAATCCCACCAATTATTCCTTATGAATAAATTAATCCGCTTAAATTAATTTCTAGTTAATTAACAATCCCAACACGCGTGTAGATTTAATTAGTCAACTGCATTAAGAGAGAAGAACCCAAACTTGATTAATAAAAACACACGTTTTATTTAAATCAAATCTACTAATTTCTTAATATAAACTAATATATTAATTGCTACTTATTATTAACCAAATTAAACAATTACAGATTTAATTAGACTAATTAGCAATATGTTATCTTTCCAAGAGATTCAATGGGCCCCTTGAATTCTCAAGAAAACAACAATGGAGGTGGTGTTCCTCGAATTCAAAAATTAATAGAAAATAAAAATAAGATGAAGAGAGTTTTAGAGCATAACCTCACAACTTGAACAAACCTCAAATTAATTTAACCTTCAACTGAAAATAAATGTTTAGCCGCTCATGGCCATAATAAAATTATAACAACTAAGCAAAAGAAGAAAAATAAAGAAATGAAAATGGAGAAGGTGGGGGCAACAAGAGAGGAAATGAGAGTGAGAGGTAGAATATGATTCTTAGGAGCTTTTATATAGGCACAAAAAGATGAAATTTAAAATAAAATTTATTATTCCTATCTTATCTCTATTCTCATCTTATCTTTATCCTAATATGATCTTTATCCTCATCTGATTGAGTTTGATTTAATTTGACTCCACTTGAAGCTGATATTATCCTTGCTTAGATGGCAAAATCTATCTTATCTCCCCATCACCTCGGGTTACAGGTTTGGTCAAGGTTGTAGTCTCCCAGTATAAAAAATCCTTTAATTCAGCTTTTTTTCTTCCTTTTCTCAACTTCTGCTTACAAAGCTGTACAAAATTAAATTCAAATTAAAATTAAATATCTATATCAAAATTACAGTAAAATCAAGGAATTAAATGAGGAAAAAATTGTGAGTTTTTCAACTCATCACCCATCATTCCTTTTTTCATGTTCAGAGACTGTCGTTTATTTTGCGCCCCATTGTTTTTTTTAAATGTTCTTAACATTAAACTAATTAAAGTGAACAATTAAAGTTTTATTTTAATTGAATATTAGAATGAATGATTACTAATGAATAACAATTTTGCTTATTAATTGTTCAACTATTGTTTGGTTATAGTGGTCAAACACGTGAATCCCACCAATTCTTCCTTATGAATAAATTAATCCGCTTCGCGCTTAAATTAATTTCTAGTTAATTAACAATCCCAACACGCGTGTAGATTTAATTAGTCAACTGCATTAAGAGAGAAGAACCCAAACTTGATCAATAAAAACACACGTTTTATTTAAATCAAATCTACTAATTTCTTAATATAAACTAATATATTAATTGCTACTTATTATTAACCAAATTAAACAATTACAGATTTAATTAGATTAATTAGCAATATGTTATCTTTCCAAGAGATTCAATGGGCCCCTTGAATTCTCAAGAAAACAACAATGGAGGCGGTGTTCCTCGAATTCAAAAATTAATAGAAAATAAAAATAAGATGAAGAGAGTTTTAGTGCATAACCTCACAACTTGAACAAACCTAAAATTAATTTAACCTTCAACTGAAAATAAATGTTTAGCCACTCATGGCCATAATAAAATTATAACAACTAAGCAAAAGAAGAAGAAAAAAGAAAAGAAAATGGAGAAGAACGTGGGGGCAACAAGAGAGGAAATGAGAGTGAGAGGTAGAATATGATTCTTCAGGTTGAATGCTAGGAGCCTTTATATAGGTACAAAAAGATAAAATTTAAAATAAAATTTATTATTCCTATCTTATCTCTATTCTCATCTTATCTTTATCCTAATATGATCTTTATCCTCATCTGATTGAGTTTGATTCAATTTGACTCCACTTGAAGCTGTTCTTATCCTTGCTTAGGTGGCAAAATCTATCTTATCTCCCCATCACCTCGGATTACAGGTTTGGTCAAGGATGTAGCCTCCCAGTATAAAAAATCCTTTAATTCAGCTTTTTTTCTTCCTTTTCTCAACTTCTGCTTATAAAGCTGTACAAAATTAAATTCAAGTTAAAATTAAATATCTATATCAAAATTACAGTAAAATCAAGGAATTAAATGAGGAAAAAATTGTGAGTTTTTCAACTCATCACCCATCATTTCTTTTTTCATGTTCAGAGACTGTCGTTTATTTTGCACCCCATTGTTTTTTTTTAAATGTTCTTAACATTAAACTAATTAAAGTAAACAATTAAAGTTTTATTTTAATTGAATATTAGAATAAATGATTACTAATGAATAATAATTTTGCTTATTAATTGTTCAACTATTGTTTGGTTATAGTGGTCAAACACGTGAATCCCACCAATTATTCCTTATGAATAAATTAATCCGCTTAAATTAATTTCTAGTTAATTAACAATCCCAACACGCGTGTAGATTTAATTAGTCAACTGCATTAAGAGAGAAGAACCCAAACTTGATTAATAAAAACACACGTTTTATTTAAATCAAATCTACTAATTTCTTAATATAAACTAATATATTAATTGCTACTTATTATTAACCAAATTAAACAATTACAGATTTAATTAGACTAATTAGCAATATGTTATCTTTCCAAGAGATTCAATGGGCCCCTTGAATTCTCAAGAAAACAACAATGGAGGTGGTGTTCCTCGAATTCAAAAATTAATAGAAAATAAAAATAAGATGAAGAGAGTTTTAGAGCATAACCTCACAACTTGAACAAACCTCAAATTAATTTAACCTTCAACTGAAAATAAATGTTTAGCCGCTCATGGCCATAATAAAATTATAACAACTAAGCAAAAGAAGAAAAATAAAGAAATGAAAATGGAGAAGGTGGGGGCAACAAGAGAGGAAATGAGAGTGAGAGGTAGAATATGATTCTCAGGAGCTTTTATATAGGCACAAAAAGATGAAATTTAAAATAAAATTTATTATTCCTATCTTATCTCTATTCTCATCTTATCTTTATCCTAATATGATCTTTATCCTCATCTGATTGAGTTTGATTTAATTTGACTCCACTTGAAGCTGATATTATCCTTGCTTAGATGGCAAAATCTATCTTATCTCCCCATCACCTCGGGTTACAGGTTTGGTCAAGGTTGTAGTCTCCCAGTATAAAAAATCCTTTAATTCAGCTTTTTTTCTTCCTTTTCTCAACTTCTGCTTATAAAGCTGTACAAAATTAAATTCAAATTCAAATTAAATATCTATATCAAAATTACAGTAAAATCAAGGAATTAAATGAGGAAAAAATTGTGAGTTTTTCAACTCATCACCCATCATTCCTTTTTTCATGTTCAGAGACTGTCGTTTATTTTGCGCCCCATTGTTTTTTTTAAATGTTCTTAACATTAAACTAATTAAAGTGAACAATTAAAGTTTTATTTTAATTGAATATTAGAATGAATGATTACTAATGAATAACAATTTTGCTTATTAATTGTTCAACTATTGTTTGGTTATAGTGGTCAAACACGTGAATCCCACCAATTCTTCCTTATGAATAAATTAATCCGCTTCGCGCTTAAATTAATTTCTAGTTAATTAACAATCCCAACACGCGTGTAGATTTAATTAGTCAACTGCATTAAGAGAGAAGAACCCAAACTTGATCAATAAAAACACACGTTTTATTTAAATCAAATCTACTAATTTCTTAATATAAACTAATATATTAATTGCTACTTATTATTAACCAAATTAAACAATTACAGATTTAATTAGATTAATTAGCAATATGTTATCTTTCCAAGAGATTCAATGGGCCCCTTGAATTCTCAAGAAAACAACAATGGAGGCGGTGTTCCTCGAATTTAAAAATTAATAGAAAATAAAAATAAGATGAAGAGAGTTTTAGTGCATAACCTCACAACTTGAACAAACCTAAAATTAATTTAACCTTCAACTGAAAATAAATGTTTAGCCACTCATGGCCATAATAAAATTATAACAACTAAGCAAAAGAAGAAGAAAAAAGAAAAGAAAATGGAGAAGAACGTGGGGGCAACAAGAGAGGAAATGAGAGTGAGAGGTAGAATATGATTCTTCAGGTTGAATGCTAGGAGCCTTTATATAGGTACAAAAAGATAAAATTTAAAATAAAATTTATTATTCCTATCTTATCTCTATTCTCATCTTATCTTTATCCTAATATAATCTTTATCCTTATCTGATTGAGTTTGATTCAATTTGACTCCACTTGAAGCTGATCTTATCCTTGCTTAGGTGGCAAAATCTATCTTTATCTCTCCATCACCTCGGGTTACAGGTTTGGTCAAGGTTGTAGCCTCCCAGTATAAAAAATACTTTAATTCAGCTTTTTTTCTTCCTTTTCTCAACTTCTGCTTATAAAGCTGTACAAAATTAAATTCAAATTAAAATTAAATATCTATATCAAAATTACAGTAAAATCAAGGAATTAAATGAGGAAAAAATTGTGAGTTTTTCAACTCATCACCCATCATTTCTTTTTTAATGTTCAGAGACTGTCGTTTATTTTGCGCCCCATTGTTTTTTTTAAATGTTCTTAACTTTAAACTAATTAAAGTAAACAATTAAAGTTTTATTTTAATTGAATATTAGAATAAATGATTACTAATGAATAACAATTTTGCTTATTAATTGTTCAACTATTGTTTGGTTATAGTGGTTAAACACGTGAATCCCACCAATTCTTCCTTATGAATAAATTAATCCGCTTCGCGCTTAAATTAATTCCTAGTTAATTAACAATCCCAACACGCGTGTAGATTTAATTAGTTAACTGCATTAAGAGAGAAGAACCCAAACTTGATCAATAAAAACACACGTTTTACTTAAATCAAATCTACTAATTTCTTAATATAAACTAGTATATTAATTGCTACTTATTATTAACCCAATTAAACAATTACGGATTTAATTAGATTAATTAGCAATATGTTATCTTTCCAAGAGATTCAATGGGCCCCTAGAAGTCTCAAGAAAACAACAATGGAGGTGGTGTTCTTCGAATTCAAAAATTAATAGAAAATAAAAATAAGATGAAGAGAGTTTTAGTGCATAACCTCACAACTTGAACAAACCTCAAATTAATTTAACCTTCAACTGAAAATAAATGTTTAGCCACTCATGGCCATAATAAAATTATAACAACTAAGCAAAAGAAGAAGAAAAAAAGAAAAGAAAATGGAGAAGAACGTGGGGGCAACAAGAGTGGAAATGAGAGTGAGAGGTAGAATATGATTCTTCAGGTTGAATGCTAGGAGCCTTTATATAGGTTCAAAAAGATAAAATTTAAAATAAAATTTATTATTTCTATCTTATATCTATTCTCATCTTATCTTTATCCTAATATGATCTTTATCCTCATCTGATTGAGTTTGATTCAATTTGACTCCACTTGAAGCTGATCTTATCCTTGCTTAGGTGGCAAAATCTATCTTATCTCCCCATCACCTCGGGTTACAGGTTTGGTCAAGGTTGTAGCCTCCCAGTATAAAAAATCCTTTAATTCAGCTTTTTTTCTTCTTTTCCTCAACTTCTGCTTATAAAGCTGTACAAAATTAAGTTCAAATTAAAATTAAATATCTATATCAAAATTACAGTAAAATCAAGGAATTAAATGAGGAAAAAATTGTGAGTTTTGCAACGCATCACCCATCATTTCCTTTTTAATGTTCTTGACTTTAAACTGATTAAAGTGAACAATTAAAGTTTTATTTTAATTGAACATTTGAATAAATGATTACTAATATATAACAAATTTGTTTATAATGTATAAGTATAATATTTTAGGGTAAGAAAGGCAATATTATTTATTTTGGGTCCATCATTTCTTTTTTAATGTTCAGAGACTGTCGTTTATTTCGCGCCCCATTGTTTCTTTTTTTAATGTTCTTGAATTTAAACTAATTAAAGTGAACAATTAAAGTTTTATTTTAATTAAATATTTGAATTAATGATTACTAATATATAACAAGTTTGTTTATAATGTATAAGTATAATATTTTAAGGTAAGAAAGGCACCGTTGTTTATTTTGCGTCCATCATTTCTTTTTTAATGTTCAGGCACTGTCATTTATTTTGCACCCCATCGTTTCTTTTTTAATGTTCATGTCTTCAAGGTGAGGTACTCGGTCGGATGAAACCCTTATCTACCAGCTCTTGCAACTGCTCCTTAAGCTCCTTCAATTCTGCTGGTGCCATCCTGTAGGGAGGGATAGAGATCGGTCTGGTTCTAGGCATTAATTCAATTTCGAACTCTATCTCCCTAGCAGGTGGTAAACCTGGTAGCTCGTCTGGGAAAACATCTATGAACTCTCTGACCACGGGCACTGAAGCGGGCTCTCTGACATGACTGTCCAGCTCTCTCACATGAACTAGAAAACCCTAACAACCCCTCCTGAGCAGCCTACGAGCCTGTAGGGCTGATATCAAACCTCTAGGTGTACCCCTCCTGTCTCCTCGGAAGACAACCTCTGACCCATCCTGTCCTCGGAACCTGACTACCTTGTCTCTGCAGTCCAAGGTAGCACCATGGGTAGATAGCCAATCCATCCCTAGAATGACGTCAAAATCTATCAAATCTTGAACCACAAGGTCGGCTGAAAGGCATCTCCCCTCAACAAAAACTGGACTACACTGGCAGACTGACTCTGCCACTGACGGGTCACATCGAATACCCGAGATTCTGTGAAAAGGGTGGGTATTGGGGTGGCTGAACAAATCCCGAGGTCTGAGTGCCTCCTTGAGACTCTCCCATACTCTCTTCAGACATACTCACTCTAAGACTGCCATCCCTCCTCTGATCCACATCCATATCATCCCCCACATCTTCTGACATTCCACCTTGAACTGTTCCTCTTCTGCTCACATCAAAAGACCTTCTAGGGTCCCTTGATGTTCTCTCCCTGCTAGACCTGCAGGACATTGGCCTAGGCAATGCATGAGGATGGGCATCCGTGCCCTCGTCCTAAGGTGGTACTCCAGTCAATCGTGCAGATAGACGAGTTCCTCTCATCTAGCTTACTGAAAAACAGCACACATCACATAAAACATTAGCATCAAATGGTTCATGTGAAAACACATGAACCCGCATCACATACATCACATATCATTAATGCACATGCATATAATCATGGCATTTCACATCATCATTCAAGACAGGACTCCACATCCTATCCTAGTGGACATGATTTTCCTATTGTGCTTGACCTTCTAGAACATCTATGAGCCCGACACACTATAGGTCCGACCATATGAACCTAGGGCTCTGATACCAATCTGTAACGACCTGGAAATCGGACCGCTACCGGCGCTAGGATCCAGATCGGCTTAAGGCCGCCGGGACCCGTAGCAAGCCTCACATACAATCTGTATACCTGTTTAATCCCATACATGGTCAACATATACATAAAAATTTTGAACTTTCACATTCATTTACCAAACTTAACCTGTGCATGCACAACTCATAAGTATAACCATCAACCCCACACTGGAGTCCTCATCAATACTTCAATGGGGTAACATAACATATAATAAGTTTGGTTTACATAAACAATGATAAAACATTTTATATACCATGAACAAAGGGATTAACCAACATACTAGGGTCAAGCACAACTATAAACCTCAATAGACATCATTACATTACATTACTGTACTATGCTTTACATTACATCATGTTCATGTCCACAACTATCTATTACATAAAACATGACTTCTAATCCTGCTGACTTCCTAGACTAGCCCATACCTGCAAACCTGGGGGATTAAGGGAGTGGGGTGAGCTACTAGAGCCCAGTGAGCAGAATAATAAAACATTACGTTTAAAATTCATGCTTTCATGGAATGCATCACATCACAAACAAATCACATCAAGGATGAATTTGTCACCATTTAGCCCTCTACACAGTCCAATCATGCCAGGGGCATAGTGCAGGCACACCTGGACTTCCATATCATATCATACATATCCAATCGTGCCGGGGGCATAGTGCAGGCCACACCCGGACTTTCTCTTACATAGTGCCAGGGGCGTAGTGCAGGCACACCTAGACTTCCATATCATATCATCATTATATCATGTCATAACATATGAGAGCTAATGGATCATTCAACATTCATCCACATCAACAACATCATATGCAATGCAACATATTCGTGAATTCTAATGCAAGCACCCTAATATATCTTATGGCATTCATGATGCGTGAATCATGCTAAAACTTTCAATATTTACTTTAAAACATAAAGAGTCATTCTACTCACCTTAGGCTAGCTCTGACAAGACTCTGAAGCAGCTAACTCACTGCTGGGGTCCTCGGTTCCTCGGGTCCGAACCTACACAGGTGGACTCAAATGAGGGACCAAACATACAAGAACATGACTCTAAGATACTCCCCAAAAACCCCCTAAAATACCTTAAAACAATCATAGGAAACATGCAAAGGAAGGCTTGAACAGGGCACTTTCGGCAGCAGGTTCGGCGGTCGAAAGTCCCTCCAGAGCCGAAAGTCATGCACCTTCGGCGGCACGTTCGGCGGCCGAAGGTTCCTTCCAGAGACGAAACTCATGCATGTTTGGCGGCACCTTCGGCTGTCGAAACTCCCTTCTAGAGCCGAAAGTCCACTTTCGGGGGCAGGGTTCGGCAGTCAAAGGCTTGCCTCCACAGGCAGGTTCGGCAACCGAAAGTCCCTTCGGCTGCCGAACCTGAGTTCTTCTAAAGGGTAGAACTCAGCCTCCACAATGCACATTTGCCTCCCAAACCATAAACCTCAAAACCAACACTTCCATAACGTGCATACACACATACATAAGCTCATAGGGGCCTCAAACTATCCTAAACCCTAACCAAAACACAACAAACATACATATACAATACACATTGACCATATACTCAACATTAACCAAAAACTCAATATTAACCTAAACATGCATTTCTACCCAAAAACTTCCATAAAACTCATTTAAAACACGAAATGAGCTAAGGATCTACTCTTACCTCTTGAAGACCGAGAGGAGAGGCGATCTAACTCGGAGATGGGGGAGATCTAGCTCCTTGGGTCTCCAAGCTCCAAAACTTGCTCAAAGTTCACAAATCTTCAAAAGCTAAGCAAATACTTGTTAAAACTTGAAAGATTGGAGGAAGAATCATAAAAAACAACCATGAAAGAGTATGGACTCACCGTTGGCCAAAAATGGGGAGAAAACTCGCCCGTTTCGGCCATGGAGCCCTTATATAGGGGCATGCCCGACCACCTTCGGAAGCCGAAAGTGCCTCCAAAACTTATGCAAGTTCGGCGGCCGAACATGAGGTTCGGCTGCCGAACCTGAGCCACTTTCGGAAGCCTAACTTGCCCCTCTAAACTATCCCATGTTCGACGGCCGAACTTGAGGTTTGGTGGCCGAACTTGGAAATGCCTCCATGGTCTTTTTCATTCAAAACTCAGTTCCTTTCTTACTTAAAATCATAAAATACATTAAAACATTTTATACAAACATGATTTTTTCCCTTCTAGAGGTTTCCGACATCCGAGATTCCACCAGACGGTAGGAATTCCGATATCGGAGTCTAGCCGGGTATTATAAAAGTAAACAATTAAAGTTTTATTTTAATTGAACATTTAAATAAATGATTACTAATAGATAACAATTCTGCTTATAATGTATGAGTATAATATTTTGGGGTAAAAAAGGCACTACCATTTATTTTGCGCCCTATCGTTTCTTTTTTAATATTCTTGACTTTCAACTAATTATACAAGTTTTACTTTAATTGAATATTTGAATAAATAATTACTAATAATTATTATATTTTGTTCAAAATGTATGAGTATAATATTTTGGGGCAAGAAAGGCACAGTTGTTTATTTTGCGACCATCATTTCCTTTCTAATGTTTAGGCACTGTCGTTTATTTTACGACCCATCCTTTCTTTTTAAATGTTCATGACTTTAAACAAATTAAAGTAAACAATTAAAGTTTTATTTTAATTAAACATTTAAATAAATGATTACTAATAGATAACAATTCTGCTTATAATGTATGAGTATAATATTTTGGGGTAAGAAAGGCACTGTCGTTTATTTTGCGCCCTATCGTTTCTTTTTTAATATTCTTGACTTTCAACTAATTTTACAAGTTTTACTTTAATTGAATATTTGAATAAATAATTACTAATAATTATTATATTTTGTTCAAAATGTATGAGTATAATATTTTGGGGCAAGAAAGGCACAGTTGTTTATTTTGCGACCATCATTTCCTTTTTAATGTTTAGGCACTGTCGTTTATTTTGCGCCCCGTCGTTTCTTTTTTAATGTTCTTTCACTTTAAACTAATTAAAGTAAACAATTAAAGTTTTATTTTAATTCAACATTTGAATAAATAATTATGAATAAATAACAATTTTATTTATAATATATGAGTATAATATTTTGGGCTAAGGAAGGCACTGTCGTTTATTTTGCACCCCATTATTTCTTTTTTAATGTTCTTGACTTTAAACTAATTAAAGTGAATAATTATAGTTTTATTTTAATTGAACATTTGAATAAATGATTACTAATATATAACAAGTATGTTTATAATGTATAAGTATAATATTTTGAGGTAAGAAAGACACTGTCGTTTATTTTGCGCCACATTATTTCTTTTTTGATGTTCTCGACTTTAAACTAAATAAAATGAACAATTAAAGTTTTATTTTAATTGAATATTTGAATAAATGATTACTAATATATAACAATTTTGTTTATAATGTATAAGCATAATATTTTAGGGTAAGCAGGGCACTGTCATTTATTTTGGGCCCATTGTTTCTTTTTTAATGTTTCTGACTTCAAACGTATTAAGGTGAACAATTAAAGTTTTGTTTTAATTGAATATTTTAATTAATGATTACTAATAAATAACAATTTTATTTATAGTGTATGAGTATAATATTGTAGGATAAGAAAGGCACTATCATTTATTTCGCGCCCTATCGTTTCTTTTTGAATGTTCTTGACTTTAAACTAATTAAAGTAAACAATTAATGTTCTATTTTAATTGTATATTTGAATAACTGATTACTAATGAATAACAATTTTGCTTATAATATATGACTAATATTTTGGGGTAAGTAAGGCACTGACGTTTATTTTGCACACTATCGTTTTTTTTTTTTAATGTTCTTGACTTGAAACTAATTAAACAAGTTTTATTTTAATTGAATATTTGAATAAATAATTACTAATAATTATTATATTTTGTTTAAAATGTATGAGTATAATATTTTGGGTAACAAATGCGCTGTTATTTATTTTGTACCCATCATTTCTTTTTTAATATTCAGACACCGTCGTTTATTTTGCGCCCTATTATTATTTTTAAATGTTCTTGACTTTAAACTAATTAAACTGAACAATTAAATTTTTGTTTTAATTTAATATTAGAATAAATGATTACTAATGAATAACAATTTTGCTTATAATGTATAAGTATACTATTTTGGGGTAAGAAAGACACTGCCGTTTATTTTGCGCCCTATTGTTTCTTTTTTAATGTTTTTGACTTTCAACTAATTAAACAAGTTTTATTTTAATTGACTATTTGTATAAATAATTAGTAATAATTATTATATTTCGTTTATAATGTATGAGTATAATATTTTGGGTAAGAAAGGCACCGTCGTTTATGTAGCGCCCATCATTTATTTTTTAATGTTCAGGCACTGTTGTATATTTTGCGCCCCATCATTTTTTTAATGTTCTTGACTTTAAACTAATTACAGTAAACAATTAAAATTTTATTTTAATTGAACATTTGAATAAATGATTACTAATAGATAACAAGTTTGTTTATAATGTATAAGTATATTATTTTGGGTAAGAAAGGCACTGTTATTTATTTTGGATCCATCATTTCTTTTTTAATGTTCTTGACTTTAAACTAATTAAAGTGAACAATTAAAGTTTTATTTTAATTAAATATTTGAATTAATGATTACTAATAAATAACAATTTTGTTTATAATGTATGATTATAATATTTTGGGATAAGAAAGGCACCGTCGTTTATTTTGCGTCCATTATTTATTTTTTAATGTTCAGACACTGTCATTTATTTTGCACCCCATCGTTTTTTTTAATGATCATGTCTTCAAACTAATTAAAGTAAACAATTAAAATTTTAATTTAATTGAACATTTGAATAAATGATTACTAATAAATAACAAGTTTGTTTATAATGTATAAGTATAATATTTTAGGGTAAGAAAGGCACTATCATTTATTTTGCGTCCATCGTTTCTTTTTTAATGTTCAGGCACTGTCGTTTATTTTGCGCCCCATCGTTTCTTTTTTAATGTTCTTTGACTTTAAACTAATTAAAGTAAACAATTATAGTTTTATTTTAATTGAAAATTTGAATAAATGATTACTAATGAATAACAATCTTGTTTATAATATATGAGTATAGTATTTTGGGCTAAGAAAGGCACTGTCGTTTATTTTGTGCCCCCATCATTTCTTTTTTAATGTTCTTGACTTTAAACTAATTAAAGTGAAAATTAAAGTTTTATTTTAATTGAATATTTGAATGAATGATTACTAATATATAACAATTTTGTTTATAATGTATAAGCATAATATTTTAGGGTAAGCAAGGCACTGTCATTTATTTTGGGCCTATTGTTTCTTTTTTAATGTTCCTGACTTCAAACCTATTAAAGTCAACAATTAAAATTTATTTTAATTGAATATTTGAATAAATGATTACTAATAAATAACAATTTTATTTATAGTGTATGAGTATAATATTTTGGGGTAAGAGAGGCACTGTCGTTTATTTCGCGCCATATCGTTTCTTTTTTAATGTTCGTGACTTTAAACTAATTAAAGTAAACAATTAATGTTTTATTTTAATTGAATATTTGAATAAATGATTATGAATGAATAACAATTTTGCTTACAATGTATGAGTATAATATTTTGGGATAAGTAAGGCACTGTCGATTATTTTGTGCCCATCGTTTCTTTTTTAATGTTCTTGACTTTAAACTAATTAAAGTGAACAATTAAAGTTTTATTTTAAATTAATATTTGAATGAATGATTACTAATATATAACAATTTTGTTTATAATGTATAAGTATAATATTTTTGGGTAAGCAGGGCACTGTCATTTATTTTGGGCCTATTGTTTCTTTTTTAATGTTCCTGACTTCAAAACTATTAAAGTCAACAATTAAAGTTTTAATTTAATTGAATATTTGAATAAATAATTACTAATAAATAACAATTTTATTTATAGTGTATGAGTATAATATTTTGGGGTAAGAAAGGCCCTTTCGTTTATTTCGCGCCATATCATTTCTTTTTTAATGTTCATATCTTCAAACTAATTAAAGTAAACAATTAAAGTTTTAATTTAATTGAACATTTGAATAAATGATTACTAATAAATAACAAGTTTGTTTATAATGTATAAGTATAATATTTTAGGGTAAGAAAGGCACTATCATTTATTTTGCGTCCATCATTTCTTTTTTAATGTTCAGGCACTGTCGTTTATTTTGCGCCCCATCGTTTCTTTTGTAATATTCTTTGACTTTAAACTAATTAAAGTAAACAATTAAAGTTTTATTTTAATTGAAATTTTGAATAAATGATTACTAATGAATATCAATTTTGTTTATTTTGCGCCCCATCGTTTCTTTTGTAATTTTCTTTGACTTTAAACTAATTAAAGTAAACAATTAAAGTTTTATTTTAATTGAAATTTTGAATAAATGATTACTAATGAATATCAATTTTGTTTATAATATATGAGTATAATATTTTGGGCTAAGAAAGGCACTATCGTTTATTTTGTGCCCCATCATTTCTTTTCTAATGTTCATGACTTTAAACTAATTAAAGTGAACAATTAAAGTTTTATTTTCATTGAAATTTTGAATAAATGATTACTAACGAATAACAATTTTGTTTATAATATATGAGTATAATATTTTGGGCTAAGAAAGAAACTGTCGTTTATTTTGTGCCCCATCATTTCTTTTTTAATGTTCTTGACTTTAAACTAATTACAATGAACAATTAAAGTTTTATTTTAAATGAATATTTGAATGAATGATTACTAATATATAACAATTTTTTTTATAATGTATAAGTATAATATTTTAGGGTAAGCAGGGCACTGTCATTTATTTTGGGCCTATTGTTTCTTTTTTAATGTTCCTGACTTTAAACCTATTAAAGTCAACAATTAAAGTTTTATTTTAATTGAATATTTGAATAAATGATTACTAATAAATAACAATTTTATTTATAGTATATGTGTTTATTTTGGGGTAAGAAAGGCACTGTCGTTTATTTCGCGCCATATCGCTTCTTTTTTAATTTCGTGACTTTAAACTAATTAAAGTAAACAATTAATGTTTCATTTTAATTAAATATTTGAATAAATTATTACTAATAAATACATATACTATTAAAGTCACGAAATTAAAGTAAACCTATTAAAGTCAACAATTAAAGTTTTATTTTAATTGAATATTTGAATAATTGATTACTAATAAATAACAATTTTATTTATAGTATATGTGTTTATTTTAGGGTAAGAAAGGCACTTTCGTTTATTTCGCGCCATATCGTTTCTTTTTTAATTTTGTGACTTTAAACTAATTAAAGTAAACAATTAATGTTTCATTTTAATTGAATATTTGAATAAATGATTACTAATAAATAACAATTTTGCTTATAATGTATGAGTATAATATTTTGGGGTATGTAAGGCACTGTCGTTTATTTTGGGCATTTTGTTTCTTTTTTAATGTTCCTGACTTCAAACCTATTAAAGTGTACAATTAAAGTTTTATATTAATTGAATATTTGAATAAATGATTACTAATAAATAACATTTTTATGTATAGTGTATGAGTATAATATTTTTGGGTAAGAAAGGCTTTGTCGTGTATTTCGCACCCAATCATTTCTTTTTTTATGTTCTTGAATTTAAACTAATTAAACTAAATAATTAATATTTTATTTTAATTAAATATTTGAATAAATGATTACTAATGAATAACAATTTTGCTTATAATGTATGAGTAGAATATTTTGGGTAAGTAAGGCACTGTCGTTTATTTTGTGCCCCATCGTTTCTTTTTTAATGTTCTTGACTTTAAACAAATTAAACAATTTTTATTTTAATTGAATATTTGAATAAATAATTACTAATAATTATTATATTTTGTTTAAAATGTATAAGTATAATATTTTTGGATAAGAAAGGCACGATTGTTTATTTTGCGACCATCATTTCCATTTTAATGTTCAGGCATTGTCGTTTATTTTGCATCCATCGTTTCTTTTTTAATGTTCTTTGAAATTAAACTAATTAAAGTAAATGATTAAAGTTTTTATTTTAATTGAATATTTGAATAAATGATTAATAATAAATAACAATTTTATTTATAATATATGAGTATCACATTTTGAGGTAAGAAAGCACCGTCATTTATTTCGCGCCCCATCATTTCTTTTTTAATATTCTTGACTTTAAACTAATTAAAGTGAACAATTAAAGTTTTATTTTAATTGAACATTTGAATAAATGATTACTAATATATAACAAGTTTGTTTATCATGTATAAGTATAATATTTTGGGGTAAGAAAGACACTGTTGTTGGTTTTGCGCCATATTATTTCTTTTTTAATGTTCTTGACTCTAAACTAAATAAAATGAACAATTAAAGTTTTATTTTAATTGAATATTTGAATAAATGATTACAAATGAACAACAATTTTGTTTATAATGTATGAGTATAATATTTTGGGGTAAGAAAGGCACTTTGGTTTATTTTGCGCCACATTATTTCTTTTTTAATATTCTTGATATTAAACTAATTAAAGTGAACAATTAAAGTATTAATTTAATTGAATATTTGAATAAATGATTACTAATATATAACAATTTTGTTTCTACTGTATAAGTATATTATTTTACGGTAAGCAGGGCGGTAAGCAGGGCACTGTCATTTATTTTGGGCCCATTGTTTCTTTTTTAATATTCCTGACTTTAAATCTATTAAAGTAAACAATTAAAATTTTATTTTAATTGAATATTTGAATAAATGATTACTAATAAATAACAATTTTATTTATAGTATATGTGTTTATTTTGGGGTAAGAAAGGCACTGTCGTTTATTTCGCGCCATATCGTTTCTTTTTTAATTTCGTGACTTTAAACTAATTAAAGTAAACAATTAATGTTTCATTTTAATTAAATATTTGAATAAATTATTACTAATAAATACATATACTATTAAAGTCACGAAATTAAAGTAAACCTATTAAAGTCAACAATTAAAGTTTTATTTTAATTGAATATTTGAATAATTGATTACTAATAAATAACAATTTTATTTATAGTATATGTGTTTATTTTGGGGTAAGAAAGGCACTGTCGTTTATTTCGCGCCATATCGTTTCTTTTTTAATTTCGTGACTTTAAACTAATTAAAGTAAACAATTAATGTTTCATTTTAATTGAATATTTGAATAAATGATTACTAATAAATAACAATTTTGCTTATAATGTATGAGTATAATATTTTGGGGTATGTAAGGCACTGTCGTTTATTTTGGGCATTTTGTTTCTTTTTTAACGTTCCAGACTTCAAACCTATTAAAGTGTACAATTAAAGTTTTATATTAATTGAATATTTGAATAAATGATTACTAATAAATAACATTTTTATGTATAGTGTATGAGTATAATATTTTTGGGTAAGAAAGGCTTTGTCGTGTATTTCGCACCCAATCATTTCTTTTTTTATGTTCTTGAATTTAAACTAATTAAACTAAACAATTAATATTTTATTTTAATTAAATATTTGAATAAATGATTACTAATGAATAACAATTTTGCTTATAATGTATGAGTAGAATATTTTGGGTAAGTAAGGCACTGTCGTTTATTTTGTGCCCCATCGTTTCTTTTTTAATGTTCTTGACTTTAAACAAATTAAACAATTTTTATTTTAATTGAATATTTGAATAAATAATTACTAATAATTATTATATTTTGTTTAAAATGTATAAGTATAATATTTTTGGATAAGAAAGGCACGATTGTTTATTTTGCGACCATCATTTCCTTTTTAATGTTCAGGCATTGTCGTTTATTTTGCATCCATCGTTTCTTTTTTAATGTTCTTTGAAATTAAACTAATTAAAGTAAATGATTAAAGTTTTTATTTTAATTGAATATTTGAATAAATGATTAATAATAAATAACAATTTTATTTATAATATATGAGTATAATATTTTGGGGTAAGAAAGCACCGTCATTTATTTCGCACCCCATCATTTCTTTTTTAATGTTCTTGACTTTAAACTAATTAAAGTGAACAATTAAAGTTTTATTTTAATTGAACATTTGAATAAATGATTACTAATATATAACAAGTTTGTTTATCATGTATAAGTAAGAAAGACACTGTTGTTGGTTTTGCGCCATATTATTTCTTTTTTAATGTTCTTGACTCTAAACTAAATAAAATGAACAATTAAAGTTTTATTTTAATTGAATATTTGATTAAATGATTACAAATGAATAACAATTTTGTTTATAATGTATGAGTATAATATTTTGGGGTAAGAAAGGCATTGTGGTTTATTTTGCGCCACATTATTTCTTTTTTAATATTCTTGATATTAAACTAATTAAAGTGAACAATTAAAGTATTAATTTAATTGAATATTTGAATAAATGATTACTAATATATAACAATTTTGTTTCTACTGTATAAGTATATTATTTTACGGTAAGCAGGGCACTGTCATTTATTTTGGGCCCATTGTTTCTTTTTTAATATTCCTGACTTTAAATCTATTAAAGTAAACAATTAAAATTTTATTTTAATTGAATATTTGAATAAATTATTACGAATAAAAAACAATTTTATTTATAGTGTGTGAGTATAATATTTTGGGGTAAGAAAGGCACCGTCATTTATTTCGTGCCCTATCGTTTCTTTTTTAATGTTCTTGACTTTAAACTAATTACAGTGAACAATTAAAATTTTATTTTAATTGAACATTTGAATAAATGATTACTAATATATAACAAGTTTGTTTATAATGTATAAATATCATATTTTGAGGTAAGAAAGACACTGTCGTTTGTTTTGTGCCACATTATTTCTTTTCTAATGTTCTTGACTCTATACTAAATAAAATAAACAATTAAAGTTTTATTTTAATTGAATATTTGAATAAATGATTACAAATAAATTACAATTTTATTTATAATGTATGAGTATAATATTTTGGGTAAGAAAGGCACTGTCGTTTATTTTGCGCTACATTATTTCTTTTTTAATGTTCTTGACATTAGACTAATTGACATGAACAATTAAAGTATCAATTTAATTGAATATTTGAATAAATGATTAGTAATATATAAAAATTTTGTTTCTAATGTATAAGTATAATATATTTGGGTAAGCAGGGCACTGTCATTTATATTGGTCCCATTGTATTTTTTTAATATTTCTGACTTCAAACCTATTAAAGTGAACAATTAAAATTTTATTTTAATTGAATATTTGAGTAAATTATTACGAATAAATAACAATTTTATTTATAGTGTATGAGTATAATATTTTTGGGTAAGAAAGGCACTGTCATTTATTTTGCGTCCTATTGTTTCTTTTTTAATGTTCTTGACTTTAAACTAATTAAAGTAAACAAGTAATTTTTTTTATTTTAATTGTATATTTGAATAAATGATTACTAATGAATAACAATTTTGCTTATAATATATGACTATAATATTTTGGGTAAGTAAAGCACTATCGTTTATTTTGTGCCCTATCGTTTCTTTTTTAATGTTCTTGACTATAAACTAATTAAACAAGTTTTATTTTAAATGAATATTTGAATAAATAATTGCTAATAATAATTATATTTTGTTTATAATATAGAGTATAATATTTTGGGTAAGAAAGGCACCGTCGTTTATGTAGCGCCCAAATTTATTTTTTAATGTTCAGGCACTGTCGTTTATTTTGTGCCCCATCATTTTTTTTTAATGTTCTTGACTTTAAACTAATTAAAGTGAACAATTAAAGTTTTATTTTAATTGATTATTAGAATGAATGATTACTAATGAATAACAATTTTGTTTATAATATATGAGTATAATATTTTGGGCTAAGAAAGAAACTGTCGTTTATTTTGTGCCCCATCATTTCTTTTTTAATGTTCTTGACTTTAAACTAATTAAAGTGAACAATTAAAGTTTTATATTAATTGAATATTTGAATAAATTATTACTAATAAATAACATTTTTATGTATAGTGTATGAGGATAATATTTTTGGGTAAGAAAGGCTTTGTCGTTTATTTCGCGCCCAATCATTTTTTTTTTTATGTTCTTGACTTTAAGTAATTAAACTAAACAATTAATGTTTTATTTTAATTAAATATTTGAATAAATGATTACTAATGGATAACAATTTTGCTTATAATGTATGAGTATAATATTTTGGGGTAAGTAAGGCACTGTCGTTTATTTTGCGTCCCATCGTTTCTTTTTTAATGTTCTTGACTTTAAACAAATTAAACAATTTTTATTTTAATTGAATACTTGAATAAATAATTACTAATAATTATTATATTTTGTTTAAAATGTATAAGTATAATATTTTGGGATAAGAAAGGCACGATTGTTTATTTTGCGACCATCATTTCCTGTTTAATGTTCAGGCATTGTCGTTTATTTTGCATCCATCTTTTCTTTTTTAATGTTCTTTGAAATTAAACTAATTAAAGTAAATGATTAAAGTTTTTATTTTAATTGAATATTTGAATAAATGATTAATAATAAATAACAATTTTATTTATAATATATGAGTATAATATTTTGGGGTAAGAAAGCACCGTCATTTATTTCGCACCCCATCATTTCTTTTTTAATGTTCTTGACTTTAAACTAATTAAAGTGAACAATTAAAGTTTTATTTTAATTGAACATTTGAATAAATGATTACTAATATATAACAAGTTTGTTTATCATGTATAAGTATAATATTTTGGGATAAGAAAGACACTGTTGTTTGTTTTGCGCCACATTATTTCTTTTTTAATGTTCTTTGACTTTAAACTAATTAAAGTAAACAATTACATTTTTATTTTAATTGAAAATTTGAATAAATGATTACTAATGAATAACAATCTTGTTTATAATATATGAGTATAGTATTTTGGGCTAAGAAAGGCACTGTCGTTTATTCTGTGCCCCATCATTTCTTTTTTAATGTTCTTGACTTTAAACTAATTAGAGTGAAAATTAAAGTTTTATTTTAATTGAATATTTGAATGAATGATTACTAATATATAACAATTTTGTTTATAATGTATAAGCATAATATTTTAGGGTAAGCAGGGCACTGTCATTTATTTTGGGCCTATTGTTTCTTTTTAATGTTCCTGACTTCAAACCTATTAAAGTCAACAATTAAAGTTTTAATTTAATTGAATATTTGAATAAATAATTACTAATAAATAACAATTTTATTTATAGTGTATGACTATAATATTTTGGGGTAAGAAAGGCATTGTCGTTTATTTCGCGCCATATCATTTCTTTTTTAATGTTCATATCTTCAAACTAATTAAAGTAAACAATTAAAGTTTTAATTTAATTGAACATTTGAATAAATGATTACTAATAAATAACAAGTTTGTTTATAATGTATAAGTATAATATTTTAGGGTAAGAAAGGCACTATCATTTATTTTGCGTCCATCATTTCTTTTTTAATCTTCAGGCACTTTCGTTTATTTTGCGCCCCATCGTTTCTTTTGTAATTTTCTTTGACTTTAAACTAATTAAAGTAAACAATTAAAGTTTTATTTTAATTGAAATTTTGAATAAATGGTTACTAATGAATATCAATTTTGTTTGTTTTGCGCCCCATCGTTTCTTTTGTAATTTTCTTTGATTTAAACTAATTAAATTAAACAATTAAAGTTTTATTTTAATTGAAATTTTGAATAAATGATTACTAATGAATATCAATTTTGTTTATAATATATGAGTATAATATTTTGGGCTAAGAAAGGCACTATCGTTTATTTTGTGCCCCATCATTTCTTTTCTAATGTTCATGACTTTAAACTAATTAAAGTGAACAATTAAAGTTTTATTTTAATTGATTATTAGAATGAATGATTACTAATGAATAACAGTTTTGTTTATAATATATGAGTATAATATTTTGGGTTAAGAAAGAAACTGTCGTTTATTTTGTGCCCCATCATTTCTTTTTTAATGTTCTTGACTTTAAACTAATTAAAGTGAACAATTAAAGTTTTATTTTAAATGAATATTTGAATGAATGATTACTAATATATAACAATTTTTTTTATAATGTATAAGTATAATATTTTAGGGTAAGCAGGGCACTATCATTTATTTTGGGCCTATTGTTTCTTTTTTAATGTTCCGGACTTCAAACCTATTAAAGTCAACAATTAAAGTTTTATTTTAATTGAATATTTGAATAAATGATTACTAATAAATAACAATTTTATTTATAGTATATGTGTTTATTTTGGGGTAAGAAAGGCACTGTCATTTATTTCGCGCCATATCGTTTCTTTTTTAATTTCATGACTTTAAACTAATTAAAGTAAACAACTAATGTTTCATTTTAATTGAATATTTGAATAAATGATTACTAATAAATAACAATTTTGCTTATAATGTATGAGTATAATATTTTGGGGTATGTAAGGCACTGTCGTTTATTTTGGGCCTTTTGTTTCTTTTTTAATGTTCCTGACTTTAAACCTATTAAAGTGAACAATTAAAGTTTTATATTAATTGAATATTTGAATAAATTATTACTAATAAATAACATTTTTATGTATAGTGTATGAGGATAATATTTTTGGGTAAGAAAGGCTTTGTCATTTATTTCGCGCCCAATCATTTCTTTTTTTATGTTCTTGACTTTAAACTAATTAAACTAAACAATTAATGTTTTATTTTAATTAAATATTTGAATAAATGATTACAAATGAATAACAATTTTGCTTATAATGTATGAGTATAATATTTTGGGGTAAGTAAGGCACTGTCGTTTATTTTGCGTCCCATCGTTTCTTTTTTAATGTTCTTGACTTTAAACAAATTAAACAATTTTTATTTTAATTGAATACTTGAATAAATAATTACTAATAATTATTATATTTTGTTTAAAATGTATAAGTATAATATTTTGGGATAAGAAAGGCACGATTGTTTATTTTGCGACCATCATTTCCTTTTTAATGTTCAGGCATTGTCGTTTATTTTGCATCCATCTTTTCTTTTTTAATGTTCTTTGAAATTAAACTAATTAAAGTAAATGATTAAAGTTTTTATTTTAATTGAATATTTGAATAAATGATTAATAATAAATAACAATTTTATTTATAATATATGAGTATAATATTTTGGGGTAAGAAAGCACCGTCATTTATTTCGCACCCCATCATTTCTTTTTTAATGTTCTTGACTTTAAACTAATTAAAGTGAACAATTAAAGTTTTATTTTAATTGAACATTTGAATAAATGATTACTAATATATAACAATTTTGTTTATCATGTATAAGTATAATATTTTGGGGTAAGAAAGACACTGTTGTTTGTTTTGCGCCACATTATTTCTTTTTTAATGTTCTTTGACTTTAAACTAATTAAAGTAAACAATTACATTTTTATTTTAATTGAAAATTTGAATAAATGATTACTAATGAATAACAATCTTGTTTATAATATATGAGTATAGTATTTTGGGTTAAGAAAGGCACTGTCGTTTATTCTGTGCCCCATCATTTCTTTTTTAATGTTCTTGACTTTAAACTAATTAGAGTGAAAATTAAAGTTTTATTTTAATTGAATATTTGAATGAATGATTACTAATATATAACAATTTTGTTTATAATGTATAAGCATAATATTTTAGGGTAAGCAGGGCACTATCATTTATTTTGGGCCTATTGTTTCTTTTTAATGTTCCTGACTTCAAACCTATTAAAGTCAACAATTAAAGTTTTAATTTAATTGAATATTTGAATAAATAATTACTAATAAATAACAATTTTATTTATAGTGTATGACTATAATATTTTGGGGTAAGAAAGGCATTGTCGTTTATTTCGCGCCATATCATTTCTTTTTTAATGTTCATATCTTCAAACTAATTAAAGTAAACAATTAAAGTTTTAATTTAATTGAACATTTGAATAAATGATTACTAATAAATAACAAGTTTGTTTATAATGTATAAGTATAATATTTTAGGGTAAGAAAGGCACTATCATTTATTTTGCGTCCATCATTTCTTTTTTAATCTTCAGGCACACTGTCGTTTATTTTGCGCCCCATCGTTTCTTTTGTAATTTTCTTTGACTTTAAACTAATTAAAGTAAACAATTAAAGTTTTATTTTAATTGAAATTTTGAATAAATGGTTACTAATGAATATCAATTTTGTTTATTTTGCGCCCCATCGTTTCTTTTATAATTTTCTTTGATTTAAACTAATTAAATTAAACAATTAAAGTTTTATTTTAATTGAAATTTTGAATAAATGATTACTAATGAATATCAATTTTGTTTATAATATATGAGTATAATATTTTGGGCTAAGAAAAGCACTATCGTTTATTTTGTGCCCCATCATTTCTTTTCTAATGTTCATGACTTTAAACTAATTAAAGTGAACAATTAAAGTTTTATTTTAATTGATTATTAGAATGAATGATTACTAATGAATAACAATTTTGTTTATAATATATGAGTATAATATTTTGGGCTAAGAAAGAAACTGTCGTTTATTTTGTGCCCCATCATTTCTTTTTTAATGTTCTTGACTTTAAACTAATTAAAGTGAACAATTAAAGTTTTATTTTAAATGAATATTTGAATGAATGATTACTAATATATAACAATTTTTTTTATAATGTATAAGTATAATATTTTAGGGTAAGCAGGGCACTGTCATTTATTTTGGGCCTATTGTTTCTTTTTTAATGTTCCGGACTTCAAACCTATTAAAGTCAACAATTAAAGTTTTATTTTAATTGAATATTTGAATAAATGATTACTAATAAATAACAATTTTATTTATAGTATATGTGTTTATTTTGGGGTAAGAAAGGCACTGTCATTTATTTCGCGCCATATCGTTTCTTTTTTAATTTCATGACTTTAAACTAATTAAAGTAAACAACTAATGTTTCATTTTAATTGAATATTTGAATAAATGATTACTAATAAATAACAATTTTGCTTATAATGTATGAGTATAATATTTTGGGGTATGTAAGGCACTGTCGTTTATTTTGGGCCTTTTGTTTCTTTTTTAATGTTCCTGACTTTAAACCTATTAAAGTGAACAATTAAAGTTTTATATTAATCGAATATTTGAATAAATTATTACTAATAAATAACATTTTTATGTATAGTGTATGAGGATAATATTTTTGGGTAAGAAAGGCTTTGTCGTTTATTTCGCGCCCAATCATTTCTTTTTTTATGTTCTTGACTTTAAACTAATTAAACTAAACAATTAATGTTTTATTTTAATTAAATATTTGAATAAATGATTACTAATGAATAACAATTTTGCTTATAATGTATGAGTATAATATTTTGGGGTAAGTAAGGCACTGTCGTTTATTTTGCATCCCATCGTTTCTTTTTTAATGTTCTTGACTTTAAACAAATTAAACAATTTTTATTTTAATTGAATACTTGAATAAATAATTACTAATAATTATTATATTTTGTTTAAAATGTATAAGTATAATATTTTGGGATAAGAAAGGCACGATTGTTTATTTTGCGACCATCATTTCCTTTTTAATGTTCAGGCATTGTCGTTTATTTTGCATCCATCTTTTCTTTTTTAATGTTCTTTGAAATTAAACTAATTAAAGTAAATGATTAAAGTTTTTATTTTAATTGAATATTTGAATAAATGATTAATAATAAATAACAATTTTATTTATAATATATGAGTATAATATTTTGGGGTAAGAAAGCACCGTCATTTATTTCGCACCCCATCATTTCTTTTTTAATGTTCTTGACTTTAAACTAATTAAAGTGAACAATTAAAGTTTTATTTTAATTGAACATTTGAATAAATGATTACTAATATATAACAAGTTTGTTTATCATGTATAAGTATAATATTTTGGGATAAGAAAGACACTGTTGTTTGTTTTGCGCCACATTATTTCTTTTTTAATGTTCTTTGACTTTAAACTAATTAAAGTAAACAATTACATTTTTATTTAATTGAAAATTTGAATAAATGATTACTAATGAATAACAATCTTGTTTATAATATATGAGTATAGTATTTTGGGCTAAGAAAGGCACTGTCGTTTATTCTGTGCCCCATCATTTCTTTTCTAATGTTCTTGACTTTAAACTAATTAGAGTGAAAATTAAAGTTTTATTTTAATTGAATATTTGAATGAATGATTACTAATATATAACAATTTTGTTTATAATGTATAAGCATAATATTTTAGGGTAAGCAGGGCACTGTCATTTATTTTGGGCCTATTGTTTCTTTTTTAATGTTCCTGACTTCAAACCTATTAAAATCAACAATTAAAATTTATTTTAATTGAATATTTGAATAAATGATTACTAATAAATAACAATTTTATTTATAGTGTATGAGTATAATATTTTGGGGTAAGAGAGGCAGTGTCGTTTATTTCGCGCCATATCGTTTCTTTTTTAATGTTCGTGACTTTAAACTACTTAAAGTAAACAATTAATGTTTTATTTTAATTGAATATTTGAATAAATGATTATGAATGAATAACAATTTTGCTTATAATGTATGAGTATAATATTTTGGGATAAGTAAGGCACTGTCGATTATTTTGTGCCCATCGTTTCTTTTTTAATGTTCTTGACTTTAAACTAATTAAAGTGAACAATTAAAGTTTTATTTTCAATTAATATTTGAATGAATGAATACTAATATATAACAATTTTGTTTATAATGTATAAGTATAATATTTTTGGGTAAGCAGGGCACTGTCATTTATTTTGGGCCTATTGTTTCTTTTTTAATGTTCCTGACTTCAAACCTATTAAAGTCAACAATTAAAGTTTTAATTTAATTGAATTTTTGAATAAATAATTACTAATAAATAACAATTTTATTTATAGTGTATGACTATAATATTTTGGGGTAAGAAAGGCATTGTCGTTTATTTCGCGCCATATCATTTCTTTTTTAATGTTCATATCTTCAAACTAATTAAAGTAAACAATTAAAGTTTTAATTTAATTGAACATTTGAATAAATGATTACTAATAAATAACAAGTTTGTTTATAATGTATAAGTATAATATTTTAGGGTAAGAAAGGCACTATCATTTATTTTGCGTCCATCATTTCTTTTTTAATCTTCAGGCACTGTCGTTTATTTTGCGCCCCATCGTTTCTTTTGTAATTTTCTTTGACTTTAAACTAATTAAAGTAAACAATTAAAGTTTTATTTTAATTGAAATTTTGAATAAATGGTTACTAATGAATATAAATTTTGTTTATTTTGCGCCCCATCGTTTCTTTTGTAATTTTCTTTGATTTAAACTAATTAAATTAAACAATTAAAGTTTTATTTTAATTGAAATTTTGAATAAATGATTACTAATGAATATCAATTTTGTTTATAATATATCAGTATAATATTTTGGGCTAAGAAAGGCACTATCGTTTATTTTGTGCCCCATCATTTCTTTTCTAATGTTCATGACTTTAAACTAATTAAAGTGAACAATTAAAGTTTTATTTTAATTGATTATTAGAATGAATGATTACTAATGAATAACAATTTTGTTTATAATATATGAGTATAATATTTTGGGCTAAGAAAGAAACTGTCGTTTATTTTGTGCCCCATCATTTCTTTTTTAATGTTCTTGACTTTAAACTAATTAAAGTGAACAATTAAAGTTTTATTTTAAATGAATATTTGAATGAATGATTACTAATATATAACAATTTTTTTATAATGTATAAGTATAATATTTTAGGGTAAGCAGGGCACTGTCATTTATTTTGGGCCTATTGTTTCTTTTTTAATGTTCCGGACTTCAAACCTATTAAAGTCAACAATTAAGGTTTTATTTTAATTGAATATTTGAATAAATGATTACTAATAAATAACAATTTTATTTATAGTGTATGAGTATAATATTTTGGGGTAAGAGAGGCACTGTCGTTTATTTCGCGCCATATCGTTTCTTTTTTAATGTTCGTGACTTTAAACTACTTAAAGTAAACAATTAATGTTTTATTTTAATTGAATATTTGAATAAATGATTATGAATGAATAACAATTTTGCTTATAATGTATGAGTATAATATTTTGGGATAAGTAAGGCACTGTCGATTATTTTGTGCCCATCGTTTCTTTTTTAATGTTCTTGACTTTAAACTAATTAAAGTGAACAATTAAAGTTTTATTTTCAATTAATATTTGAATGAATGAATACTAATATATAACAATTTTGTTTATAATGTATAAGTATAATATTTTGGGTAAGCAGGGCACTGTCATTTATTTTGGGCCTATTGTTTCTTTTTAATGTTCCTGACTTCAAACCTATTAAAGTCAACAATTAAAGTTTTAATTTAATTGAATTTTGAATAAATAATTACTAATAAATAACAATTTTATTTATAGTGTATGACTATAATATTTTGGGGTAAGAAAGGCATTGTCGTTTATTTCGCGCCATATCATTTCTTTTTTAATGTTCATATCTTCAAACTAATTAAAGTAAACAATTAAAGTTTTAATTTAATTGAACATTTGAATAAATGATTACTAATAAATAACAAGTTTGTTTATAATGTATAAGTATAATATTTTAGGGTAAGAAAGGCACTATCATTTATTTTGCGTCCATCATTTCTTTTTTAATCTTCAGGCACTGTCGTTTATTTTGCGCCCCATCGTTTCTTTTGTAATTTTCTTTGACTTTAAACTAATTAAAGTAAACAATTAAAGTTTTATTTTAATTGAAATTTTGAATAAATGGTTACTAATGAATATAAATTTTGTTTATTTTGCGCCCCATCGTTTCTTTTGTAATTTTCTTTGATTTAAACTAATTAAATTAAACAATTAAAGTTTTATTTTAATTGAAATTTTGAATAAATGATTACTAATGAATATCAATTTTGTTTATAATATATCAGTATAATATTTTGGGCTAAGAAAGGCACTATCGTTTATTTTGTGCCCCATCATTTCTTTTCTAATGTTCATGACTTTAAACTAATTAAAGTGAACAATTAAAGTTTTATTTTAATTGATTATTAGAATGAATGATTACTAATGAATAACAATTTTGTTTATAATATATGAGTATAATATTTTGGGCTAAGAAAGAAACTGTCGTTTATTTTGTGCCCCATCATTTCTTTTTTAATGTTCTTGACTTTAAACTAATTAAAGTGAACAATTAAAGTTTTATTTTAAATGAATATTTGAATGAATGATTACTAATATATAACAATTTTTTTTATAATGTATAAGTATAATATTTTAGGGTAAGCAGGGCATTGTCATTTATTTTGGGCCTATTGTTTCTTTTTTAATGTTCCGGACTTCAAACCTATTAAAGTCAACAATTAAAGTTTTATTTTAATTGAATATTTGAATAAATGATTACTAATAAATAACAATTTTATTTATAGTATATGTGTTTATTTTGGGGTAAGAAAGGCACTTTCATTTATTTCGCGCCATATCGTTTCTTTTTTAATTTCATGACTTTAAACTAATTAAAGTAAACAACTAATGTTTCATTTTAATTGAATATTTGAATAAATGATTACTAATAAATAACAATTTTGCTTATAATGTATGAGTATAATATTTTGGGGTATGTAAGGCACTGTCGTTTATTTTGGGCCTTTTGTTTCTTTTTTAATGTTCCTGACTTTAAACCTATTAAAGTGAACAATTAAAGTTTTATATTAATTGAATATTTGAATAAATTATTACTAATAAATAACATTTTTATGTATAGTGTATGAGGATAATATTTTTGGGTAAGAAAGGCTTTGTCGTTTATTTCGCGCCCAATCATTTCTTTTTTTATGTTCTTGACTTTAAACTAATTAAACTAAACAATTAATGTTTTATTTTAATTAAATATTTGAATAAATGATTACTAATGAATAACAATTTTGCTTATAATGTATGAGTATAATATTTTGGGGTAAGTAAGGCACTGTCGTTTATTTTGCGTCCCATCGTTTCTTTTTTAATGTTCTTGACTTTAAACAAATTAAACAATTTTTATTTTAATTGAATACTTGAATAAATAATTACTAATAATTATTATATTTTGTTTAAAATGTATAAGTATAATATTTTGGGATAAGAAAGGCACGATTGTTTATTTTGCGACCATCATTTCCTTTTTAATGTTCAGGCATTGTCGTTTATTTTGCATCCATCTTTTCTTTTTTAATGTTCTTTGAAATTAAACTAATTAAAGTAAATGATTAAAGTTTTTATTTTAATTGAATATTTGAATAAATGATTAATAATAAATAACAATTTTATTTATAATATATGAGTATAATATTTTGGGGTAAGAAAGCACCGTCATTTATTTCGCACCCCATCATTTCTTTTTTAATGTTCTTGACTTTAAACTAATTAAAGTGAACAATTAAAGTTTTATTTTAATTGAACATTTGAATAAATGATTACTAATATATAACAAGTTTGTTTATCATGTATAAGTATAATATTTTGGGATAAGAAAGACACTGTTGTTTGTTTTGCGCCACATTATTTCTTTTTTAATGTTCTTTGACTTTAAACTAATTAAAGTAAACAATTACATTTTTATTTTAATTGAAAATTTGAATAAATGATTACTAATGAATAACAATCTTGTTTATAATATATGAGTATAGTATTTTGGGCTAAGAAAGGCACTGTCGTTTATTCTGTGCCCCATCATTTCTTTTCTAATGTTCTTGACTTTAAACTAATTAGAGTGAAAATTAAAGTTTTATTTTAATTGAATATTTGAATGAATGATTACTAATATATAACAATTTTGTTTATAATGTATAAGCATAATATTTTAGGGTAAGCAGGGCACTGTCATTTATTTTGGGCCTATTGTTTCTTTTTTAATGTTCCTGACTTCAAACCTATTAAAGTCAACAATTAAAATTTATTTTAATTGAATATTTGAATAAATGATTACTAATAAATAACAATTTTATTTATAGTGTATGAGTATAATATTTTGGGGTAAGAGAGGCACTGTCGTTTATTTCGCGCCATATCGTTTCTTTTTTAATGTTCGTGACTTTAAACTACTTAAAGTAAACAATTAATGTTTTATTTTAATTGAATATTTGAATAAATGATTATGAATGAATAACAATTTTGCTTATAATGTATGAGTATAATATTTTGGGATAAGTAAGGCACTGTCGATTATTTTGTGCCCATCGTTTCTTTTTTAATGTTCTTGACTTTAAACTAATTAAAGTGAACAATTAAAGTTTTATTTTCAATTAATATTTGAATGAATGAATACTAATATATAACAATTTTGTTTATAATGTATAAGTATAATATTTTTGGGTAAGCAGGGCACTGTCATTTATTTTGGGCCTATTGTTTCTTTTTTAATGTTCCTGACTTCAAACCTATTAAAGTCAACAATTAAAGTTTTAATTTAATTGAATATTTGAATAAATAATTACTAATAAATAACAATTTTATTTATAGTGTATGACTATAATATTTTGGGGTAAGAAAGGCATTGTCGTTTATTTCGCGCCATATCATTTCTTTTTTAATGTTCATATCTTCAAACTAATTAAAGTAAACAATTAAAGTTTTAATTTAATTGAACATTTGAATAAATGATTACTAATAAATAACAAGTTTGTTTATAATGTATAAGTATAATATTTTAGGGTAAGAAAGGCACTATCATTTATTTTGCGTCCATCATTTCTTTTTTAATCTTCAGGCACTGTCGTTTATTTTGCGCCCCATCGTTTCTTTTGTAATTTTCTTTGACTTTAAACTAATTAAAGTAAACAATTAAAGTTTTATTTTAATTGAAATTTTGAATAAATGGTTACTAATGAATATAAATTTTGTTTATTTTGCGCCCCATCGTTTCTTTTGTAATTTTCTTTGATTTAAACTAATTAAATTAAACAATTAAAGTTTTATTTTAATTGAAATTTTGAATAAATGATTACTAATGAATATCAATTTTGTTTATAATATATCAGTATAATATTTTGGGCTAAGAAAGGCACTATCTTTATTTTGTGCCCCATCATTTCTTTTCTAATGTTCATGACTTTAAACTAATTAAAGTGAACAATTAAAGTTTTATTTTAATTGATTATTAGAATGAATGATTACTAATGAATAACAATTTTGTTTATAATATATGAGTATAATATTTTGGGCTAAGAAAGAAACTGTCGTTTATTTTGTGCCCCATCATTTCTTTTTTAATGTTCTTGACTTTAAACTAATTAAAGTGAACAATTAAAGTTTTATTTTAAATGAATATTTGAATGAATGATTACTAATATATAACAATTTTTTTTATAATGTATAAGTATAATATTTTAGGGTAAGCAGGGCACTGTCATTTATTTTGGGCCTATTGTTTCTTTTTTAATGTTCCGGACTTCAAACCTATTAAAGTCAACAATTAAAGTTTTATTTTAATTGAATATTTGAATAAATGATTACTAATAAATAACAATTTTATTTATAGTATATGTGTTTATTTTGGGGTAAGAAAGGCACTTTCATTTATTTCGCGCCATATCGTTTCTTTTTTAATTTCATGACTTTAAACTAATTAAAGTAAACAACTAATGTTTCATTTTAATTGAATATTTGAATAAATGATTACTAATAAATAACAATTTTGCTTATAATGTATGAGTATAATATTTTGGGGTATGTAAGGCACTGTCGTTTATTTTGGGCCTTTTGTTTCTTTTTTAATGTTCCTGACTTTAAACCTATTAAAGTGAACAATTAAAGTTTTATATTAATTGAATATTTGAATAAATTATTACTAATAAATAACATTTTTATGTATAGTGTATGAGGATAATATTTTTGGGTAAGAAAGGCTTTGTCGTTTATTTCGCGCCCAATCATTTCTTTTTTTATGTTCTTGACTTTAAACTAATTAAACTAAACAATTAATGTTTTATTTTAATTAAATATTTGAATAAATGATTACTAATGAATAACAATTTTGCTTATAATGTATGAGTATAATATTTTGGGGTAAGTAAGGCACTGTCGTTTATTTTGCGTCCCATCGTTTCTTTTTTAATGTTCTTGACTTTAAACAAATTAAACAATTTTTATTTTAATTGAATACTTGAATAAATAATTACTAATAATTATTATATTTTGTTTAAAATGTATAAGTATAATATTTTGGGATAAGAAAGGCACGATTGTTTATTTTGCGACCATCATTTCCTTTTTAATGTTCAGGCATTGTCGTTTATTTTGCATCCATCTTTTCTTTTTTAATGTTCTTTGAAATTAAACTAATTAAAGTAAATGATTAAAGTTTTTATTTTAATTGAATATTTGAATAAATGATTAATAATAAATAACAATTTTATTTATAATATATGAGTATAATATTTTGGGGTAAGAAAGCACCGTCATTTATTTCGCACCCCATCATTTCTTTTTTAATGTTCTTGACTTTAAACTAATTAAAGTGAACAATTAAAGTTTTATTTTAATTGAACATTTGAATAAATGATTACTAATATATAACAAGTTTGTTTATCATGTATAAGTATAATATTTTGGGGTAAGAAAGACACTGTTGTTTGTTTTGCGCCACATTATTTCTTTTTTAATGTTCTTTGACTTTAAACTAATTAACGTAAACAATTACATTTTTATTTTAATTGAAAATTTGAATAAATGATTACTAATGAATAACAATCTTGTTTATAATATATGAGTATAGTATTTTGGGCTAAGAAAGGCACTGTCGTTTATTCTGTGCCCCATCATTTCTTTTTTAATGTTCTTGACTTTAAACTAATTAGAGTGAAAATTAAAGTTTTATTTTAATTGAATATTTGAATGAATGATTACTAATATATAACAATTTTGTTTATAATGTATAAGCATAATATTTTAGGGTAAGCAGGGCACTGTCATTTATTTTGGGCCTATTGTTTCTTTTTTAATGTTCCTGACTTCAAACCTATTAAAGTCAACAATTAAAATTTATTTTAATTGAATATTTGAATAAATGATTACTAATAAATAACAATTTTATTTATAGTGTATGAGTATAATATTTTGGGGTAAGAGAGGCACTGTCGTTTATTTCGCGCCATATCGTTTCTTTTTTAATGTTCGTGACTTTAAACTAATTAAAGTAAACAATTAATGTTTTATTTTAATTGAATATTTGAATAAATGATTATGAATGAATAACAATTTTGCTTATAATGTATGAGTATAATATTTTGGGATAAGTAAGGCACTGTCGATTATTTTGTGCCCATCGTTTCTTTTTTAATGTTCTTGACTTTAAACTAATTAAAGTGAACAATTAAAGTTTTATTTTAAATTAATATTTGAATGAATGAATACTAATATATAACAATTTTGTTTATAATGTATAAGTATAATATTTTTGGGTAAGCAGGGCACTGTCATTTATTTTGGGCCTATTGTTTCTTTTTTAATGTTCCTGACTTCAAACCTATTAAAGTCAACAATTAAAGTTTTAATTTAATTGAATATTTGAATAAATAATTACTAATAAATAACAATTTTATTTATAGTGTATGACTATAATATTTTGGGGTAAGAAAGGCATTGTCGTTTATTTCGCGCCATATCATTTCTTTTTTAATGTTCATATCTTCAAACTAATTAAAGTAAACAATTAAAGTTTTAATTTAATTGAACATTTGAATAAATGATTACTAATAAATAACAAGTTTGTTTATAATGTATAAGTATAATATTTTAGGGTAAGAAAGGCACTATCATTTATTTTGCGTCCATCATTTCTTTTTTAATCTTCAGGTACTGTCGTTTATTTTGCGCCCCATCGTTTCTTTTGTAATTTTCTTTGACTTTAAACTAATTAAAGTAAACAATTAAAGTTTTATTTTAATTAAAATTTTGAATAAATGGTTACTAATGAATATCAATTTTGTTTATTTTGCGCCCCATCGTTTCTTTTGTAATTTTCTTTGATTTAAACTAATTAAATTAAACAATTAAAGTTTTATTTTAATTGAAATTTTGAATAAATGATTACTAATGAATATCAATTTTGTTTATAATATATGAGTATAATATTTTGGGCTAAGAAAGGCACTATCGTTTATTTTGTGCCCCATCATTTCTTTTCTAATGTTCATGACTTTAAACTAATTAAAGTGAACAATTAAAGTTTTATTTTAATTGATTATTAGAATGAATGATTACTAATGAATAACAATTTTGTTTATAATATATGAGTATAATATTTTGGGCTAAGAAAGAAACTGTCGTTTATTTTGTGCCCCATCATTTCTTTTTTAATGTTCTTGACTTTAAACTAATTAAAGTGAACAATTAAAGTTTTATTTTAAATGAATATTTGAATGAATGATTACTAATATATAACAATTTTTTTATAATGTATAAGTATAATATTTTAGGGTAAGCAGGGCACTGTCATTTATTTTGGGCCTATTGTTTCTTTTTTAATGTTCCGGACTTCAAACCTATTAAAGTCAACAATTAAAGTTTTATTTTAATTGAATATTTGAATAAATGATTACTAATAAATAACAATTTTATTTATAGTATATGTGTTTATTTTGGGGTAAGAAAGGCACTTTCATTTATTTCGCGCCATATCGTTTCTTTTTTAATTTCATGACTTTAAACTAATTAAAGTAAACAACTAATGTTTCATTTTAATTGAATATTTGAATAAATGATTACTAATAAATAACAATTTTGCTTATAATGTATGAGTATAATATTTTGGGGTATGTAAGGCACTGTCGTTTATTTTGGGCCTTTTGTTTCTTTTTTAATGTTCCTGACTTTAAACCTATTAAAGTGAACAATTAAAGTTTTATATTAATTGAATATTTGAATAAATTATTACTAATAAATAACATTTTTATGTATAGTGTATGAGGATAATATTTTTGGGTAAGAAAGGCTTTGTCGTTTATTTCGCGCCCAATCATTTCTTTTTTTATGTTCTTGACTTTAAACTAATTAAACTAAACAATTAATGTTTTATTTTAATTAAATATTTGAATAAATGATTACTAATGAATAACAATTTTGCTTATAATGTATGAGTATAATATTTTGGGGTAAGTAAGGCACTGTCGTTTATTTTGCGTCCCATCGTTTCTTTTTTAATGTTCTTGACTTTAAACAAATTAAACAATTTTTATTTTAATTGAATACTTGAATAAATAATTACTAATAATTATTATATTTTGTTTAAAATGTATAAGTATAATATTTTGGGATAAGAAAGGCACGATTGTTTATTTTGCGACCATCATTTCCTTTTTAATGTTCAGGCATTGTCGTTTATTTTGCATCCATCTTTTCTTTTTTAATGTTCTTTGAAATTAAACTAATTAAAGTAAATGATTAAAGTTTTTATTTTAATTGAATATTTGAATAAATGATTAATAATAAATAACAATTTTATTTATAATATATGAGTATAATATTTTGGGGTAAGAAAGCACCGTCATTTATTTCGCACCCCATCATTTCTTTTTTAATGTTCTTGACTTTAAACTAATTAAAGTGAACAATTAAAGTTTTATTTTAACTGAACATTTGAATAAATGATTACTAATATATAACAAGTTTGTTTATCATGTATAAGTATAATATTTTGGGGTAAGAAAGACACTGTTGTTTGTTTTGCGCCACATTATTTCTTTTTTAATGTTCTTTGACTTTAAACTAATTAACGTAAACAATTACATTTTTATTTTAATTGAAAATTTGAATAAATGATTACTAATGAATAACAATCTTGTTTATAATATATGAGTATAGTATTTTGGGCTAAGAAAGGCACTGTCGTTTATTCTGTGCCCCATCATTTCTTTTTTAATGTTCTTGACTTTAAACTAATTAGAGTGAAAATTAAAGTTTTATTTTAATTGAATATTTGAATGAATGATTACTAATATATAACAATTTTGTTTATAATGTATAAGCATAATATTTTAGGGTAAGCAGGGCACTGTCATTTATTTTGGGCCTATTGTTTCTTTTTTAATGTTCCTGACTTCAAACCTATTAAAGTCAACAATTAAAATTTATTTTAATTGAATATTTGAATAAATGATTACTAATAAATAACAATTTTATTTATAGTGTATGAGTATAATATTTTGGGGTAAGAGAGGCACTGTCGTTTATTTCGCGCCATATCGTTTCTTTTTTAATGTTCGTGACTTTAAACTAATTAAAGTAAACAATTAATGTTTTATTTTAATTGAATATTTGAATAAATGATTATGAATGAATAACAATTTTGCTTATAATGTATGAGTATAATATTTTGGGATAAGTAAGGCACTGTCGATTATTTTGTGCCCATCGTTTCTTTTTTAATGTTCTTGACTTTAAACTAATTAAAGTGAACAATTAAAGTTTTATTTTAAATTAATATTTGAATGAATGAATACTAATATATAACAATTTTGTTTATAATGTATAAGTATAATATTTTTGGGTAAGCAGGGCACTGTCATTTATTTTGGGCCTATTGTTTCTTTTTTAATGTTCCTGACTTCAAACCTATTAAAGTCAACAATTAAAGTTTTAATTTAATTGAATATTTGAATAAATAATTACTAATAAATAACAATTTTATTTATAGTGTATGACTATAATATTTTGGGGTAAGAAAGGCATTGTCGTTTATTTCGCGCCATATCATTTCTTTTTTAATGTTCATATCTTCAAACTAATTAAAGTAAACAATTAAAGTTTTAATTTAATTGAACATTTGAATAAATGATTACTAATAAATAACAAGTTTGTTTATAATGTATAAGTATAATATTTTAGGGTAAGAAAGGCACTATCATTTATTTTGCGTCCATCATTTCTTTTTTAATCTTCAGGTACTGTCGTTTATTTTGCGCCCCATCGTTTCTTTTGTAATTTTCTTTGACTTTAAACTAATTAAAGTAAACAATTAAAGTTTTATTTTAATTAAAATTTTGAATAAATGGTTACTAATGAATATCAATTTTGTTTATTTTGCGCCCCATCGTTTCTTTTGTAATTTTCTTTGATTTAAACTAATTAAATTAAACAATTAAAGTTTTATTTTAATTGAAATTTTGAATAAATGATTACTAATGAATATCAATTTTGTTTATAATATATGAGTATAATATTTTGGGCTAAGAAAGGCACTATCGTTTATTTTGTGCCCCATCATTTCTTTTCTAATGTTCATGACTTTAAACTAATTAAAGTGAACAATTAAAGTTTTATTTTAATTGATTATTAGAATGAATGATTACTAATGAATAACAATTTTGTTTATAATATATGAGTATAATATTTTGGGCTAAGAAAGAAACTGTCGTTTATTTTGTGCCCCATCATTTCTTTTTTAATGTTCTTGACTTTAAACTAATTAAAGTGAACAATTAAAGTTTTATTTTAAATGAATATTTGAATGAATGATTACTAATATATAACAATTTTTTTTATAATGTATAAGTATAATATTTTAGGGTAAGCAGGGCACTGTCATTTATTTTGGGCCTATTGTTTCTTTTTTAATGTTCCGGACTTCAAACCTATTAAAGTCAACAATTAAAGTTTTATTTTAATTGAATATTTGAATAAATGATTACTAATAAATAACAATTTTATTTATAGTATATGTGTTTATTTTGGGGTAAGAAAGGCACTGTCATTTATTTCGCGCCATATCGTTTCTTTTTTAATTTCATGACTTTAAACTAATTAAAGTAAACAACTAATGTTTCATTTTAATTGAATATTTGAATAAATGATTACTAATAAATAACAATTTTGCTTATAATGTATGAGTATAATATTTTGGGGTATGTAAGGCACTGTCGTTTATTTTGGGCCTTTTGTTTCTTTTTTAATGTTCCTGACTTTAAACCTATTAAAGTGAACAATTAAAGTTTTATATTAATTGAATATTTGAATAAATTATTACTAATAAATAACATTTTTATGTATAGTGTATGAGGATAATATTTTTGGGTAAGAAAGGCTTTGTCGTTTATTTCGCGCCCAATCATTTCTTTTTTTATGTTCTTGACTTTAAACTAATTAAACTAAACAATTAATGTTTTATTTTAATTAAATATTTGAATAAATGATTACTAATGAATAACAATTTTGCTTATAATGTATGAGTATAATATTTTGGGGTAAGTAAGGCACTGTCGTTTATTTTGCGTCCCATCGTTTCTTTTTTAATGTTCTTGACTTTAAACAAATTAAACAATTTTTATTTTAATTGAATACTTGAATAAATAATTACTAATAATTATTATATTTTGTTTAAAATGTATAAGTATAATATTTTGGGATAAGAAAGGCACGATTGTTTATTTTGCGACCATCATTTCCTTTTTAATGTTCAGGCATTGTCGTTTATTTTGCATCCATCTTTTCTTTTTTAATGTTCTTTGAAATTAAACTAATTAAAGTAAATGATTAAAGTTTTTATTTTAATTGAATATTTGAATAAATGATTAATAATAAATAACAATTTTATTTATAATATATGAGTATAATATTTTGGGGTAAGAAAGCACCGTCATTTATTTCGCACCCCATCATTTCTTTTTTAATGTTCTTGACTTTAAACTAATTAAAGTGAACAATTAAAGTTTTATTTTAACTGAACATTTGAATAAATGATTACTAATATATAACAAGTTTGTTTATCATGTATAAGTATAATATTTTGGGGTAAGAAAGACACTGTTGTTTGTTTTGCGCCACATTATTTCTTTTTTAATGTTCTTTGACTTTAAACTAATTAACGTAAACAATTACATTTTTATTTTAATTGAAAATTTGAATAAATGATTACTAATGAATAACAATCTTGTTTATAATATATGAGTATAGTATTTTGGGCTAAGAAAGGCACTGTCGTTTATTCTGTGCCCCATCATTTCTTTTTTAATGTTCTTGACTTTAAACTAATTAGAGTGAAAATTAAAGTTTTATTTTAATTGAATATTTGAATGAATGATTACTAATATATAACAATTTTGTTTATAATGTATAAGCATAATATTTTAGGGTAAGCAGGGCACTGTCATTTATTTTGGGCCTATTGTTTCTTTTTTAATGTTCCTGACTTCAAACCTATTAAAGTCAACAATTAAAATTTATTTTAATTGAATATTTGAATAAATGATTACTAATAAATAACAATTTTGTTTATAATATATGAGTATAATATTTTGGGCTAAGAAAGGCACTATCGTTTATTTTGTGCCCCATCATTTCTTTTCTAATGTTCATGACTTTAAACTAATTAAAGTGAACAATTAAAGTTTTATTTTCATTAAAATTTGAATAAATGATTACTAATGAATAACAATTTTCTTATAATATATGAGTATAATATTTTGGGCTAAGAAAGGAACTGTCGTTTATTTTGTGTCCCATCATTTCTTTTTTAATGTTCTTGACTTTAAACTAATTAAAATGAACAATTAAAGTTTTATTTTAAATGAATATTTGAATGAATGAATACTAATATATAACAATTTTTTTTATAATGTATAAGTATAATATTTTAGGGTAAGCAGGGCACTGTCATTTATTTTGGGCCTATTGTTTCTTTTTTAATGTTCCTGACTTTAAACCTATTAAAGTCAACAATTAAAGTTTTATTTTAATTGAATATTTGAATAAATGATTACTAATAAATAACAATTTTATTTATAGTATATGTGTTTATTTTGGGGTAAGAAAGGCACTGTCGTTTATTTCGCGCCATATCGTTTCTTTTTTAATTTCGTGACTTTAAACTAATTAAAGTAAACAATTAATGTTTCATTTTAATTGAATATTTGAATAAATGATTACTAATAAATACATATACTATTAAAGTCACGAAATTAAAGTAAACCTATTAAAGTCAACAATTAAAATTTTATTTTAATTGAATATTTGAATAAATGATTACTAATAAATAACAATTTTATTTATAGTATATGTGTTTATTTTGGGGTAAGAAATGCACTGTCGTTTATTTCGCGCCATATCGTTTCTTTTTTAATTTCGTGACTTTAAACTAATTAAAGTAAACAATTAATGTTTCATTTTAATTGAATATTTGAATAAATGATTACTAATAAATAACAATTTTGCTTATAATGTATGAGTATAATATTTTGGGGTATGTAAGGCACTATCGTTTATTTTGGGCCTTTTGTTTCTTTTTTAATGTTCCTGACTTCAAACCTATTAAAGTGAACAATTAAAGTTTTATATTAATTGAATATTTGAATAAATGATTACTAATAAATAACATTTTTATGTATAGTGTATGAGTGTAATATTTTTGGGTAAGAAAGGCTTTGTCGTTTATTTCGCACCCAATCATTTCTTTTTTTATGTTCTTGAATTTAAACTAATTAAACTAAACAATTAATATTTTATTTTAATTAAATATTTGAATAAATGATTACTAATGAATAACAATTTTGCTTATAATGTATGAGTATAATATTTTGGGTAAGTAAGGCACTGTCATTTATTTTGCGCCCCATCGTTTCTTTTTTAATGTTCTTGACTTTAAACAAATTAAACAATTTTTATTTTAATTGAATATTTGAATAAATAATTACTAATAATTATTATATTTTGTTTAAAATGTATAAGTATAATATTTTGGGATAAGAAAGGCACGATTGTTTATTTTGCGACCATCATTTCCTTTTTAATGTTCAGGCATTGTCGTTTATTTTGCATCCATCGTTTCTTTTTTAATGTTCTTTGAAATTAAACTAATTAAAGTAAATGATTAAAGTTTTTATTTTAATTGAATATTTGAATAAATGATTAATAATAAATAACAATTTTATTTATAATATATGAGTATAATATTTTGGGGTAAGAAAGCACCGTCATTTATTTCGCACCCCATCATTTCTTTTTTAATGTTCTTGACTTTAAACTAATTAAAGTCAACAATTAAAGTTTTATTTTAATTGAACATTTGAATAAATGATTACTAACATATGACAAGTTTGTTTATCATGTATAAGTATAATATTTTGGGGTAAGAAAGACACTGTTGTTTGTTTTGCGCCACATTATTTCTTTTTTAATGTTCTTGACTCTAAACTAAATAAAATGAACAATTAAAGTTTTATTTTAATTGAAATTTTGAATAAATGATTACTAATGAATATCAATTTTGTTTATTTTGCGCCCCATCATTTCTTTTGTAATTTTCTTTGACTTTAAACTAATTAAATTAAACAATTAAAGTTTTATTTTAATTGAAATTTTGAATAAATGATTACTAATGAATATCAATTTTGTTTATAATATATGAGTATAATATTTTGGGCTAAGAAATGCACTATCGTTTATTTTGTGCCCCATCATTTCTTTTCTAATGTTCATGACTTTAAACTAATTAAAGTGAACAATTAAAGTTTTATTTTAATTAAAATTTTGAATAAATGATTACTAATGAATAACAATTTTTCTTATAATATATGAGTATAATATTTTGGGCTAAGAAAGAAACTGTCGTTTATTTTGTGTCCCATCATTTCTTTTTTAATGTTCTTGACTTTAAACTAATTAAAATGAACAATTAAAGTTTTATTTTAAATGAATATTTGAATGAATGATTACTAATATATAACAATTTTTTTTATAATGTATAAGTATAATATTTTAGGGTAAGCAGGGCACTGTCATTTATTTTGGGCCTATTGTTTCTTTTTTAATGTTCCTGACTTTAAACCTATTAAAGTCAACAATTAAAGTTTTATTTTAATTGAATATTTGAATAAATGATTACTAATAAATAACAATTTTATTTATAGTATATGTGTTTATTTTGGGGTAAGAAAGGCACTGTCGTTTATTTCGCGCCATATCGTTTCTTTTTTAATTTCGTGACTTTAAACTAATTAAAGTAAACAATTAATGTTTCATTTTAATTGAATATTTGAATAAATGATTACTAATAAATACATATACTATTAAAGTCACGAAATTAAAGTAAACCTATTAAAGTCAACAATTAAAATTTTATTTTAATTGAATATTTGAATAAATGATTACTAATAAATAACAATTTTATTTATAGTATATGTGTTTATTTTGGGGTAAGAAAGGCACTGTCGTTTATTTCGCGCCATATCGTTTCTTTTTTAATTTCGTGACTTTAAACTAATTAAAGTAAACAATTAATGTTTCATTTTAATTGAATATTTGAATAAATGATTACTAATAAATAACAATTTTGCTTATAATGTATGAGTATAATATTTTGGGGTATGTAAGGCACTATCGTTTATTTTGGGCCTTTTGTTTCTTTTTTAATGTTCCTGACTTCAAACCTATTAAAGTGAACAATTAAAGTTTTATATTAATTGAATATTTGAATAAATGATTACTAATAAATAACATTTTTATGTATAGTGTATGAGTATAATATTTTTGGGTAAGAAAGACTTTATCGTTTATTTCGCACCCAATCATTTCTTTTTTTATGTTCTTGAATTTAAACTAATTAAACTAAACAATTAATATTTTATTTTAATTAAATATTTGAATAAATGATTACTAATGAATAACAATTTTGCTTATAATGTATGAGTATAATATTTTGGGTAAGTAAGGCACTGTCATTTATTTTGCGCCCCATCGTTTCTTTTTTAATGTTCTTGACTTTAAACAAATTAAACAATTTTTATTTTAATTGAATATTTGAATAAATAATTACTAATAATTATTATATTTTGTTTAAAATGTATAAGTATAATATTTTGGGATAAGAAAGGCACGATTGTTTATTTTGCGACCATCATTTCCTTTTTAATGTTCAGGCATTGTCGTTTATTTTGCATCCATCGTTTCTTTTTTAATGTTCTTTGAAATTAAACTAATTAAAGTAAATGATTAAAGTTTTTATTTTAATTGAATATTTGAATAAATGATTAATAATAAATAACAATTTTATTTATAATATATGAGTATCATATTTTGAGGTAAGAAAGCACCGTCATTTATTTCGCGCCCCATCATTTCTTTTTTAATGTTCTTGACTTTAAACTAATTAAAGTGAACAATTAAAGTTTTATTTTAATTGAACATTTGAATAAATGATTACTAATATATAACAAGTTTGTTTATCATGTACAAGTATAATATTTTGGGGTAAGAAAGACACTGTTGTTGGTTTTGCGCCACATTATTTATTTTTTAATGTTCTTGACTCTAAACTAAATAAAATGAACAATTAAAGTTTTATTTTAATTGAATATTTGAATAAATGATTACAAATGAATAACAATTTTGTTTATAATGTATGAGTATAATATTTTGGGGTAAGAAAGGCACTGTGGTTTATTTTGCGCCACATTATTTCTTTTTTAATATTATTGATATTAAACTAATTAAAGTGAACAATTAAAGTATTAATTTAATTGAATATTTGAATAAATGATTACTAATATATAACAATTTTGTTTCCACTGTATAAGTATATTATTTTAGGGTAAGAAGGGCACTGTCATTTATTTTGGGCCCATTGTTTCTTTTTTAATATTCCTGACTTTAAATCTATTAAAGTGAACAATTAAAATTTTATTTTAATTGAATATTTGAATAAATTATTACGAATAAAAAACAATTTTATTTATAGTGTGTGAGTATAATATTTTGGGGTAAGAAAGGCACCGTCATTTATTTCGTGCCCTATCGTTTCTTTTTTAATGTTCTTGACTTTAAACTAAATACAGTGAACAATTAAAATTTTATTTTAATTGAACATTTGAATAAATGATTACTAATATATAACAAGTTTGTTTATAATGTATAAATATAATATTTTGAGGTAAGAAAAGCACTATCGTTTGTTTTGTGCCACATTATTTCTTTTCTAATGTTGTTGACTCTATACTAAATAAAATAAACAATTAAAGTTTTATTTTAATTGAATATTTGAATAAATGATTACAAATGAATTACAATTTTGTTTATAATGTATGAGTATAATATTTTGGGTAAGAAAGGCACTGTCGTTTATTTTGCGCCGCATTATTTCTTTTTTAATGTTCTTGACATTAAACTAATTGACATGAACAATTAAAGTATCAATTTAATTGAATATTTGAATAAATGATTACTAATATATAAAAATTTTGTTTCTAATGTATAAGTATAATATATTTGGGTAAGCAGGGCACTGTCATTTATTTTGGTTCCATTGTTTTTTTTTTAATATTCCTGACTTCAAATCTATTAAAGTGAACAATTAAAATTTTATTTTAATTGAATATTTGAATAAATTATTACGAATAAATAACAATTTTATTTATAGTGTATGAGTATAATATTTTTGGGTAAGAAAGGCACTGTCATTTATTTTGCGTCCTATCGTTTCTTTTTTAATGTTCTTGACTTTAAACTAATTAAAGTAAACAATTAATTTTTTTATTTTAATTGTATATTTGAATAAATGATTACTAATGAATAACAATTTTGCTTATAATATATGACTATAATATTTTGGGTAAGTAAAGCACTATCGTTTATTTTGTGCCCTATCGTTTCTTTTTTAATGTTCTTGACTATAAACTAATTAAACAAGTTTTATTTTAAATGAATATTTGAATAAATAATTGCTAATAATTATTATATTTTGTTTATAATATACGAGTATAATATTTTGGGTAAGAAAGGCACCGTCGTTTATGTAGCGCCCAAATTTATTTTTTAATGTTCAGGCACTGTCGTTTATTTTGTGCCCCATCATTTTTTTTTAGTGTTCTTGACTTTAAAATAATTAAAGTGAACAATTAAAGTTTTATTTTAATTGATTATTAGAATGAATGATTACTAATGAATAACAATTTTGTTTATAATATATGAGTATAATATTTTGGGCTAAGAAAGAAACTGTCGTTTATTTTGTGCCCCATCATTTCTTTTTTAATGTTCTTGACTTTAAACTAATTAAAGTGAACAATTAATGTTTTATTTTAAATGAATATTTGAATGAATGATTACTAATATATAACAATTTTTTTTATAATGTATAAGTATAATATTTTAGGGTAAGCAGGGCACTGTCATTTATTTTGGGCCTATTGTTTCTTTTTTAATGTTCCGGACTTCAAACCTATTAAAGTCAACAATTAAAGTTTTATTTTAATTGAATATTTGAATAAATGATTACTAATAAATAACAATTTTATTTATAGTATATGTGTTTATTTTGGGGTAAGAAAGGCACTGTCGTTTATTTCGCGCCATATCATTTCTTTTTCAATTTCATGACTTTAAACTAATTAAAGTAAACAACTAATGTTTCATTTTAATTGAATATTTGAATAAATGATTACTAATAAATAACAATTTTGCTTATAATGTATGAGTATAATATTTTGGGGTATGTAAGGCACTGTCGTTTATTTTGGGCCTTTTGTTTCTTTTTTAATGTTCCTGACTTTAAACCTATTAATGTGAACAATTAAGGTTTTATATTAATTGAATATTTGAATAAATTATTACTAATAAATAACATTTTTATGTATAGTGTATGAGTATAATATTTTTGGGTAAGAAAGGCTTTGTCGTTTATTTCGCGCCCAATCATTTCTTTTTTTATGTTCTTGACTTTAAACTAATTAAACTAAACAATTAATGTTTTATTTTAATTAAATATTTGAATAAATGATTACTAATGAATAACAATTTTGCTTATAATGTATGAGTATAATATTTTGGGGTAAGTAAGGCACTGTCGTTTATTTTGCGTCCCATCGTTTCTTTTTTAATGTTCTTGACTTTAAACAAATTAAACAATTTTTATTTTAATTGAATACTTGAATAAATAATTTACTAATAATTATTATATTTTGTTTAAAATGTATAAGTATAATATTTTGGGATAAGAAAGGCACGATTGTTTATTTTGCGACCATCATTTCCTTTTTAATGTTCAGGCATTGTCGTTTATTTTGCATCCATCTTTTCTTTTTTAATGTTCTTTGAAATTAAACTAATTAAAGTAAATGATTAAAGTTTTTATTTTAATTGAATATTTGAATAAATGATTAATAATAAATAACAATTTTATTTATAATATATGAGTATAATATTTTGGGGTAAGAAAACACCGTCATTTATTTCGCACCCCATCATTTCTTTTTTAATGTTCTTGACTTTAAACTAATTAAAGTCAACAATTAAAGTTTTATTTTAATTGAACATTTGAATAAATGATTACTAATATATGACTAGTTTGTTTATCATGTATAAGTATAATATTTTGGGGTAAGAAAGACACTATTGTTTGTTTTGCGCCACATTATTTCTTTTTTAATGTTCTTGACTCTAATCTAAATAAAATGAACAATTAAAGTTTTATTTTAATTGAAATTTTGAATAAATGATTACTAATGAATATCAATTTTGTTTATTTTGCGCCCATCGTTTCTTTTGTAATTTTCTTTGACTTTAAACTAATTAAATTAAACAATTAAAGTTTTATTTTAATTGAAATTTTGAATAAATGATTACTAATGAATATCAATTTTGTTTATAATATATGAGTATAATATTTTGGGCTAAGAAAGGCACTATCGTTTATTTTGTGCCCCATCATTTTTTTTCTAATGTTCATGACTTTAAACTAATTAAAGTGAACAATTAAAGTTTTATTTTCATTAAAATTTTGAATAAATGATTACTAATAAATAACAATTTTTCTTATAATATATGAGTATAATATTTTGGGCTAAGAAAGAAACTGTCGTTTATTTTGTGTCCCATCATTTCTTTTTTAATGTTCTTAACTTTAAACTAATTAAAATGAACAATTAAAGTTTTATTTTAAATGAATATTTGAATGAATGATTACTAATATATAACAATTTTTTTTATAATGTATAAGTATAATATTTTAGGGTAAGCAGGGCACTGTCATTTATTTTGGGCCTATTGTTTCTTTTTTAATGTTCCTGACTTTAAACCTATTAAAGTCAACAATTAAAGTTTTATTTTAATTGAATATTTGAATAAATGATTACTAATAAATAACAATTTTATTTATAGTATATGTGTTTATTTTGGGGTAAGAAAGGCACTGTCGTTTATTTCGCGCCATATCGTTTCTTTTTTAATTTCGTGACTTTAAACTAATTAAAGTAAACAATTAATGTTTCATTTTAATTGAATATTTGAATAAATGATTACTAATAAATACATATACTATTAAAGTCACGAAATTAAAGTAAACCTATTAAAGTCAACAATTAAAATTTTATTTTAATTGAATATTTGAATAAATGATTACTAATAAATAACAATTTTATTTATAGTATATGTGTTTATTTTGGGGTAAGAAAGGCACTGTCGTTTATTTCGCGCCATATCGTTTCTTTTTTAATTTCGTGACTTTAAACTAATTAAAGTAAACAATTAATGTTTCATTTTAATTGAATATTTGAATAAATGATTACTAATAAATAACAATTTTGCTTATAATGTATGAGTATAATATTTTGGGTATGTAAGGCACTGTCGTTTATTTTGGGCCTTTTGTTTCTTTTTTAATGTTCCTGACTTCAAACCTATTAAAGTGAACAATTAAAGTTTTATATTAATTGAATATTTGAATAAATGATTACTAATAAATAACATTTTTATGTATAGTGTATGAGTATAATATTTTTGGGTAAGAAAGGCTTTGTTGTTTATTTCGCACCCAATCATTTCTTTTTTTATGTTCTTGAATTTAAACTAATTAAACTAAACAATTAATATTTTATTTTAATTAAATATTTGAATAAATGATTACTAATGAATAACAATTTTGCTTATAATGTATGAGTATAATATTTTGGGTAAGTAAGGCACTGTCGTTTATTTTGCGCCCCATCGTTTCTTTTTTAATGTTCTTGACTTTAAACAAATTAAACAATTTTTATTTTAATTGAATATTTGAATAAATAATTACTAATAATTATTATATTTTGTTTAAAATGTATAAGTATAATATTTTGGGATAAGAAAGGCACGATTGTTTATTTTGCGACTATCATTTCCTTTTTAATGTTCAGGCATTGTCGTTTATTTTGCATCCATCGTTTCTTTTTTAATGTTCTTTGAAATTAAACTAATTAAAGTAAATGATTAAAGTTTTTATTTTAATTGAATATTTGAATAAATGATTAATAATAAATAACAATTTTATTTATAATATATGAGTATCATATTTTGAGGTAAGAAAGCACCGTCATTTATTTCGCGCCCCATCATTTCTTTTTTAATGTTTTTTACTTTAAACTAATTAAAGTGAACAATTAAAGTTTTATTTTAATTGAACATTTGAATAAATGATTACTAATATATAACAAGTTTGTTTATCATGTACAAGTATAATATTTTGGGGTAAGAAAGACACTGTTGTTGGTTTTGCGCCACATTATTTATTTTTTAATGTTCTTGACTCTAAACTAAATAAAATGAACAATTAAAGTTTTATTTTAATTGAATATTTGAATAAATGATTACAAATGAATAACAATTTTGTTTATAATGTATGAGTATAATATTTTGGGGTAAGAAAGGCACTGTGGTTTATTTTGCGCCACATTATTTCTTTTTTAATATTCTTGATATTAAACTAATTAAAGTGAACAATTAAAGTATTAATTTAATTGAATATTTGAATAAATGATTACTAATATATAACAATTTTGTTTCTACTGTATAAGTATATTATTTTAGGGTAAGAAGGGCACTGTCATTTATTTTGGGCCCATTGTTTCTTTTTTAATATTCCTGACTTTAAATCTATTAAAGTGAACAATTAAAATTTTATTTTAATTGAATATTTGAATAAATTATTACGAATAAAAAACAATTTTATTTATAGTGTGTGAGTATAATATTTTGGGGTAAGAAAGGCACCGTCATTTATTTCGTGCCCTATCGTTTCTTTTTTAATATTCTTGACTTTAAACTAAATACAGTGAACAATTAAAATTTTATTTTAATTGAACATTTGAATAAATGATTACTAATATATAACAAGTTTGTTTATAATGTATAAATATAATATTTTGAGGTAAGAAAGGCACTATCGTTTGTTTTGTGCCACATTATTTCTTTTCTAATGTTGTTGACTCTATACTAAATAAAATAAACAATTAAAGTTTTATTTTAATTGAATATTTGAATAAATGATTACAAATGAATTACAATTTTGTTTATAATGTATGAGTATAATATTTTGGGTAAGAAAGGCACTGTCGTTTATTTTGCGCCGCATTATTTCTTTTTTAATGTTCTTGACATTAAACTAATTGACATGAACAATTAAAGTATCAATTTAATTGAATATTTGAATAAATGATTACTAATATATAAAAATTTTGTTTCTAATGTATAAGTATAATATATTTGGGTAAGCAGGGCACTGTCATTTATTTTGGTTCCATTGTTTTTTTTTTTAATATTCCTGACTTTAAACTAATTAAAGTAAACAATTAATTTTTTTATTTTAATTGTATATTTGAATAAATGATTACTAATGAATAACAATTTTGCTTATAATATATGACTATAATATTTTGGGTAAGTAAAGCACTATCGTTTATTTTGTGCCCTATCGTTTCTTTTTTAATGTTCTTGACTTTAAACTAATTAAACAAGTTTTATTTTAAATGAATATTTGAATAAATAATTGCTAATAATTATTATATTTTGTTTATAATATGCGAGTATAATATTTTGGGTAAGAAAGGCACCGTCGTTTATGTAGCGCCCATAATTTATTTTTTAATGTTCAGGCACTGTCGTTTATTTTGTGCCCCATCATTTGTTTTAATGTTCTTGACTTTAAACTAATTAAAGTGAACAATTAAAGTTTTATTTTAATTGATTATTAGAATGAATGATTACTAATATATAACAATTTTGTTTATAATGTATAAGTATAATATTTTTGGGTAAGCAGGGCACTGTCATTTATTTTGGGCCTATTGTTTCTTTTTTAATGTTTGTAACTTCAAACCTATTAAAGTCAACAATTAAAGTTTTATTTTAATTGAATATTTGAATAAATGATTACTAATAAATAACGATTTTATTTATAGTGTATGAGTATAATATTTTGGGGTAAGAAAGGCACTGTCGTTTATTTCGCGCCATATCGTTTCTTTTTTAATGTTCATGTCTTCAAACTAATTAAAGTAAACAATTAAAGTTTTAATTTAATTAAAAATTTGAATAAATGATTACTAATAAATAACAAGTTTGTTTATAATGTATAAGTATAATATTTTAGGGTAAGAAAGGCACTATCATTTATTTTGCGTCCATCATTTCTTTTTTAATGTTCAGGCACTGTCATTTATTTTGCGCCCCATCGTTTCTTTTTTAATGTTCTTTGACTTTAAACTAATTAAAGTAAATAATTAAAGTTTTATTTTAATTGAAATTTTGAATAAATGATTACTGTAACGATCCGGAAATCGAACCGCTACCGGCGCTAGGATCCAGATCGGCTTAAGGCCGCCGGGACCCGTAGCAAGCCTTCTATACATGCTATACACATGATAACATCCCATACATGATTATACATTTTCATAAAAAGTTAAAAAACCTTTCATATTCCAAGCCTGACCTGTGCATGCACTAAAATCATAATCATAAAATCCCAAACTAGAGCCCTCATCAAATGCTCTAGTGGGTTATGATAACATACATCAAGCTTGGACTATCATTTCTCATCATAAAAACACTTCGTTAAAAGATCATGTACAAGGGAACTAACATTACTATTCGGGCCAAGCACAACACTAAACCATAAAACATTCTCTACATTTCATTACATAAAATCATTTTACAATACATGTCCACTCTAACTATTACACTTAACTTGACTTCAATCTTGAAGACTCTCCGGTCTATCCTAAACCTGCAAGCCTGGGGGTTAAGGGAAAGGGGGTGAGCTAAAAAGCCCAGTGAGCAGAACAAAAGAATATATACGTAAATTATGCTTTCGTGGAATGCATCACAACACATACAATTCACATCACGGATGGACTTGTCACCAATAACCCTCTACATATCCAATGTGCCCCGCCCTCGACGGAGCTTCTCAGGACTTCCTCTTAATCATCACACAATGCCAAGACGCGTGGACATGGGCAGCCCTGGACTTTCATAAATCATACATATCAAATGCCAGGACGCGTGGACATGGGCAGCCTTGGACTTTCATTAATCATCATATCATATTGAGGGCTAATGGTTCATCCAACATCCATCCACATCAACAACATATTATGCAATGCAACATATTCGTGAGATTCTAATGCGACAACCTAAAATATATCATGGCATTTGTGATGTATGAACATGCTCAAAACTTTATTCTTTTAAAAATAGTTCAGTTCTACTCACCTCTGGCTGACTCTGATCTAACTCTGAAGCAGCTATCTCACTGCTGGGCTCCTCGGTTCCTCGGGTCCGATCCTACACAGGTGGACTCAAATGAGGTGCCAAACATACACTAACATGACTCTAAATAACTCCCCAAAAACCCCCCAAAAACACCTCAAAACATGCATGCAAAACAGGCAAAAGAAGGCTGGACAGGGGACTTTCGGCGGCACCTTCAGCGGCCGAACCCCTCTCCAGATCCGAAAGTCATGCACCTTCGGCGGCCTAAAGTTCCCTCAAGATTCGAAACTCATGCATGTTCGGCGGCAGGTTCGGCGGCCGAAACTCCCCTCCAGAGCTGAAAGTCCAAACTTTCGGGGGCGAGCTTAGGCGGCCAAACCACCTCTACAGGCAGGTTCGGCGACCGAATATGGCTTCAGCTGCCGAACCTGAGTTCCCCCAAAGTGGCAGAACTCAGCCTCCCTCATGCATAAATGCCTCCCAACTTTCCAAACTCAGACCAACTCATACAAAAACATGCATACATACATCCATAAGCATATAGGGGTCTCAAACTAGTCTAAACCCCAACAACATCACATCTAGCAACACATACATCATACATTAACCATAAAACTTACATAAACCCTAACATATGCATATACTCTAATCATGCAATAACCCCTCTTAAAACTCCTCAAAACTTTCATAAAACATAAAAGAAAGGTAGGATCTATGCTTACTCCTTGAAGATCGAGAGGAGATACGATCCCTAACTTGGAGATGGGAGAAATCAAACTCCTTGGGTCTCCAAGCTCCAAAACTTGATCTTAAGCTCAAAACTTCAAAAATCAAGTTAAAACTTGTTAAAACTTGAAAGATTTGAAAGAAAACATCAAATCTAACCATGGGAGGGCATGGACTCACCTTTGACCGAAAATGGAGAAGAAAACTCGCCCATTTCCAGACACGGGGCCTTTTATAGGTGGCTGGCCAGACCACCTTCAGAGGCCAAAGGTGCTCCCTAAACTGCACCATTTTCGGCGGCAGAACATGAGGTTCGGCAGCCGAACCTGGATTTCCTTCCATAGTCTTTTTCTTTTAAAAACTCAATTTCTTACTTACTTAAAACCATAAAATACATGAAAACATTTCATAAAAACATGATTTTACCCTTCTAGAGGGTTCCGACATCCGAGATTCCACCGGACGGTAGGAATTCCGATACCGGAGTCTAGTCGGGTATTACAATTACTAATGAATAACAATTTTATTTATAATATATGAGTATAATATTTTGCGCTAAGAAAGGCACTGTCGTTTATTTTGTGCCCCATCATTTCTTTTTTAAAGTTCTTGATTTTAAACTAATTAAAGTGAACAATTAAAGTTTTATTTTAATTGAATATTTCACTGAATGATTACTAATATATAACAATTTTGTTTATAATGTATAAGTATAATATTTTAGGGCAAGCAGGGCACTGTTATTTATTTTGGGCCTATTTTTTCTTTTTCAATGTTCCTGACTTCAAACCTATTAAAGTAAACAATTAAATTTTTATTTTAATTGAATATTTGAATAAATGATTACTAATAAATAACAATTTTATTTATAGTGTATGAGTTTATTTTGGGGTAAGAAAGGCACTGTCGTTTATTTCGCGCCATATCATTTCCTTTTTAATGTTCGTGACTTTAAACTAATTAAACTAAACAATTAATGTTTTATTTTAATTGAATATTTGAATAAATGATTACTAATAAATAACAATTTTGCTTATAATGTATGAGTATAATATTTTGGGTAAGTAAGGCACTGTCGTTTATTTTGGGCCTCTTGTTTCTTTTTTAATGTTCCTTACTTCAAACCTATTAAAGTGAACAATTAAAATTTTATATTAATTGAATATTTGAATAAATGATTACTAATAAATAACATTTTTATGTATAGTGTATGAGTAAAATATTTTTGGGTAAGAAAGGCTTTGTCGTTTATTTTGCGCCCTATCGTTTCTTTTTTAATGTTCTTGACTTTAAACTAATTAAAGTAAACAATTAACGTTTTATTTTAATTGAATATTTGAATAAATGATTACTAATAAATAACAATTTTATTTATAGTGTATGGGTTTATTTTGGGGTAAGAAAGGCACTGTCGTTTATTTCGCGCCATATCGTTTCTTTTTTAACGTTCATGACTTTAAACTAATTAAAGTAAACAATTAATGTTTTATTTTAATTGAATATTTGAATAAATGATTACTAATAAATAACGATTTTATTTATAGTATATGAGTATAATATTTTGGGGTAAGAAAGGCACTGTCGTTTATTTCGCGCCATATCGTTTCTTTTTTAATGTTCATGTCTTCAAACTAATTAAAGTAAACAATTAAAGTTTTAATTTAATTAAAAATTTGAATAAATGATTACTAATAAATAACAAGTTTGTTTATAATGTATAAGTATAATATTTTAGGGTAAGAAAGGCACTATCATTTATTTTGCGTCCATCATTTCTTTTTTAATGTTCAGGCACTGTCGTTTATTTTGCGCCCCATCGTTTCTTTTTTAATGTTCTTTGACTTTAAACTAATTAAAGTAAATAATTAAAGTTTTATTTTAATTGAAATTTTGAATAAATGATTACTGTAACGATCCGGAAATCGAACCGCTACCGGCGCTAGGATCCAGATCGGCTTAAGGCCGCCGGGACCCGTAGCAAGCCTTCTATACATGCTATACACATGATAACATCCCATACATGATTATACATTTTCATAAAAAGTTAAAAAACCTTTCATATTCCAAGCCTGACCTGTGCATGCACTAAAATCATAATCATAAAATCCCAAACTAGAGCCCTCATCAAATGCTCTAGTGGGTTATGATAACATACATCAAGCTTGGACTATCATTTCTCATCATAAAAACACTTCGTTAAAAGATCATGTACAAGGGAACTAACATTACTATTCGGGCCAAGCACAACACTAAACCATAAAACATTCTCTACATTTCATTACATAAAATCATTTTACAATACATGTCCACTCTAACTATTACACTTAACTTGACTTCAATCTTGAAGACTCTCCGGTCTATCCTAAACCTGCAAGCCTGGGGGTTAAGGGAAAGGGGGTGAGCTAAAAAGCCCAGTGAGCAGAACAAAAGAATATATACGTAAATTATGCTTTCGTGGAATGCATCACAACACATACAATTCACATCACGGATGGACTTGTCACCAATAACCCTCTACATATCCAATGTGCCCCGCCCTCGACGGAGCTTCTCAGGACTTCCTCTTAATCATCACACAATGCCAAGACGCGTGGACATGGGCAGCCCTGGACTTTCATAAATCATACATATCAAATGCCAGGACGCGTGGACATGGGCAGCCTTGGACTTTCATTAATCATCATATCATATTGAGGGCTAATGGTTCATCCAACATCCATCCACATCAACAACATATTATGCAATGCAACATATTCGTGAGATTCTAATGCGACAACCTAAAATATATCATGGCATTTGTGATGTATGAACATGCTCAAAACTTTATTCTTTTAAAAATAGTTCAGTTCTACTCACCTCTGGCTGACTCTGATCTAACTCTGAAGCAGCTATCTCACTGCTGGGCTCCTCGGTTCCTCGGGTCCGATCCTACACAGGTGGACTCAAATGAGGTGCCAAACATACACTAACATGACTCTAAATAACTCCCCAAAAACCCCCCTAAAACACCTCAAAACATGCATGCAAAACAGGCAAAAGAAGGCTGGACAGGGGACTTTCGGCGGCACCTTCAGCGGCCGAACCCCTCTCCAGATCCGAAAGTCATGCACCTTCGGCGGCCTAAAGTTCCCTCAAGATTCGAAACTCATGCATGTTCGGCGGCAGGTTCGGCGGCCGAAACTCCCCTCCAGAGCTGAAAGTCCAAACTTTCGGGGGCGAGCTTAGGCGGCCAAACCACCTCTACAGGCAGGTTCGGCGACCGAATATGGCTTCAGCTGCCGAACCTGAGTTCCCCCAAAGTGGCAGAACTCAGCCTCCCTCATGCATAAATGCCTCCCAACTTTCCAAACTCAGACCAACTCATACAAAAACATGCATACATACATCCATAAGCATATAGGGGTCTCAAACTAGTCTAAACCCCAACAACATCACATCTAGCAACACATACATCATACATTAACCATAAAACTTACATAAACCCTAACATATGCATATACTCTAATCATGCAATAACCCCTCTTAAAACTCCTCAAAACTTTCATAAAACATAAAAGAAAGGTAGGATCTATGCTTACTCCTTGAAGATCGAGAGGAGATACGATCCCTAACTTGGAGATGGGAGAAATCAAACTCCTTGGGTCTCCAAGCTCCAAAACTTGATCTTAAGCTCAAAACTTCAAAAATCAAGTTAAAACTTGTTAAAACTTGAAAGATTTGAAAGAAAACATCAAATCTAACCATGGGAGGGCATGGACTCACCTTTGACCGAAAATGGAGAAGAAAACTCTCCCATTTCCAGACACGGGGCCTTTTATAGGTGGCTGGCCAGACCACCTTCAGAGGCCAAAGGTGCTCCCTAAACTGCACCATGTTCGGCGGCCGAACATGAGGTTCGGCAGCCGAACCTGGATTTCCTTCCATAGTCTTTTTCTTTTAAAAACTCAATTTCTTACTTACTTAAAACCATAAAATACATGAAAACATTTCATAAAAACATGATTTTACCCTTCTAGAGGGTTCAGACATCCGAGATTCCACCGGACGGTAGGAATTCCGATACCGGAGTTTAGTCGGGTATTACAATTACTAATGAATAACAATTTTATTTATAATATATGAGTATAATATTTTGCGCTAAGAAAGGCACTGTCGTTTATTTTGTGCCCCATCATTTCTTTTTTAAAGTTCTTGATTTTAAACTAATTAAAGTGAACAATTAAAGTTTTATTTTAATTGAATATTTCACTGAATGATTACTAATATATAACAATTTTGTTTATAATGTATAAGTATAATATTTTAGGGCAAGCAGGGCACTGTTATTTATTTTGGGCCTATTTTTTCTTTTTCAATGTTCCTGACTTCAAACCTATTAAAGTAAACAATTAAATTTCTATTTTAATTGAATATTTGAATAAATGATTACTAATAAATAACAATTTTATTTATAGTGTATGAGTTTATTTTGGGGTAAGAAAGGCACTGTCGTTTATTTCGCGCCATATCATTTCCTTTTTAATGTTCGTGACTTTAAACTAATTAAACTAAACAATTAATGTTTTATTTTAATTGAATATTTGAATAAATGATTACTAATAAATAACAATTTTGCTTATAATGTATGAGTATAATATTTTGGGTAAGTAAGGCACTGTCGTTTATTTTGGGCCTCTTGTTTCTTTTTTAATGTTCCTTACTTCAAACCTATTAAAGTGAACAATTAAAATTTTATATTAATTGAATATTTGAATAAATGATTACTAATAAATAACATTTTTATGTATAGTGTATGAGTAAAATATTTTTGGGTAAGAAAGGCTTTGTCGTTTATTTTGCGCCCTATCGTTTCTTTTTTAATGTTCTTGACTTTAAACTAATTAAAGTAAACAATTAACGTTTTATTTTAATTGAATATTTGAATAAATGATTACTAATAAATAACAATTTTATTTATAGTGTATGGGTTTATTTTGGGGTAAGAAAGGCACTGTCGTTTATTTCGCGCCATATCGTTTCTTTTTTAACGTTCATGACTTTAAACTAATTAAAGTAAACAATTAATGTTTTATTTTAATTGAATATTTGAATAAATGATTACTAATAAATAACGATTTTATTTATAGTATATGAGTATAATATCTTGGGGTAAGAAAGGCACTGTCGTTTATTTCGCGCCATATCGTTTCTTTTTTAATGTTCATGTCTTCAAACTAATTAAAGTAAACAATTAAAGTTTTAATTTAATTAAAAATTTGAATAAATGATTACTAATAAATAACAAGTTTGTTTATAATGTATAAGTATAATATTTTAGGGTAAGAAAGGCACTATCATTTATTTTGCGTCCATCATTTCTTTTTTAATGTTCAGGCACTGTCGTTTATTTTGCGCCCCATCGTTTCTTTTTTAATGTTCTTTGACTTTAAACTAATTAAAGTAAATAATTAAAGTTTTATTTTAATTGAAATTTTGAATAAATGATTACTGTAACGATCCGGAAATCGAACCGCTACCGGCGCTAGGATCCAGATCGGCTTAAGGCCGCCGGGACCCGTAGCAAGCCTTCTATACATGCTATACACATGATAACATCCCATACATGATTATACATTTTCATAAAAAGTTAAAAAACCTTTCATATTCCAAGCCTGACCTGTGCATGCACTAAAATCATAATCATAAAATCCCAAACTAGAGCCCTCATCAAATGCTCTAGTGGGTTATGATAACATACATCAAGCTTGGACTATCATTTCTCATCATAAAAACACTTCGTTAAAAGATCATGTACAAGGGAACTAACATTACTATTCGGGCCAAGCACAACACTAAACCATAAAACATTCTCTACATTTCATTACATAAAATCATTTTACAATACATGTCCACTCTAACTATTACACTTAACTTGACTTCAATCTTGAAGACTCTCCGGTCTATCCTAAACCTGCAAGCCTGGGGGTTAAGGGAAAGGGGGTGAGCTAAAAAGCCCAGTGAGCAGAACAAAAGAATATATACGTAAATTATGCTTTCGTGGAATGCATCACAACACATACAATTCACATCACGGATGGACTTGTCACCAATAACCCTCTACATATCCAATGTGCCCCGCCCTCGACGGAGCTTCTCAGGACTTCCTCTTAATCATCACACAATGCCAAGACGCGTGGACATGGGCAGCCCTGGACTTTCATAAATCATACATATCAAATGCCAGGACGCGTGGACATGGGCAGCCTTGGACTTTCATTAATCATCATATCATATTGAGGGCTAATGGTTCATCCAACATCCATCCACATCAACAACATATTATGCAATGCAACATATTCGTGAGATTCTAATGCGACAACATAAAATATATCATGGCATTTGTGATGTATGAACATGCTCAAAACTTTATTCTTTTAAAAATAGTTCAGTTCTACTCACCTCTGGCTGACTCTGATCTAACTCTGAAGCAGCTATCTCACTGCTGGGCTCCTCGGTTCCTCGGGTCCGATCCTACACAGGTGGACTCGAATGAGGTGCCAAACATACACTAACATGACTCTAAATAACTCCCCAAAAACCCCCCTAAAACACCTCAAAACATGCATGCAAAACAGGCAAAAGAAGGCTGGACAGGGGACTTTCGGCGGCACCTTCAGCGGCCGAACCCCTCTCCAGATCCGAAAGTCATGCACCTTCGGCGGCCTAAAGTTCCCTCAAGATTCGAAACTCATGCATGTTCGGCGGCAGGTTCGGCGGCCGAAACTCCCCTCCAGAGCTGAAAGTCCAAACTTTCGGGGGCGAGCTTAGGCGGCCAAACCACCTCTACAGGCAGGTTCGGCGACTGAATATGGCTTCGGCTGCTGATAAGCGGTTGTCGAAGCCGTCAAAAATAAACCTATTAAACAATCAACAATAAACTTGTAGATAGTGGCAATAGGGTCAAACCACAGGGAATTGACACTAAAGATCTTCCTAATAATAACCAAGATGAGTAAATAACAAATAATTAAAAGATGGGGGTTTGATTTGATGATTAAAATTAAATAGCAAAAGAAAGCCATAATTTAAATAGATGAGAATTTCAATGAGAAAGAGATTCTAGCTGAAGTGTGAGTCTAATTCAGTTTGTTCAGAATTGATCATTGATTATTAAAGACTCCTATTTGATTTCAATAATCAGTTTTGGTTGTGGAAGACGCTTCTCACAATCCAAATTCTTCCTTAGTTCTAGTTTGATTAGGAAACGTTCGTTAATCAAACACTAATCAACAAGTTGCCAAGGAACGTCCTTGGGGCATTGTAGCATCGAACAACTGTTGATTGCATTAAGACTTAGAAAAACCCAATTCTATCCTTGCCAACCGCGTGGTCAAGTTTAGATTATGCAACTTGATTAAATGTGTATTTGAACAACCTAAGCAATTACGGACCTAAATCATTCAAACAATATTACTTAAGCAATTTAAAAGCAATGGGCCCTTATTGATTCTAAAAGCAAAGTAATAATTATGGAAAAGATCAGTTTGCATAAATATTGAAACAAACAAGAGTTCAACAATGGAGTATTAAACCTCCCAATTCATCACAAATCTGAATATTCTCAACTTCAACTAGAAAAGAAAGGAGTTTAGCCACTCATGGTGGACTAAATACACAAAAAAGATGAAAGGAAAGGAAAAAGGAAGATGCTGGAGAGTTTCTGGCGAGTTCAATTCCTCAGCAGAAGATGCCTTTGCTGGTTTGGAGGTTGCCCTTTTATAGTTGAAGAGTTCCATCCTTCTAGGGTTTTGAAACCCCTTTTTAATTTGGCTTGTGACTCCTCTTTTGATGTTGAATTTGATTGCAACTGGAATTCCTTAGGTGAGAAACTCTTTCGTGGCTCTTGGAATTGTTTTGGTAGTGATTGAGTTGGATTTGGACTTCTGAAAACTTGAAATTCGGTTTTCTGAACAATTTCCCGCTCTGCTGTATTTTCTGCTGTCGAAGTGATTTGCCCTGCGATTTGACCAGTTTCTTCAAGTGATTGGGCAAATCGCTGACCAGATCGCTTCTTTATGAGTCAGTCCTCTATGTCTCTGCGAGTGATTTGGCCAGTGATCCTCGCGTTTTTTGGGCAAATCACTTGCCATATCACTACTGCCTGTTGCCTCCGGGTTTCTGCTTCAGCTTGATCTGGGCAGTGATTGGAGCAGATTATCTGGTGATCTTGGGCAAATCACTGGGCAAATCATCCTTTTGTAAATTTTCTGCACTTTTTTCTCCCATTTTCCAATTTCTTCCTTTTCTGTAAAAACAAGATAAAAACCATAAATTAAACTGAAAAATGTGTAAATAAGCAATAATAATTATGATAAAAATGTGGCTAAATTATACTTGATCAAATACCCCCACACCTAGCTTTTTGCTTGTCCTCAAGCAACAAATAACTTAGCCAATCAAGTCCCCTTTTTCCTTAGAGCCTAAGTACCATTTAATCAGCCCCCCCTAGACTCCTAATCTGAATTATCACAGTATAGAGTACATGCACTAAGGTCATCCTCTCCTTTCCTTGTTTCCTTTCACCTACCATGGTCAAGAGAAAGGTTTTTGAATCAATTATGCTTAATCCTTTATGTTAGTTTTAATGCAACCCCTAGGAGTGACTTGCCCCTTTTCTCTTCTCTATTTCTTTTTATTTTCATCAGCACTTATTCTTATCCTTGCCTGAAAAAGTCACTAACCTTTTTACGCGATTGTGTACATGGGTGATACACCCCCGGTTACTCAGTTAGTCACTTGTTCAAGTGGCTACTAGCTCTGTTCATAGTATAGACCATCGAAACTTATTTGCTTGAAAAAGTTACTGACCTTTTTACGCGATTGTGTACATGGGTGATACACCCCCGGTTACTTAGTCAGTTACTTCTCCAAGTGGCTATTAGGCTCAGTTCATAGTCTTAGACCATTGGAACAAGTTTGTGATTAGTGCTTTGTGCTGGTTTTTCATGATAATTTGGGCAAATAAGCTCATAGGGAGTTACACTAACTTTGTGTTTGCATGTATTTGTATTTTTATTTCCCTTGACCTTAGCAAATTTAAGGATTCAATTCAAGAGAAAACTCCCTAAGTGAAGGTAACATACTGTGAATGATTCAATTTAGGCTTAAAGGGGTGGCAAATCAATGGGGTCATGAGATAAGGGCACTCTTTCAACTTTGTTATCTATGTTGAGTAGAGCAATTAGCTACAAAATTCTGTGTGTGTGAGCTAGGAGTGTGAAAAAAAATTCTGGTGTGTGCAAAAAGGGGTGAGAACAATGCAAAAAGAAACAAAAAGAAACAACAAGAAGCAAAAAGATGGTGTAATTAATGAATAAATACTCTCCAGTACCCCCACACCTATCCCACATATTGTCCTCAATGTGTGAATAAACATATAGAAAAAATTAAGGAGAAAAGGGAAAGGGACTCCCTGGCCTGTGAGTGATTTGACCAGTGACTTGGGCAAGCACTGGGCAAATCACTGGGCAGATCGCTATCTGTCACGGTGTTGGGGCAGAAAATGGTCCACCAGCAGGTCCAACAAGTGCTCCATCCTTTGCATTCGATCTTCAATCCTTCTGAGACGAGCCTCTACTGTCTGGTTGTGGGCTTCGTCTTCAGGTGGCTGAGGAGCATCCTGCTGGGGGGCTGCTGGAGGTGGCTCATTTGCTGGTTCCTGCCCTATTGCTTGTGTTGCCTCATCTGCAGTATCTGCTATAGTGGCTGGCTGTTGGGTGGTGGTGCTTATGGTGGCTTTCTTCCTTCTGAAAACACGCTCATGGCGTGGCGTTACTGGACCTGCAGGTGCAATGGAAAAAACATCCCCCACTTTACAAAGCAACCCCATATCATCCAATGTGCGTAGGTCCAAGGGGGTTGTTTTGGGGCTGGGGGAAAGGTCAGTATATGCTGGGTGCAATAATTTGAGATTCACTGCAATGGCAGTGATCAAGGGGCCAAAAATCAGTGGCCTGTTATACTGAATGATGCTAGATAGTTGGGTGGCAACCCAGTATCCCAGATGTATTTTCCTATGTGTGTGCATACACCAAAGAATATATAACTCAGTTCTGGTCAGGATGTTGGAGGCATCCTTCCTCCCAGAAAATGTGTAAGCCAGGAATCTGTGGAGGTATTTCAGGCTGGGGTTCTTGAGGTAAAGGTCCTTGGACCTTGTTGGTGAGTAGGAGTCTGGTGGATTGTCACTTAATTCCAAGTACACAGAGCTTGGATCAAACTCAGCAGGGAAGTCCCAGGTGGACTGAGGGCATTCACAGCCCATGGCTATGCCGAATTCCTGCAGGGATAAGCGAAATCGCTTCCCCAATAACCTAAATCCAATAGTGTCTGGTGTGTGTATGTTATGCATGGCAGGTTTATCAAAATAGAACGTGGTGAAGAACTCATGTGTGAGTTCAAGGAAGGAGGGCATGCGCAGGAGGAAAAAGGTGTCCCAGCCAATAGCAGAAATTAGAGAACGTACCTGGGAATGGAGTCTCAGTGCTCCAAGGGTGGCATGGTGGATATATTTACCTGGGTGATATGGTAGGGATGAAACTTTAAGCAGCCTGGTGCGCTCGGAAATTTTGTTGAATGTCAGTGATTTGACGATGTGATCTGGGTATGCTGGCCTGGGCAAATCGCTGGGCAAATTTCTGGGCATATCACTGAGTGTGTCGCTAGGCACATCGCTAGGCACATCACTTGGTAAGTCCACGGGCGCATCGGTGGGCACATCGCTGGGCATAGCGCTTGGCAAGTCCGTGGGCGCATCAGTGGGCACAGCGTTGGTGGAATCAGTGGGCATACCACTTTCTTTGAGTCCTGCGGGATGTATGGCAATGGTGGGTTCCAGCTCTGATCTTGGTGGCGACTGTGTTCTTGGCCGTTTGTGGCTGTGGCCGGTGGGAGTGGTGGCTTCAGGTATCATTTCGCCCGCAGGGTTTGTCTTCGGGTCTATTGTGGATGGTGGTGGCGGCGTTCTTTGCCGTTTCTTTTGCCGGCGATATGTCTGGGCGGCCGGTGAGTCGGTGCGTCCGGTCGCTGGTTCAGTAGCCGGTGGCGTTTCGGTGTTGGTGGTGGCTGGTGTAGTGGTATCCCACGCTTCATCGTCACTGTCATAGGGGATGGGTTTCGGCAGCCCTAGTTTCTTCCACATGAACGGTCCGCCGGTGGCCTTCATCTTGATTCGGACCATGGTGGTCTTGAGTTCGCCGGTGGGTGAGTGGTGGTCGGAGAGGGGAAAGCTTGAAGAAGTAGAAGAGATAAAAACAGTAGTTTAGCGTAAAAATTAAAAATAAAAGAAAAGACTATTTAAAGTAATTAGGGTATGTGATCTGCCCTGATCATTTATTGCTGGCCCTCTGGATTCTTGACAGGGTGATTTGACCAGTGATTTGGGTAAGCAGTGGGCAAATCACTTGGGCAGATCACTTCTCCTTTGCAGTTGCTGGGCTGGTACTGTTCACGCCCTTTTCTGATGATGTGCTTGATTTTGCGATTGGACCGGTGATCTTGGTCAAATTATCTGGGCAATTGGGCAAATCACTGCCTCGATCACTTGTGACTATGGTACATTCAGTCGATTTGCCCGGCGATTTGGGCAAGCAGTGGGCAAATCACTGGGCAAATCACTACATCTGGGCTGCCTCCCAGTAGCGCCCTGTTTTCTGTCTTGGGCTGGACTTCAGTGTCTTGCTCAGCAGTCTTGGGAAGGGGGATCCAAGGGAACCTCCTCCATAACATGGACAGTAAAACCTTCATAGAATCTTTTCAAACGATGCCCATTAACTTTGAAAACTTTGCTAGTTTGTGAGCTCCTAATGTCAACAGCTCCATGTGGATAGATATGTTCAACTAAGAATGGTCCAATCCACCTAGACCGAAGCTTCCCAGGGAATAATTTGAATCTGGAATCAAAAAGCAAGACTTTATCACCAACCTGGAAGTGTTTTCTAGAGATATTCTTATCATGGAAGGCTTTAGTCTTTGTTTTGTAATCCCATGAAGCTTCATAGGCATCACGCCGGATCTCCTCAAGCTCTTGAATCTGTAATTTTCTGTTAACTCCAGCTTCTTTTTCATCAAGATTACAGCTCTTCACAGCCCAATAGGCTTTATGTTCAAGTTCCACAGGTAGATGGCATGCTTTCCCATAAATCAGCCTATATGGAGACATCCCAATTGGAGTTTTATATGTTGTTCTATATGCCCATAAGGCATCATTGAGGCGTGTACTCCAGTCTTTGCGATTTGGGCAGACCGTTTTCTCCAAGATGGACTTGATCTCCCTATTTGATACTTCAGCCAGCCCATTTGTTTGAGGATGATAGGCAGTAGATGTTCTATGGATGACATGGTGCTTTTTGAGGAGAGTTTCTACTACCTTGTTGCAAAAATGGGTGCCTCGGTCACTGATTATGGCTTTGGGCAGTCCAAATCTTGAGAAAATGTGGGATTTTACAAAATCACCCACTGTTTTTGCATCATCAGCTCTTGTTGCTTTGGCCTCAATCCACTTAGACACATAATCCACAGCAAGTAGTATGTAGGTGTTGCCAAAGGAAGGTGGGAATGGTCCCATGAAGTCAATGCCCCATATGTCAAAGATTTCACACACCATAATGGGTGCTTGTGGCATTTCACTTCTTTTGCCAAGGTTTCCCGTTTGTTGGCATCTTGCACATGACCTACAAAATAAATAAGCATCTCTAAATATGTTAGGCCAAAATAATCCACTTTCAAGGACTTTCAAGGCTGTCTTGCGTGGCCCAAAGTGACCTCCACAGCTGTAGGAGTGGCAGAAAGTCAGAACAGAAGTGATTTCATGATTTGGGATGCATCTCCTTATGACTTGGTCTGCACAATGCTTCCATAGGTAAGGCTCATCCCACACATAATACCTTGCTTCCTTCTTGATCTTGTCTCTTATGTGTTTGGGCAAATCAGTGGGCAAATCACCTATGGCAAGGAAGTTAACAATATCAGCATACCATGGTTCCTCTTCTTGGACAGAAAAGAGGTGCTCATCAGGGAAGGTCTCATTGATGGGGCATGTCTCCATCTCGGTCAGAATTCTGCTGAGGTGATCAGCCACAAGGTTCTCCTTGCCTTTCTTGTCACGGATCTCCAAGTCAAACTCTTGTAACAGCAATATCCATCTCACCAGCCTAGGTTTGGACTCCTTTTTCTTGATTAAATACCTTAGTGCAGCATGATCTGAGTATATAATCACCTTTGTACCAAGTAGGTAGGGTCTAAACTTCTCCAATGCAAACACAACAGCCAGCAACTCTTTTTCCGTGGTGGAATAATTGCATTGTGCAGCATCTAAGGTGCGTGAGGCATAGTGAATGACATGAGGAGAGTTACCTATGCGCTGTCCCAATACTGCACCTATAGCAAAGTTGCTGGCATCACACATGATTTCAAATGGAAGGGTCCAATCAGGTGGCTGGATGGCGGGGGCAGAAATTAGGAGTGATTTGATCAAATCAAAGGCTGATTTGCAACTGTCATCAAAGTTGAATGGTACATCCTGCTGTAACAATCTGCAAAGAGGCTGAGTTATTTTAGAAAAATCCTTGATAAACCTCCTGTAAAAACCAGCATGTCCAAGGAATGATCGAATCTCCCTAATGCTGGTTGGGTAGGGCAGATTTTTGATGGTGTCAATTTTGGCTTTGTCCACCTCAATCCCTTTTGCTGAAACAATATGGCCTAAGATTAAGCCATGGCTGACCATGAAGTGGCACTTCTCATAGTTGAGAACCAAGTTTGTCTCCAAACACCTTTGAAGTATCTTCTCCAAGTTGGCTAGGCATTCATGGAATGAGTTGTCATACACCGTAAAGTCATCCATGAAGACTTCAATGATCCTCTCCACATAGTCAGAAAAAATGCTCATCATGCACCTTTGGAAAGTGGCTGGTGCATTGCAAAGACCGAAGGGCATCCTCCTAAATGCGAATGTGCCAAATGGGCATGTGAAAGTGGTCTTCTCTTGGTCTTCTGGTGCAACGGGGATTTGATAAAATCCAGAATATCCATCAAGGAGGCAGTAATGGCTTTTTCCAGCAAGTCTCTCAAGCATTTGGTCCATGAAGGGCAAGGGAAAGTGGTCCTTCCTTGTGGCTGTGTTAAGCTTCCTGTAGTCCATGCAAACTCTCCACCCATTTTGTACACGAGTGGGTACTAGCTCTCCTTTAGAATTAGGGACAATGGTAATCCCGGTCTTCTTTGGTACCACATGGATGGGACTCACCCACTTACTGTCAGAAATGGGGTAGATTACCCCAATGTCTAAGAGCTTCACAATCTCCTTCTTTACAACCTCCATCATAGGTGGATTCAGCCTTCTTTGTGCCTCACGAACAGGTTTGCACTCATCCTCCATAAGTATCCGATGCATGCATGTTGAGGGTGAGATACCCTTTATGTCCTCCAATGTCCACCCAATTGCCTTCTTGTGTCTCCTCAACACATCCAGGAGCTTTTCCTCTTCTTCTTGGCTGAGCTGGTTGGAGATGATTACTGGAAGTGTATTTCCAGCTCCCAAGTAGGCATATTTGAGGTGGTTAGGCAAGGGTTTCAGTTCTGGTGCATTTTCTGTCTGCTGGTTTTCTGTCTGTCTGCTGTCTGATTTGAGCTGTGATTTGAGCAGATTTTCTGGTGTTCTGGGCAAATCACTGGGCAAATCACCCACATCCAGCAAGTTACAACAGTCTGCTGTTTTGTCTGCTTCAGAGATGTTGCTGTCCACTTCTCCTCTCCTGCAAAGACTTTCATAAAGTAAGTTTTCTTGATCAAAATCAAAAACTTCTTGACTTAAATTATCAATAACATCAAGTCCATAAACATGAGAAACATCATTGGGGAATTTCATGGCATCATAAACATTAAATTTGATAACTTCCCCTTCAAACTCCATAGTCAATGTGCCATCATGCACATCAATTTTTGTTCTTGCTGTGCTCAAGAATGGTCTCCCAAGTAAGATATCAGAGGTGGTGTTGCTCTTGTCTTCCTCCATGTCAATAACATAAAAATCTGCTGGAAAGACTAATTGGTCCACTTGTACCAACACATCTTCTAGCACTCCCTTGGGGTAGACAATGGATCGGTCAGCCAATTGGATCATAATGCTGGTGCCTTTGAGTGTACCTGCATTTAACAAGTTAAAAATAGACAGAGGCATGACATTTATTGAAGCTCCAAGGTCACACATGGCCTTCTTTATTCCCACATTGCCTATTTTGCATGAAACCGCAAACATTCCTCTATCTTTGCATTTGACTGGTAGTTTCCTTTGGATGACAGCTGAAACACACTCCCCCACACTTACCTTTTCACGTTCAGCAAGTTTCCTTCGGTTGGTACATAGCTCTTTGAGAAACTTGGCATACCTTGGAATTTGCTTCACAGCATCAAGTAGGGGAATGTTGATTTCCACTTTGCGGAGTGTCTCAAGTATCTCTTTTTCTTCTTTCTCCTTTTGGGACCTTGCAAATCTCTTTGGGAAGGGAGGAGGTACCTTGAATTTCTCCATAGGTTGCTGTTTCTGCCTTTGGCTGGATTCTGCCTGGTCTGTTGATTTGGGCAAATCACTTTCTGCCTTCTCTGGAGAATTGGGCAAATCACTGCTGGACAGCTTAGTTTGCCCAGCGATTGGGTCAGTTTCTTCAAGCAAACTGGGCAAATCACTGCCCTGATCACTTTCTGGCAGAATTTCTTCCATGTCCTGTTTTTGCACTTTTTCAGCCCTATTGTCTTGCAACTCCTTTCCACTCCTCAATGTGATGGCACTAGCATTTTGCCTTGGATTTATCTCAGTTTGGGAGGGTAGCTTTCCTTGTGATTCAATTTTGTTTAAGGATGAAGCCATTTGCCCCATTTGTTTCTCAAGATTCTGCACAGTATTTGCCAAATTTTTCACAATCTCTTCAAGAGATGCATTAGAATTTTGAGGTGCAGCTTGAGCTTGGTTTCTTTGCTGGTAACTTGGATATTGCTGTCCCCTTGCATAACTGAAATTTGGATGGTCCCTCCAACCTGGATTGTAAGTATTTGCATAGGGATCATACCTTCTTTGCCCATTAAAGCCTCCAACCGCATTGACTTGCTGGTCCTCCTCTTGAAGGGAAGGACATAGATCAGTTGGGTGGTTGTTGGCACATATTCCACATGTCTTGGGCTGCTGAATCTGCTGGACTTGTTGGGTTTGACTCACAACAAGGCTACGGACAGCATTGGTGAGTTCAGAAAGTTGGGATGATAAAATGGAATTACTCACCTCATTCACATTCCTTGTTGGCAGCTCTTGGTCTCCAAATTGTTGAGAAGCTGCAGCCATGGAGGAAATCAAGTCCCTCATCTCTCGAGGTGATTTTTTTTCAATTGTTCCTCCACAGGCTGCGTCAATAAATTTTCTCTCCGAGGGTAGCAAACCTCCATAGAAGTACTCAATGAGAGATTGGTCAGAAATATCATGCCGAGGGCAGCTTGTGCACAACTTTTTGAACCTCTCCCAGTACTCATACAAACCTTCAGAGTGCTTTTGCTTTATGCCACTTATTTCTCGACGGATGCCAATGGCTTTTGAGGTTGGAAAGAATTTTCTCAAGAATGCTCTTACCATATCAGCCCATGATGTGATGGATCCGGGTGGCAAGTAGAATAGCCATTCTTTGGCATAGTCTTCAAGGGAAAAAGGGAAAGCTCTAAGCTTTATATCATCTTTTGGAATGCCTTGAGGTCTCATAGTTGAGCACACAACGTGGAATGCCTTCAAATGCTTGTGAGGATCTTCATTTTCTAGGCCTCTGAATTTAGGAAGGAGATGAATCAGACCTGTCCTTAGCTCGAATGGTGCTGTCAATAGGGGATATTCAATGCATAAGGGTGCTTGATCTCCTGCTGGTTCAGCCAACTCTCCGAGAGTTCTTTCCCGTGGCTGAGGTGCTTGAATGGGCACGTTTCCAGCTTGAATTTCAGCTTCTACATGTGCAGCAGGTGGTGCTGCCATTGCTGGATTTTCTGCCATGACCAGAAATTCAGTTTCTGGTAAAAATTCTGCTGTAGCAGGTGCGGTGATGGAAGTTTCTGTTGGTGCAGAAATTTCTTCAGCAGGGGCAGTAGGTGGTCTGTGAGGTGGAGTTGTTGATGAAGATGGTTTTGAGGCTTGGTTCCTCAAATTTTCTTGCTTCCTTAAGCTCTTGGCAGTCTTTTCAATCTCCGGGTCGTAAAGAAGAGTGTCTTTACGGCCAGACCTGGTCATAAAGGGAAAATACGTTAGTTTAAATCAATTCCCCGGCAACGGCGCCAATTTTTGATAAGCGGTTGTCGAAGCCGTCAAAAATAAACCTATTAAACAATCAATAATAAACTTGTAGATAGTGGCAATAGGGTCGAACCACAGGGAATTGACACTAAAGATCTTCCTAATAATAACCAAGATGAGTAAATAACAAATAATTAAAAGATGGGGGTTTGATTTGATGATTAAAATTAAATAGCAAAAGAAAGCAATAATTTAAATAGATGAGAATTTTAATGAGAAAGAGATTCTAGCTGAAGTGTGAGTCTAATTCAGTTTGTTCAGAATTGATCATTGATTATTAAAGACTCCTATTTGATTTCAATAAATCAGTTTTGGTTGTGGAAGACGCTTCTCACAATCCAAATTCTTCCTTAGTTCTAGTTTGATTAGGAAACGTTCGCTAATCAAACACTAATCAACAAGTTGCCAAGGAACGTCCTTGGGGCATTGTAGCATCGAACAACTGTTGATTGCATTAAGACTTAGAAAAACCCAATTCTATCCTTGCCAACCGCGTGGTCAAGTTTAGATTATGCAACTTGATTAAATGTGTATTTGAACAACCTAAGCAATTACGGACCTAAATCATTCAAACAATATTACTTAAGCAATTTAAAAGCAATGGGCCCTTATTGATTCTAAAAGCAAAGTAATAATTATAGAAAAGATCAGTTTGCATAAATATTGAAACAAACAAGAGTTCAACAATGGAGTATTAAACCTCCCAATTCATCACAAATCTGAATATTCTCAACTTCAACTAGAAAAGAAAGGAGTTTAGCCACTCATGGTGGACTAAATACACAAAAAAGATGAAAGGAAAGGAAAAAGGAAGATGTTGGAGAGTTTCTGGCGAGTTCAATTCCTCAGCAGAAGATGCCTTTGCTGGTTTGCAGGTTGCCCTTTTATAGTTGAAGAGTTCCATCCTTCTAGGGTTTTGAAACCCCTTTTTAATTTGGCTTGTGACTCCTCTTTTGATGTTGAATTTGATTGCAACTGGAATTCCTTAGGTGAGAAACTCTTTCGTGGCTCTTGGAATTGTTTTGGTAGTGATTGAGTTGGATTTGGACTTCTGAAAACTTGAAATTCGGTTTCCTGAACAATTTCCCGCTCTGCTGTATTTTCTGCTGTCGAAGTGATTTGCCCTGCGATTTGACCAGTTTCTTCAAGTGATTGGGCAAATCGCTGACCAGATCGCTTCTCTGTGAGTCAGTCCTCTATGTCTCTGCGAGTGATTTGGCCAGTGATCCTCGCGTTTTTTGGGCAAATCACTTGCCATATCACTACTGCCTGTTGCCTCCGGGTTTCTGCTTCAGCTTGATCTGGGCAGTGATTGGAGCAGATTATCTGGTGATCTTGGGCAAATCACTGGGCAAATCATCCTTTTGTAAATTTTCTGCACTTTTTTCTCCCATTTTCCAATTTCTTCCTTTTCTGTAAAAACAAGATAAAAACCATAAATTAAACTGAAAAATGTGTAAATAAGCAATAATAATTATGATAAAAATGTGGCTAAATTATACTTGATCAGCTGCCGAACCTGAGTTCCCCCAAAGTGGCAGAACTCAGCCTCCCTCATGCATAAATGCCTCCCAACTTTCCAAACTCAGACCAACTCATACAAAAACATGCATACATACATCCATAAGCATATAGGGGTCTCAAACTAGTCTAAACCCCAACAACATCACATCTAGCAACACATACATCATACATTAACCATAAAACTTACATAAACCCTAACATATGCATATACTCTAATCATGCAATAACCCCTCTTAAAACTCCTCAAAATTTTCATAAAACATAAAAGAAAGGTAGGATCTATGCTTACTCCTTGAAGATCGAGAGGAGATACGATCCCTAACTTGGAGATGGGAGAAATCAAACTCCTTGGGTCTCCAAGCTCCAAAACTTGATCTTAAGCTCAAAACTTCAAAAATCAAGTTAAAACTTGTTAAAACTTGAAAGATTTGAAAGAAAACATCAAATCTAACCATGGGAGGGCATGGACTCACCTTTGACCGAAAATGGAGAAGAAAACTCGCCCATTTCCAGACACGGGGCCTTTTATAGGTGGCTGGCCAGACCACCTTCAGAGGCCAAAGGTGCTCCCTAAACTGCACCATGTTCGGCGGCCGAACATGAGGTTCGGCGGCCGAACCTGGATTTCCTTCCATAGTCTTTTTCTTTCAAAAACTCAATTTCTTACTTACTTAAAACCATAAAATACATGAAAACATTTCATAAAAACATGATTTTACCCTTCTAGAGGGTTCCGACATCCGAGATTCCACCGGACGGTAGGAATTCCGATACCGGAGTCTAGTCGGGTATTACAATTACTAATGAATAACAATTTTATTTATAATATATGAGTATAATATTTTGCGCTAAGAAAGGCACTGTCGTTTATTTTGTGCCCCATCATTTCTTTTTTAAAGTTCTTGATTTTAAACTAGTTAAAGTGAACAATTAAAGTTTTATTTTAATTGAATATTTCACTGAATGATTACTAATATATAACAATTTTGTTTATAATGTATAAGTATAATATTTTAGGGCAAGCAGGGCACTGTTATTTATTTTGGGCCTATTTTTTCTTTTTCAATGTTCCTGACTTCAAACCTATTAAAGTAAACAATTAAATTTTTATTTTAATTGAATATTTGAATAAATGATTACTAATAAATAACAATTTTATTTATAGTGTATGAGTTTATTTTGGGGTAAGAAAGGCACTGTCGTTTATTTCGCGCCATATCATTTCCTTTTTAATGTTCGTGACTTTAAACTAATTAAAGTAAACAATTAATGTTTTATTTTAATTGAATATTTGAATAAATGATTACTAATAAATAACAATTTTGCTTATAATGTATGAGTATAATATTTTGGGTAAGTAAGGCACTGTCGTTTATTTTGGGCCTCTTGTTTCTTTTTTAATGTTCCTTACTTCAAACCTATTAAAGTGAACAATTAAAATTTTATATTAATTGAATATTTGAATAAATGATTACTAATAAATAACATTTTTATGTATAGTGTATGAGTAAAATATTTTTGGGTAAGAAAGGCTTTGTCGTTTATTTTGCGCCCTATCGTTTCTTTTTTAATGTTCTTGACTTTAAACTAATTAAAGTAAACAATTAACGTTTTATTTTAATTGAATATTTGAATAAATGATTACTAATAAATAACAATTTTATTTATAGTGTATGAGTTTATTTTGGGGTAAGAAAGGCACTGTCGTTTATTTCGCGCCATATCATTTCTTTTTTAACGTTTGTGACTTTAAACTAATTAAAGTAAACAATTAATGTTTTATTTTAATTGAATATTTGAATAAATGATTACTAATAAATAACAATTTTGCTTATAATGTATGAGTATAATATTTTGGGTAAGTAAGGCACTGTCGTTTATTTTGGGCCACTTCTTTCTTTTTTAATGTTCCTGACTTCAAACCTATTAAAGTGAACAATTAAAGTTTTATATTAATTGAATATTTGAATAAATGATTACTAATAAATAACATTTTTATGTATAGTGTATGAGTATAATATCTTTGGGTAAGGCTTTGTCGTTTATTTCGTGCCCTATCATTTCTTTTTTAATGTTCTCGACTTTAAACTAATTAAAGTAAACAATTAACATTTTATTTTAATTGAATATTTGAATAAATGATTACGAATGAATAACAATTTTGCTTATAATGTATGAGTATAATATTTTGGGGTAAAGAAGGCACTGTCGTTTATTTTGCGCTCCATCGTTTCTTTTTTAATGTTCTTGACTTTAAACAAATTAAACAAGTTTTATTTTAATTGAATATTTGAATAAATAATTACTAATAATTATTATATTTTGTTTAAAATGTATAAGTATAATATTTTGGGGTAAGAAAGGCACGATTGTTTATTTTGCGACCATCATTTCCTTTTTAATGTCCAGGCACTGTCGTTTATTTTGCACCCCATCGTTTCTTTTTTAATTTTCTTTGACTTTAAACTAATTAAAGTAAACATCTAAAGCTTTATTTTAATTGAATATTTGAATAAATGATTAATAATAAATAACAATTTTATTTATAATATATGAGTATAATATTTTGGGGTAAGAAAGACACTATCGTTTATTTTGCGCCCCATCATTTCTTTTTTAATGTTCTTGCCTTTAAACTAATTAAAGTGAATAATTAAAGTTTTATTTTAATTGAACATTTGAATAAATTATTACTAATATATAACAAGTTTGTTTATAATGTATAAGTATAATATTTTGGGGTAAGAAAGGCACTGTCGTTTGTTTTGCGCCACATTATTTCTTTTTTAATGTTCTTGACTCTAAACTAAATAAAATGAACAATTAAAGTTTTATTTTAATTGAATATTTGAATAAATGTTTACAAATGAATAACAATTTTATTTATAATGTATGAGTATAATATTTTGGTGTAAGAAAGACACTGTCGTACATTTTGCGCCACATTATTTCTTTTTTAATATTCTTGACTTTAAACTAAATAAAATGAACAATTAACGTTTTATTTTAATTGAATATTTGAATAAATGATTACTAATAAATAACAATTTTATTTATAGTGTATGAGTTTATTTTGGGGTAAGAAAGGCACTGTCGTTTATTTCGCGCCCTATCGTTTCTTTTTTAATGTTCTTGACTTTAAACTAATTAAAGTAAACAATTAACGTTTTATTTTAATTGAATATTTGAATAAATGATTACTAATAAATAACAATTTTATTTATAGTGTATGAGTTTATTTTGGGGTAAGAAAGGCACTGTCGTTTATTTCGCGCCATATCGTTTCTTTTTTAACGTTCGTGACTTTAAACTAATTAAAGTAAACAATTAATGTTTTATTTTAATTGAATATTTGAATAAATGATTACTAATAAATAACAATTTTGCTTATAATGTATGAGTATAATATTTTGGGTAAGTAAGGCACTGTCGTTTATTTTGGGCCACTTCTTTCTTTTTTAATGTTCGTGACTTCAAACCTATTAAAGTGAACAATTAAAGTTTTATATTAATTGAATATTTGAATAAATGATTACTAATAAATAACATTTTTATGTATAGTGTATGAGTATAATATCTTTGGGTAAGGCTTTGTCGTTTATTTCGCGCCATATCGTTTCTTTTTTAACGTTCGTGACTTTAAACTAATTAAAGTAAACAATTAACGTTTTATTTTAATTGAATATTTCAATAAATGATTACTAATGAATAACAATTTTGCTTATAATATATGAGTATAATATTTTGGGGTAGGGAAGGCACTGTCGTTTATTTTGCGCCCCATCGTTTCTTTTTTAATGTTCTTGACTTTAAACAAGTTTTATTTTAATTGAATATTTGAATAAATAATTAATAATAATTATTATATTTTGTTTAAAATGTATAAGTATAATATTTTGGGGTAAGAAAGGCACGATTGTTTATTTTGCGACCATCATTTCCTTTTTAATGTCCAGGCACTGTCGTTTATTTTGCACCCCATCGTTTCTTTTTTAATTTTCTTTGACTTTAAACTAATTAAAGTAAACATCTAAAGTTTTATTTTAATTGATTATTTGAATAAATGATTAATAATAAATAACAATTTTATTTATAATATATGAGTATAATATTTTGGGGTAAGAAAGACACTATCGTTTATTTTGCGCCCCATCATTTCTTTTTTAATGTTCTTGACTTTAAACTAATTACAGTGAATAATTAAAGTTTTATTTTAATTGAACATTTGAATAAATGATTACTAATATATAACAAGTTTGTTTATAATGTATAAGTATAATATTTTGAGGTAAAAAAGACACTGTCGTTTGTTTTGCACCACATTATTTCTTTTCTAATGTTCTTGACTCTATACTAAATAAAATAAACAATTAAAGTTTTATTTTAATTGAATATTTGAATAAATGATTGCAAATGAATAACAATTCTGTTTATAATGTATGAGTATAATATTTTGGGTAAGAAAGACACTGTCGTTTATTTTGCGCTACATTATTTCTTTTTTAATGTTCTTGACATTAAACTAATTAAAGTGAATAATTAAAGTATCAATTTAATTGAATATTTGAATAAATGATTACTAATATATAACAATTTTGTTTCTAATGTATAAGGATAATATTTTTCGGTAAGCAGGGCACTGTCATTTATTTTGCGTCCATTGTTTCTTTTTTAATATTCCTGACTTTAAACCTATTAAAGTGAACAATTAAAATTTTATTTTAATTGAATATTTGATTAAATTATTACGAATAAAAAACAATTTTATTTATAGTGTATGAGTATAATAATTTGGGGTAAGAAAGACACCGTCATTTATTTCGCGCCCTATCATTTCTTTTTTAATGTTCTAGACTTTAAACTAATTACAGTGAATAATTAAAGTTTTATTTTAATTGAATATTTGAATAAATGATTACAAATGAATTACAATTTTGTTTATAATGTATGAGTATAATATTTTGGGTAAGAAAGGCACTGTCGTTTATTTTGCGCCGCATTATTTCTTTTTTAATGTTCTTGACATTAAACTAATTAAAGTGAATAATTAAAGTATCAATTTAATTGAATATTTGAATAAATGATTACTAATATATAACAATTTTGTTTCTAATGTATAAGTATAATATTTTTGGGTAAGCAGGGCACTGTCATTTATTTTGGGCCCATTGTTTCTTTTTTAATATTCCTGACTTCAAACCTATTAGAGTGAACAATTAAAATTTTATTTTAATTGAATATTTGAATAAATTATTATGAATAAATAACAATTTTATTTATAGTGTATGAGTATAATATTTTGGGGTAAAAAAGGTACGGTGATTTCTTTCGCGGCCTATCGTTTCTTTTTTGATGTTCTTGACTTTAAACTAAGTAAAGTAAACAAATAATATTTTATTTTAATTGTATATTTGTATAAATGATTACTAATGAATAATAATTTTGCTTATAATATATGACTATAATATTTTGGGTAAGTAAAGCACTATCGTTTATTTTGCGCCCTATCGTTTCTTTTTTAATGTTCTTGACTTTAAACTAATTAAACAAGTTTTATTTTAAATGAATATTTGAATAAATAATTGCTAATAATTATTATATTTTGTTTAAAATGTATGAGTATAATATTTTGGGTAACAAAGGCACTGTTATTTATTTTGCAGCCATCATTTCTTTTTTAATGTTCAGACACTATCGTTTATTTTGCGCCCCACTGTTTTTTTAAATGTTTCTGACTTTAAACTAATTAAAGTGAACAATTAAAGTTTTGTTTTAATTGAATTTTATAATAAATGATTACTAATGAATAACAATTTTGCTTATAATGTATGAGTATAATATTTTGGGGTAAGAAAGGCACTGTCGTTTGTTTTGCGCCCCATCGTTTCTTTTGTAATGTTCATGACTTCCAACTAATTAAACAAGCTTTATTTTACTTGAATATTTGAATAAATATTTACTAATAATGAATATATTTTGTTTAAAATGTATGAGTATAATATTTTGGGATATGAAAGGCATGATTGTTTATTTTACGACCATCATTTCCTTTTTAATGTTCAGGCACTATCGTTTATTTTGCACCCTATCGTTTCTTTTTTAATGTTCTTTGACTTTAAACTAATTAAAGTAAACAATTAAAGTTTTATTTTAATTAAACATTTGAATAAATGATTACTAATAAATAACAATTTTATTTATAGTGTATGAGTTTATTTTGGGTAAGAAAGGTACTGTCGTTTATTTCGCGCCATATCGTTTCTTTTTTAACGTTCGTGACTTTAAACTAATTAAAGTAAATAATTAATGTTTTATTTTAATTGAATATTTGAATAAATGATTACTAAGAAATAACAATTTTACTTATAATGTATGACTATAATATTTTGGGTAAGTAAGGCACTGTCGTTTATTTTGGGCCTCTTGTTTCTTTTTTAATGTTCCTGACTTCAAACCTATTAAAGTGAACAATTAAAGTTTTATATTAATTGAATATTTAAATAAATGATTACTAATAAATAACATTTTTATGTATAGTGTATGAGTATAATATTTTTGGGTAAGGCTTTGTCGTTTATTTCGTGCCCTATCGTTTCTTTTTTAATGTTCTTGACTTTAAACTAATTAAAGTAAACAATTAACGTTTTATTTTAATTGAATATTTCTATAAATGATTACTAATGAATAACAATTTTGCTTATAATGTATGAGTATAATATTTTGGGGTAGGGAAGGCACTGTCGTTTATTTTGCGCCCCATCGTTTCTTTTTTAATGTTCTTGACTTTAAACAAGTTTTATTTTAATTGAATATTTGAATAAATAATTACTAATAATTATTATATTTTGTTTAAAATGTATAAGTATAATATTTTGGGGTAAGAAAGGCACGATTGTTTATTTTGCGACCATCATTTCCTTTTTAATGTCCAGACACTGTCGTTTATTTTGCACCCCATCGTTTCTTTTTTAATTTTCTTTGACTTTAAACTAATTAAAGTAAACATCTAAAGTTTTATTTTAATTGATTATTTGAATAAATGATTAATAATAAATAATAATTTTATTTATAATATATGAGTATAATATTTTGGGGTAAGAAAGACACTATCGTTTATTTTGCGCCCCATCATTTCTTTTTTAATGTTCTTGACTTTAAACTAATTAAAGTGAATAATTAAAGTTTTATTTTAATTGAACATTTGAATAAATGATTACTAATATATAACAAGTTTGTTTATAATGTATAAGTATAATATTTTGGGGTAAGAAAGGCACTGTCGTTTGTTTTGCGCCACATTATTTCTTTTTTAATGTTCTTGACTCTAAACTAAATAAAATGAACAATTAAAGTTTTATTTTAATTGAATATTTGAATAAATATTTACAAATGAATAACAATTTTATTTATAATGTATGAGTATAATATTTTGGGTTAAGAAGGACACTGTCGTATATTTTGCGCCACATTATTTCTTTTTTTATATTCTTGACTTTAAACTAAATAAAATGAACAATTAACGTTTTATTTTAATTGAATATTTGAATAAATAATTACTAATATATAACAATTTTGTTTATAATGTATAAATATAATATTTTAGGGTAAGCAAGGTACTGTCATTTACTTTAGGCCCATTGTTTCTATTTTAATGTTCCTGACTTTAAACATATTAAAGTGAACAATCAAAGTTTTATTTTAATTGAATATTTGAATAAATGATTACTAATAAATAACAACTTTATTTATAGTGTATGAGTATAATACTTTGGGATAAGAAAGGCACTATCGTTTATTTCGCGCCCTATCGTTTCTTTTTTAATATTCATGACTTTAAACTAATTAAAGTAAACAATTAATGTTTTATTTTAATTGTATATTTGAATAAATGATTACAAATGAATAACAATTTTGTTTATAATGTATGAGTATAATATTTTGAGGTAAGAAAGACATTGTCGTTTATTTTGCGCCACACTATTTCTTTTTTAATGTTCTTGACATTAAACTAATTAAAGTGAACAATTAAAGTATTGATTTAATTGAATATTTGAATAAATTATTACTAATATATAACAATTTTGTTTCTACTATATAAGTATATTATTTTAGGGTAAGCAGGGCACTGTCATTTATTTTGGGCTCATTTTTCTATTTTAATATTCCTGACTTTAAACCTATTAAAGTGAACAATTAAAATTTTATTTTAATTGAATATTTGATTAAATTATTACGAATAAAAAACAATTTTATTTATAGTGTATGAGCATAATAATTTGGGGTTAGAAAGACACCGTCATTTATTTCGCGCCCTATCGTTTCTTTTTTAATGTTCTTGACTTTAAACTAATTACAGTGAACAATTAAAGTTTTATTTTAATTGAACATTTGAAGAAATGATTACTAATATATAACAAGTTTGTTTATAATGTATAAGTATAATATTTTGAGGTAAAAAAGACACTGTCGTTTTTTTGCGCCACATTATTTCTTTTCTAATATTCTTGACTCTATACTAAATAAAATAAACAATTAAATTTTTATTTTAATTGAATATTTGAATAAATGATTGCAAATGAATAACAATTCTGTTTATAATGCATGAGTATAATATTTTGGGTAAGAAAGGCACTGTCGTTTATTTTGCGCCACATTATTTCTTTTTTAATGTTCTTGACATTAAACTAATTAAAGTGAATAATTAAAGTATCAATTTAATTGAATATTTGAATAAATGATTACTAATATATAACAATTTTGTTTCTAATGTATAAGGATAATATTTTTCGGTAAGCAGGGCACTGTCATTTATTTTGGGCCCATTGTTTCTTTTTTAATATTCCTGACTTCAAACCTATTAGAGTGAACAATTAAAATTTTATTTTAATTGAATATTTGAATAAATTATTACGAATAAATAACAATTTTATTTATAGTGTATGAGTATAATATTTTGGGGTAAGAAAGGTACGGTCATTTATTTCGCGGCCTATCGTTTCTTTTTTGATGTTCTTGACTTTAAACTAAGTAAAGTAAACAAATAATATTTTATTTTAATTGTATATTTGTATAAATGATTACTAATGAATAATAATTTTGCTTATAATATATGACTATAATATTTTGGGTAAGTAAAGCACTATCGTTTATTTTGCGCCCTATCGTTTCTTTTTTAATGTTCTTGACTTTAAACTAATTAAACAAGTTTTATTTTAAATGAATATTTGAATAAATAATTGCTAATAATTATTATATTTTATTTAAAATGTATGAGTATAATATTTTGGGTAAAAAAGGCACTGTTATTTGTTTTGCACCCATCATTTCTTTTTTAATGTTCAGACACTATCGTTTATTTTGCGCCCCATTGTTTTTTTAAATGTTTCTGACTTTAAACTAATTAAAGTGAACAATTAAAGTTTTGTTTTAATTGAATTTTATAATAAATGATTACTAATGAATAATAATTTTGCTTATAATGTATGAGTATAATATTTTGGGTAAGAAAGGCACTGTCGTTTGTTTTGCGCCCCATCGTTTCTTTTGTAATGTTCATGACTTCCAACTAATTAAACAAGCTTTATTTTACTTGAATATTTGAATAAATATTTACTAATAATGAATATATTTTGTTTAAAATGTATGAGTATAATATTTTGGGATATGAAAGGCACGATTGTTTATTTTACGACCATAATTTTCTTTTTAATGTTCAGGCACTATCGTTTATTTTGCACCCTATCGTTTCTTTTTTAATGTTCTTTGACTTTAAACTAATTAATGTAAACAATTAAAGTTTTATTTTAATTGAACATTTGAATAAATGATTACTAATAAATAACAATTTTATTTATAGTGTATGAGTTTATATTGGGTAAGAAAGGTACTGTCGTTTATTTCGCGCCATATCGTTTCTTTTTTAACGTTCGTGACTTTAAACTAATTAAAGTAAATAATTAATGTTTTATTTTAATTGAATATTTGAATAAATGATTACTAATAAATAACAATTTTACTTATAATGTATGAGTATAATATTTTGGGTAAGTAAGGCACTGTCGTTCATTTTGGGCCTCTTGTTTCTTTTTTAATGTTCCTGATTTCAAACCTATTAAAGTGAACAATTAAAGTTTTATATTAATTGAATATTTAAATAAATGATTACTAATAAATAACATTTTTATGTATAGTGTATGAGTGTAATATTTTTGGGTAAGGCTTTGTCGTTTATTTCGTGCCCTATCGTTTCTTTTTTAATGTTCTTGACTTTAAACTAATTAAAGTAAACAATTAACGTTTTATTTTAATTGAATATTTCAATAAATGATTACTAATGAATAACAATTTTGCTTATAATGTATGAGTATAATATTTTGGGTAAGGAAAGCACTGTCGTTTATTTTGCGCCCCATCGTTTCTTTTTTAATGTTCTTGACTTTAAACAAGTTTTATTTTAATTGAATATTTGAATAAATAATTACTAATAATTATTATATTTTATTTAAAATGTATAAGTATAATATTTTGGGGTAAGAAAGGCACGATTGTTTATTTTGCGACCATCATTTCCTTTTTAATGTCCAGGCACTGTCGTTTATTTTGCACCCCATCGTTTCTTTTTTAATTTTCTTTGACTTTAAACTAATTAAAGTAAAAATCTAAAGTTTTATTTTAATTGAATATTTGAATAAATGATTAATAATAAATAACAATTTTATTTATAATATATGAGTATAATATTTTGGGATAAGAAAGACACTATCGTTTATTTTGCGCCCCATCATTTCTTTTTTAATGTTCTTGACTTTAAACTAATTAAAGTGAATAATTAAAGTTTTATTTTAATTGAACATTTGAATAAATGATTACTAATATATAACAAGTTTGTTTATAATGTATAATTATAATATTTTGGGGTAAGAAAGGCACTGTCGTTTGTTTTGCGCCACATTATTCTTTTTTAATGTTATTGACTCTAAACTAAATAAAATGAACAATTAAAGTTTTATTTTAATTGAATATTTGAATAAATATTTACAAATGAATAACAATTTTATTTATAATGTATGAGTATAATATTTTGGGGTAAAAAGGACACTGTCGTATATTTTGCGCCACATTATTTCTTTTTTTATATTCTTGACTTTAAACTAAATAAAATGAACAATTAACGTTTTATTTTAATTGAATATTTGAATAAATGATTACTAATATATAACAATTTTGTTTATAATGTATAAATATAATATTTTAGGGTAAGCAGGGTACTGTCATTTATTTTGGGCCCATTGTTTCTTTTTTAATGTTCCTGACTTTAAACGTATTAAAGTGAACAATTAAAGTTTTATTTTAATTGAATATTTGAATAAATGATTACTAATAAATAACAACTTTATTTATAGTGTATGAGTATAATATTTTGGGATAAGAAAGGCACTATCGTTTATTTCGCGCCCTATCGTTTCTTTTTTAATATTCATGACTTTAAACTAATTAAAGTAAAAATCTAAAGTTTTATTTTAATTGAATATTTGAATAAATGATTAATAATAAATAACAATTTTATTTATAATATATGAGTATAATATTTTGGGGTAAGAAAGACACTATCGTTTATTTTGCGCCCCATCATTTCTTTTTTAATGTTCTTGGCTTTAAACTAATTACAGTGAACAATTAAAGTTTTATTTTAATTGAACATTTGAAAAAATGATTACTAATATATAAGAAGTTTGTTTATATTGTATAAGTATAATATTTTGGGGTAAGAAAGACACTGTTGTTTGTTTTGCGCCACATTATTTCTTTTTTAATCTTCTTGACTCTAAACTAAATAAAATGAACAATTAAAGTTTTATTTTAATTGAATATTTGAATAAATGATTACAAATGAATAACAATTTTGTTTATAATGTATGAGTATAATATTTTGGGGTAAGAAAGGCACTGTCGTTTATTTTGCACCCCATCGCTTTTTTTTTAATGTTCTTGACATTAAACTAATTAAAGTGAACAATTAAATTATTGATTTAATTGAATATTTGAATAAATGACTACTAATATATAACAATTTTGTTTCTACTGTATAAGTATATTATTTTAGGGTAAGCAGGGCACTGTCATTTATTTTGGGCCCATTGTTTCTTTTTTAATATTCCTGATTTTAAACCTATTAAAGTGAACAATTAAAATTTTATTTTAATTGAATATTTGATTAAATTATTACGAGTAAAAAACAATTTTATTGATAGTGTGTGAGTATAATATTTTGGGGTAGGAAATGCATCGTCATTTATTTCACGCCCTATCGTTTCTTTTTTAATTTTCTTGACTTTAAACTAATTACAGTGAACAATTAAAGTTTTATTTTAATTGAACATTTGAATAAATGATTACTAATTGATCAAGCATAATTTAGCCACATTTTTATCTTAATTATTATTGTTTATTTACACATTTTTTAGTTTAATTTATGGTTTTTATCTTGTTTTTACAGAAAGGAAGAAATTGGAAAATTGGAGAAAAAGTGCAGAAAATTGAGAGAAAAGTGATTGGGTCAGTGATTTGCCCAAAACACTCAAATCACCGGGCAAATCACTTTGACAGCAGAAACGTGGAGGCAACAGGCAGAAGTGATATGGGCAGTGATTTGCCCAAGACATTCGAAGGCACTGGCCAAATCACTCGCAGAAGACAGAGAGCAGAAAACTGGACTGACTCACAGAAAAGTGATTGGGTCAGTGATTTGCCCAATCACTTGAAGAAACTGGTCAAATCACCGGGCAAATCACTTTGACAGCAGAAACTGACAGCAGAGCGGGAAATTGGGCAGAAAACAGAAATCCGAATTTTCAGATGTCCAAATCCAACCCAATCACTACCAACATAAAACCAAGAGCCACGAAAGAGCTTCTCATCCAAGGAATTCCAATTGCAATTAAATTCAACATCAAAAGAGGAGTCAAACACCAAATCAAAAAGGGATTTCAAAACCCTAGATAGATAGAATTCTTCAGCTATAAAAGGAGAGCCTCCAAACCAGCAAAGGGAGCTTCTGATCAGCTATTGAGCCTCCTCTTCCTATCGCCAGAAACTCTGCAGCTCTTCCTTTTTCTTTTGTTTTAGTCTTTTTTGTGTATTTAGTCCACCATGAGTGGCTAAACTCCTTTCTTTTCTAGTTGAAGTTGGAAAATTCAGATTTGTGATGAATTGGGAGATTTAAATCTCCATTGTTAAACTTCTATTTATTTTCAATATTTATGCAATTTGATCTTTCTATAATTGTTGCTTTGCTTTTAGAATCAATTTAGGCCTATTGCTTTTAATTGCTTGAGTAACAATTGTTTGAATAATTTAAGTCCGTAATTGCTTATATTATTTGAACACAAATTTAATCAAGTTGCATGATCTAAACTTGACCACGCGGTTGGCAAGGTTAGAATTAGGTTTCTCTAAGTCTTAATGCAGTTAACAATTGTTCGATGCCAAAGGCCCCAAGGACGTTCCTTGGCAACTTGTTAACTAGTGTTTGATTAGCGAACGTTTCCTAATCAAACTAGAACTAAGGAGGAATTTGGATTGTGAGAAGCGTCTTCCACATCCTAAACTAATTTATTGAGATAAATAGGAGTATTAAAGAATCAATGATCAATTCTAAACAATATGAAATAGATCCATACTTCAACTAGAAGCTTTTCTCTTATTGATTTACTCATCTTTAAATTATTGCTTTCTTTTGTTATTTAGTGTTAATCCATCAACTCAAAACCCCCCTCTTTTAATTACTTGTTATTTACTTGACCTAGTCATTATTAGGAAAATCATTGGTATCAATTCTCTATGGTTTGACCCTATTGCCACTATCTACAAGTTTATTGTTGATTGTTTAATAGGTTTATTTTTGACGGCTTCGACAACCGCCTATCAAAAATTGGCGCCGTTGCCGGGGAATTGGTTTAAACTAACGTATTTTCCTTTTATGATCAGGGCTGATCGTAAAGAAGTTCTTCTTTATGATCCAGAAATTGAACACACTGCCAAGACCTTACAAGCATGGCTACGGTAAGTATGTCTTTTCTCTCTTCTCAAATTTCTGAACTAACCTCTATTGTGAGAAATTATGGTCAAGCTCGACAAGTTCAACAACTTCAACAAGCACATGCATTTGAAGGATTCTATGGACAGCCAAGACATAATCCCTACCTTGACACATACAATACAGGTTGGGGAGACAACCTGAACTATGGCTATGCTAGGACAGACCACTACCATGACTACCAAAGAGATCTGCAATATAATCCAGGTTGGAGGGACCATCCAAATTTCAGCTATGCAAGGGGAAATCAATATCCAAGCTACCAGCAAAGGAATCAAGCTCAAGCTGCACCTCAGAACCCCAATGCACCTCTTGAAGAGATTGTGAAGAATTTAGCAAATATTGTGCAAAGTCTTGAGAAACAAGTGAGCCAAGTGGCCACTTCAATGATCAAATTTGAGTCTCAAGGCAAGCTACCCTCCCAAACTGAGATAAATCCAAGACAAAATGTTAGTGCCATCACATTGAGGAGTGGAAAAGAGTTGCAAGACAATGGGGTTGAAAAATTGCAAAAACAGGCCATGGAAGAAATTCTGCCAGAAAGTGATCAGGGCAGTAATTTGCCCAATTCACTAGTAGAAACTGACCCGATCGCTGGGCAAACTGAGCTGTCCAGCAGTGATTTGCCCAAATCACCAGAGAAGGCAGAGAGTGATCTGCCCAAATCAACAGACCAGGCAGAATCCAGTCAAAGGCAGAAACAACAACTTGATAGGCGGTTGTCGAAGCCGTCAAAAATAAACCTATTAAACAATCAACAATAAACTTGTAGATAGTGGCAATAGGGTCGAACCACAGGGAATTGACACCAATGATTTTCCTAATAATGACTAGGACAAGTAAATAACAAGTAAATAAAAGAGGGGGGTTTGTGTTGAAGATGTACTAAAGCTAATTAACAATAGCAAGTGATGATCCGAGATCCAATTGAATAAGGCTTTACAAGGGTTTTGTATTACTGAATAAGGCTTAAGCTTTCTGAGGAGGGGTCTCCTCTTTTATACATTATCTTGCTTGCTGGTGACGTGTAAAGGTTTCTCCAGGATTGGGCCACGCGTCTCTGCCATCCGGATTCGGAGGTACTAGGGTATCAGCCGCCTGCTCCATGCGTAACGACCTCTGATTCTCCTCATGCGTACGTTCGAGCGGATCTGCCAGGCTGTCTGGTGAATATCATTCTGGATCCTGGACTGGGCTGAGAGTTGGGCCGGATGCTAAGCCTGAGTGGAGAGGGCCTGCTTCGTGCGGGCCGGGCCGGTTTGAGTGAGGAAGATGGGTCGAGCCCGGCCTTGAAGGTTGGATGAGCCATGATTGTTATATGTATCAGGTGTGTGGGCCTCTACGTCATGGGCCTTGGGCTGTGGTCAAGCCCCTGGTCCGGGGTGAAGGAATTCAGCGGTCATTAATTGCCCCTTCACCTTCTCGGCAGTTATTGCTCCAACTGCCGAGGGGGTGAATACCAAGAACTATTATGATCACGTCTGTTTGGGTTCAGGTGCCTTAATAACATCCTTTCATCTTTCAGTCGTTGCGCAGTTTCTGAATTCTATCTGCTCTTTCCTCTTTCTGTCTTTTCTCTATTCTTCTTGTCCTCTGCCGCCTTTACTTTCTTGTCATCATTACCTGGACATCTCCTTTCTTTCCTTTTCCGTGAATACCTTTTAAGAATCTGATATCGCTGGCTTAGAGTCTAGTGTAGCTCTGCCCCGTACTAAGTCCACAGGCTCCAAGTATATATCAGCGCCAGCTTTTCTTCATTCTTGAGCCTTCTGTTGAAATGAGAAATTCTTGTTTTATCTGTGGCAGGTCTATTCGACGCCTTCTTCAAACAGATTGCCTTGTGCCTCAGAGGTTTGTTTTGATTTTGCTCTTATCATCTTAAGGGAGGACTGTTTCTGACTTCTCTGTTTTGAAACTTTTTGCAGTTCCTGAAATAAAAATGGGTCAGCTCAAAATTCTAGAAAATTTGATGTTACCTCTAGGGCGTCTGGATGGTGCTTTGAAGATCCTTCTGGTATGGCAGCTGAAGGGTGGGACCATTCGGGAAGCTGCTGAAACTGCTTTACCCAGGTCGTCTGGCCGGCCTCCTCCTCTGCTTGTTGTCCGGGCTCCAGAGAAGGTCTGGGCTGTTGAGGGGTTCGCTCTAACTTCGCCTTTTTCCGCAGAGAAAAAGGGAATTTCCTCGATGCCCCCGTTGTCCTCTTTTGATATAAATGGGAGTGGCGCCGGCGCTCAGCTCGTTGTTCCTTTTGATGTGAAGTACCAGTATTATTATTCCCTTTGGTGTGAAGTACCAGTATTACGTGAGGCTGGGATCTGCTGCACTCAGTCAGGTCTCCAGCGATTTTTTCGAATGTGTACTTCACGATCTCTTCGGGGCCATAGCCTCGAAGATTTATGTTTTTCATGTGTGGTGCATGGTCGGCATACCATATCTGAGCTTGTTCGAATGTACCGTGCATCACATTTGGGTAACCGGACGTTCGCCCAGGGGAACAGTGAGAAATGCTTATGGGAATCAACTTGTTCAGTTCCCCTGTAATAGCGAGACAGATCTTGGCCTTTTCTGAGAAACTCTCATTCCGAGCTACGAGAAGTCCTCCGAGCTGGAGACTAGAATAATAGGGTAGGTGATAGTCGTAGATGAGGAAGTATCTGGATATGTAAATTCTTTAAGGATAGTCTTTCATCCCGTAGTGTAGGCCTTTGTAACGTGCTGTAATGTGCTTTTCTTTTAATGAAGTTCTTGTTTTGCTCTCATGCTTAAGCTGTTCTCTTTTTATCATGTGTGAAATACTTCAGATTGCTCGCCTTATAATTTTAACCAACTGAGCTCTGTCCTGCTTTTTCCCGAGCTAATCTAACCTATCTGCGTGCTCTGATGAGTTGAACTCCGGATCCACTTAGTCAACTGGGCTTTCAAGTTTTCGAACTGGACTGTCTGACCGACCTGTGAGCTCGGTCTTTATTTCGATGAATTGAGCTTTGAGTCTCCTTCATCCGTCCGGGCTCTCAGGTCATGTTGTCCGAGCTGAACTGACCGACCTGAGAGTTCTGTCTTTGCTTAGTGAAATGAGCTCTGAGTTTCCTTTAGCTGGCCGAGCTCTCAAGTCATGCTGTCCGGGCTGGATTAATCCGACCTCTGAGCTCGGCTTCTGATGAGTTGAACTCTAAGCTCTCAGCTTTGCATGACTCCGAGGTGCTTTTGACGCTTCTTTCCGATCTCCCACCCTTTGTTTAGTAGCGGTAGGTCAAATCTTATAACTTTTTGAGTGATGCGCAAGTCTGACCTTTATCATGCTCCCATTTGCTTGTACTTTTGAGTCTTTTCATGACTTGCCCCTCTGTTTCCTCGGCATTTACTATAGGGATGGTAAAGTAGTAGGCTAAGTTGCTCTGACTGATGAGCTGGGCCTGTATTATGTGGGTGGCAAATGGGCTCTTAAATGATGGACTGTCATCGTATACTTGGCCCTTGATAGATGTAAAGAAGCCCAGCGATCATCCTTTTGCCCCTTTACCGTCTCGCCGGTTGTTACCTAACCGTCGAGAGGGTAAACTTCGAGAACAATTAATGATCGCACCGCTCCAAGACAAAACTGTTCAGTATCGACGCTTTGCCTCATAATAGCCTTTCTTTCTTTCTTTTCGAATTCCTTCTGTCCTTTGAAGAACTAGCGCTTGGTTGCTCTCTGTCTTCCTGCAATTCCTTCTACGTCTCTTCTTTCATCCCATCGTGTTCTCAGGTACGCTTCCTTGTTCTTCTATGGCAAGTTTAAAGCTTCCTGATGTTTTTGACCTTGAGTCGCATATTACCCCTTCCAACATAACTAATCACATTTCCCGGAGGCTTTTAGATACTCCGTTGTATCTTATTCGAGCACCTCTTCCAAATGAGAGGATAGTTCTTCCTTACCCTCGCCCTCCTGGTTTAGTAGATCCCCAAGAGGTTCGTAGTATAGTGTTTTTCCTGAAGCAGAGAGAATTTGGTCTACCGCTTCCTTTTACCCCTTTCTTTGTTGAGGGTTTTGAATACTTTGGGGTAACTCCTCGAATGTTGTCCCCAAATTCCATTTTATTCATGTCCTGTTTCGAGTCTATCTGTCTGGGTTGGGGTTTCGCTCCTACGGCCTGTCTGTTTGTCACTTTTTTCCGCCTGGTTAGAGCGAAGCAAAACTTCTATTACTTTTCCCCCCGTAATGGGCTGTCTATTCTTACGGGCTACAAGGATTCTATAAAGGGATGGGTAGAGAATTTCCTTGTGGCGGAGTTGAAATTAGGGTCCTGCCGATCGTGGGATGTGGACCTGAGGTGGGGGGAGATCTTTCCGGGCTGCAACGATCTGCCCGAATTGAGTCTTATCGAGCAGGTCGGGCTGCTTCGACTGACTTCCGTTGAGAGGAAGTATGATGTCGAGAAGTGTATGTCTGCGTCAAACCTTAGGGATATCCAGGACACGGGTATAGTGCTTTGTTCGGTTATTCTGTTTTTTTCTTTGCTCATGATATCAGGAAGTATGCTGACTCTTTATAACTTCTTGTTTCTCGCAGCTTCCGAGGTTAGAATGGATAGCATCAAATTCCCCAAGAATTTTGACCTGTCTCGGGAGAACATGCATGCAATTTTTGACGCCTTTGGGGATGGGCGCTCTGTAACTGAGATTGCTGCAGAGCTGGCTCAGGCCGCTTCTTCCAAGAAGATCAGCCGACCTCTTGTCAAAGCCTCTTCGCGGACTTCCAAGCTGAGCTCTCGCAGCATTAAATCAGCTCGGACATCTGGCCATGGCGGGTCGAGCTCAACCTCAGAGGTCGTGAGGGAAACTTCCCTAGCTGTTGTGGAGCAGACCCAAGCTACTGAACAAGTGGGGCAGGGTGCCGTCCATTCTACTGAGGAGGTGTTAGGGGGGAAACTTAAGTCCCCTGTTGAAGGTAAGGCGGCCTCTGGGACAGGGATGGAGATCATCCTCCTAGAGGATCAAAGCCCGGAGGTTTCTGGTGAAGGTGCCCCTGCCCCTGTGAGGACTGAGCCTGAGGGATCTGAGGGTGTCCCCTCAAAGACTGGAGGTAAGCGTCCGACCCCTTCTGGAACGCCTGTCCCATCTCCTGCTCGAAAGAAATCCAAGACTGCTGCGGGTCCTTCTCCACCTCTTTCTACCATTGGGAAGGGGAAGGGTGTTTCTTCTGTTCCTTCGTCGTCCCCTACTGACAGCATTCTGGACCTGTCAAGCATTTCCTCTGAGTCTCCGGCCTCTGCTGTTGCCGCACTTCTCCGGGAGCGGATGTTCGGCGGGATAACAGAGGCTTCGGATCCCCGTCTTCTGGCCCTGACTGGTCACTTGGCCAGTTCTACCAAGGAGCAGGTGTCCTTCCAATCTCGCTCTCGTGAGGAGCTCGGATCTACGATTGGAGAAATGCTTCTGATGGTAAGTTATTTTTTCTTTTCACTTCTCTTTGAGTTTTCTTTGTGTCTTTTCTTGACAATTGTTCTTCCGTACTAGATGTTAGGCCTGGTTATGGAGGTGGATGCCTGTGACCTCTCTCTCCGGGAGTCCGTGGACCGCCGGATCGAAGAAGCGCGTCGCGATGAAAACCTGACTGCCACCAGCGACGCGAGGGGCCACCTGGCAGCCGCCCGGGAGCAGATCCAGTCTCTCCAGGTGGAGTTACATTCTGCACTGGAAACCTCTAAAAGAGCTGAGGACAGAGCGGTTGAGGCGGCGGAGCATAGCAAATCCCTGGAATCAGAGCTGTCTCGTACTCGCAAGGTTCTCCAGGAGTCTGATGAGAGGGCAGCTGAAGTGGAAGCTCGTTGTGTAGAGGTTGTAAAACAGCTGTCCTCTATGACAACGGCCCTTCAGGAGAGGGATGAGGCTGTTGGCCAAAAAGCCGAGGTCCAGCGCCAACATGAGGCCTTAAAGGCTGATTTTGAAGGGCTTCAAGCTCACCTGAGTGAGGTGAAGGCTCAGAAGGAAAGTGCCCTAGCCCGGGTGGAGGTCCTTGAGCAGGAATTGGGCACAAGTTCTGAACGTATCAAAGATCTGTCTTCATCGGCTGAAGAGTTCAACCTTCGCCAACAACAGCTGAAAAATGAAGTCAAGGTTTTGGAACGTAAATGTTTAGCCCTGCTTGAGGTGGTAAAGTATGCCGAAGGGAAGGTTCAGCTGAAGCGTGAACAGTATATAGCGGAGTATCAGGAGTCTGATGAGCTGAAGGTTAAAATTGATCAGGCCTGTGAAGCTCATCTTCAGGACTACAAAGACTCTTCTGAGTTTAAGGAATTTGTGGCTGAGGCTTGTGAAGAACACCTTGATGAGTATAAAGCTTCTGGTGAGATGAAAAAGGCTATCCTTGATAAGGCCTACCGCATGTATGTAACTGGCTACAATCGCGGTTTAAGAGAAGCTAGACAGGCTCCTGATGTTCCTTTGGCCGAGCTTCGGAGGCGCGAAGTGGACTCAGATGGCGAGTCAGTGCTATACGGGGAGGATGATTGCCCTTTGCCCCGAGGAGATTCTCGGAGGAACATAGACCGGCCATCTGAGTCTTCTTCAGAGGAATCTGAGGTAGGGTCGGAGGAAGATGATCTTGATTCTGAGAAAGACGGCCTCCACCCTAGGTCAGAAGTGGCCCCTACTATTAATGTTGAGAGCTCTGGCCCCAGGGACACTGAGCTTCCTTCGGGGATGGCTGTAAATAGAGATAATGCAGGCGAGGGTGTACTTACTGATGTAAGTCCTTTAAGGACTATTTATCCTCCTTCCTCACCGGAGAAATAAATTGTAATAGTCAGTAATGCAATATTAGTTTCTTTCTTGTTTTTCATATTTCTTGACATTTATCTCTACTCTTCGTATTTGTGATGTAAACTATATATTTTCATTTAGGAGCTCTGAATTTGCGAGCTCAGCTCTTAGCTGATGATTTGGGAGATCAAGTCTCGTACCTTTTTAATGACAATTATCATGTCAGTTTTTGGCTTTTAGTCCTGCTTTCTGCGCTGTGACTTCGTATATTTGTTTCAGATAAACTGATTTAGGCTTTGATTATAGCCTTTTTTATCCTTCTAAGGATATCTTCATTTATGCGTCCTGCTATGGAGGGAGCTCGGCCGTTTTTTTTTTTTTTTTTTTTTTTTTTGGCCTTCGTATCTGGATCCTTTAAGGATATAAGTCTACCCGAGTTGAGAGCTCGGTCTTGGGCCTTTGCGAATCATCAGTCCGAGCTGGGAGCTCGACCTTGAGTGTCGTAAGAATATAAGTCTGGTCGAGCTGGGAGCTCGGTCCCCCTCTCTTGTCGTTTTTTTTTTTTTTTTTTTTTTTTTTAGGCTCTGGGCTTTTCTCCTTCCGAGGTCGGAATTGGATTTTATAAGTTGTTCCGGTGGAGAAAAAAATTTTTTATTTCGGGATCCTGGTTTTCTTTGAATTTCCGGGACGACCTCGGGGCCTCGCCGGTTGTTTTTGTTTCCAGGAGATCGTACGGGATCCTGTTTTGTCTTTGAATTTCCGGGACGACCTCGGGGCCTCGCCGGTTTTTTGTTTCCAGGAGATCTTACGGGATCCTGTTTTTTCTTTGAATTTCCGGGACGACCTCAGGGCCTCGCCGGTTGTTTTTGTTTCTAGGAGATCTTACGGGATCCTGTTTTGTCTTTGAATTTCCGGGACGACCTCGGGGCCTCGCCGGTTTTTTAGGAGATCTTACGGGATCCTGTTTTTTCTTTGAATTTCCGGGACGACCTCGGGGCCTCGCCGGTTGTTTGTTTCCAGGAGATCTTACGGGATCCTGTTTTTTCTTTGAATTTCCGGGACGACCTCGGGGCCTCGCCGGTTTTTTATTTCCAGGAGATCTTACGGGATCCTGTTTTTTCTTTGAATTTCCGGGACGACCTCGGGGCCTCGCCGGTTGTTTGTTTCCAGGAGATCTTACGGGATCCTGTTTTTTCTTTGAATTTTCAGGACGACCTCGGGGCCTCGCCGGTTGTTTGTTTCCAGGAGATCTTACGGGATCCTGTTTTTTCTTTGAATTTCCGGGACGACCTCGGGGCCTCGCCGGTTGTTTGTTTCCAGGAGATCTTACGGGATCCTGTTTTTTCTTTGAATTTTCGGGACGACCTCGGGGCCTCGCCGGTTTTTTATTTCCAGGAGATCTTACGGGATCCTGTTTTTTCTTTGAATTTCTGGGACGACCTCGGGGCCTCGCCGGTTGTTTGTTTCCAGGAGATCTTACGGGATCCTGTTTTTTCTTTGAATTTCCGGGACGACCTCGGGGCCTCGCCGGTTGTTTGTACAAAATTCAGGCTCATTGGCCTTACTGTCGCTTCGTCATCTCAGCTGGTTTTTGTGCCTAACTGAGGTCTTGTTTGCGAGGGATCTTTCTGAGCCCTGTTCTTTTCTTTATCATGAAAAATGTTTTTTTTTTTCACAAAGATAATTACATTGTATAAACAATTTTCATTTATTCATATTTGTCAAAATACGGTGTTTTTTCTTTACAAATATTTCAAGGAAAATACCTTTTTAAGTGCTGGATGTTCCAAGCATGGGGCTCGGGGTTTCCTTGCATATCTTCAATTCGGTATACCCCGGGCTTAACCACTTTTGTCACCTTGAATGGACCTTCCCAGGTCGGTGCTAGTTTGCCTGCAGCTGCTCTTTTTCCAGTAGCTTCCAGGTTTCTTAAAGTCAGGTCTCCCACCTTCAAGCTTCTTTCTCTGACCTTTTGATTGTAATATCTTGCTGCTCGTTGTTGGTAAGCAGCAGTTCGGACTTGGGCGTCTTCCCTAACTTCTTCAAGAGCATCTAGGTTGCTCCTTAATTTGTCCCCATTAGCGTTCTCACTAACGAATTGAACTCGATGAGTGGGGATCTGCAATTCAACTGGGACTACAGCCTCTGTGCCATAAGCAAGTGCAAACGGGGTTTCTTGAGTGGGTGCTCTAGGAGTGGTTCGGAGTGCCCATAGAGTGCTATTGAGCTCTTCTGCCCAATTCTCCTTTGCGCCATTCAGCCGTTTCTTTAATCCTTGAAGGATAGCTCTATTAGTGACTTCCGTTTGGCCATTAGTCTGAGGATGAGCCACGAAGGAGAACTTATGCCATATGCCCATGTTCGTCGTGAAGGCTCTGAAAGTGCTGCAGTCAAATTGTCTGCCGTTGTCTGAGATAAGTACTCTTGGTATGCCAAATCTGCAGATGATATGCCCCCATACGAAATCTATCATTTTGCGAGCTGTGATTGTGGCTATTGCTTCTGCCTCTGGCCATTTCGAAAAATATTCCACAGCCACCACTACGAATTTCCTTTGCCCCGTAGTCTTGGGGAAAGGTCCCAGGATGTCAATTCCCCATTGTGAGAAAGGCCATGGACTGGATATGCTTGCTTGAGGAGTGGCAGGGGTCCTGATGGCATTAGCAAATCTCTGACATACGTCACACCTCCGGACAAACTCTTCTGCTTCTTTTTTAACAGTGGGCCAGTAGTATCCTTGCCTGAATATTTTGTTAGCTAATGTTCCTGCTCCCTCGTGAGCCCCACATAGGCCTCTATGTATTTCCTCCATTACCTTTGCAGCTTCTTCCGGACTCACACACCGGAGCCATGGGCTGGATTTCCCTTTTCTGTATAAAGTTCCCCTTATTACTTGGTAATTGGCAGCTCGAGCTGCTATCTTTTTGGCTTCGACTTTATCTTCGGGGAGTTCGCCCTTTTCCAAGTATCTCAAGTATGGAGTCATCCAAGTTGGGCTCTGCTCCACTTGTAGTACTGTGTTTATCTTCTTGAAAGCAGGTGTGCTGACATGCTGTATGTAGACTTCATCAGGGAGCTGCTCTAACTCTTCTTTGGTCAGCTGACTAAGCAGGTCTGCCTCCTCATTTTCATCTTGAGGTATCCTCTGAAATCTCGTAAATACTCCTCGGCTCGTGAGGTCGGCTTCCACAGCTTTTACTTTATCAAGATAACTCTGCATGATGGGATCTCTGGCCTGATATATTCCCGTCACCTGGTTGATCACCAGCTGAGAGTCACTATTTACTTCGAGGTCGGTTACCCCTATTTCCAAAGCTACCAACATTCCGTTCACCAAGGCTTCATATTCGGCCACATTATTAGAAGCGTTGAATTCTAGCCGTAAGGCATAACATACTTTGAAGCCCTCCGGCCCCTTAAGTATTATCCCAGCGCCACTGCCCTCAGAGCCTGATGCTCCGTCTACATATAGCTTCCAGCTGGACTCTTGGGAAAGCTCTCCCTCTCCTTCTTTGCTTGGTATCTCCGAGGATGATCCTTCCTTCTCCTTGTTGAATGAGCATTCTGCTATGAAGTCAGCCAGCGCTTGAGATTTTATAGCTGTCCGAGGTCGGTACTCCAGACAGTAAGGGCTGATTTCCACGGACCATGCTAACATCCGTCCTGAAGTTTCCGGCCTACGTAGGATCTTCTTTAACGGTTGGTCCGTCATCACAACTCCTTGGTGACCTTCCAGATAAACTTTGATTTTCCGGACTGCTAACAACAAGGCATACGCCAATTTTTCAATGTTCGAGTATCTGACCTCAGTATCTCTGAGTACCTTGCTGACGTAGAAAATAGGTTTCTGCTCCCCGTCTTCCACTCTTACTAGTACTGCGCTAACTGCTTGCTCTGAGGCTGCCAAGTATATCAAGAGTTCTTCCCCTTTTACGGGGCTGCTGAGCACGTGAGGTGAGCTGAGGTATTCCTTAAGCTCTGTGAAGGCTTTTTGGCAGTCTTCTGTCCATTCAAAATTCGGGACCTTCCTCAATTTTTTGAAGAATGGCAAACACTTTTCTGCCGACCTCGACATAAATCGATGAAGTGCCACTACTCTCCCGGTTAATCTCTGGACGTCCCTTACACAGGTCGGCTCTGGCATATTCAATATGGCTTCCACTTTCTCCGGATTGGGTTCAATGCCTTTTCCACTCACCATGTACCCCAAGAATTTTCCTCCCCTGATGAAGAAAGCGCACTTTGCTGGATTCAGCTTCATCCTGTATTGATCTAACACCCCAAATATCTCCCTTAAATCCGTTATATGTTGTTGAAAGGTTGAACTTTTAACCACCATGTCATCCACATACACTTCTACATTCCTGCCGATCTGGTTTTTAAAGATTTTATTCATTAATCGTTGGTAAGTTGCCCCGGTGTTTCTTAATCCGAAGGGCATAGCTCTGTAGCAGTAAGTCCCGTCTTCAGTTATAAATGAGGTCTTCTCCTCATCCGTTTTTCCCATTGGGATTTGGTGGTAACCAGACATAGCATCCAAAGAAGACATATAATCAAAACCAGCCGTTGAGTCGACCATCTTATTAATATCGGGAAGGGGGTAACAATCTTTAGGGCAGGCCTTATTCAGGTCGGTAAAATCTATACACATCCTGTATTTGCCATTGGCTTTTTTGACTAACACAGGATTTGCCAACCACTGTGGGTACATAACCTCCCTAATAAAGCCTGCCTCTTCTAGCTTCTGCACCTCTTCCTGGGTAGCCTGTTGCTTCTCTCTTCCCACTACTCTCTTCTTTTGCTTTACTGGTCTGGCCTCGGGGAGGACATTCAATTGGTGTGTCATTACTTTGGGGTCAATTCCCGGCATGTCTGAGGGCTTCCATGCGAAGGTCGGTGAGTGACTTCGGATCAGGGCCATGGCTTCACCTTTTTGTTCTTTGGTGAGGCCGGCATTGAGACTGAAGACCTTACTCGTTTCTTCTTCTGATAGGGAGAAAGTCTCCAGCTCTCGAACGGGCTCTGTCCGGGCTTCCTTTGTCTCATCCCTGACCTCCAAAACTTCCGAATCAAGCGCTTCTCCGGTTGAGTTCGGTTCCGTCACTGTGGCCAAGTATACTGCCCTTGCTTCCTCCTGGCTTCCCCGGACCATTCCCACTCCTCCTTCCATTGGGAACTTGAGTGCCAGATACCTGATGCTAGTGACAGCTTCGAAACTGAACAACGCCGGCCTCCCCAAAATCGCATTGTAGCTCAGTGGGAGTTTGACCACCAAGAACACCTCATAATGGGTGCGAGCTTTGGGTGCTTCTCCCAAGGTGAGGGCCAGCTTCACCTTTCCTTCTACAAGTACCGGTGCTCCTCCGATCCCTTTGATGGGTGACTGGTCCCGAACCAGCTGTTCCTCTGGGATTCCCATCTGCTGGAAAACCCGATATGGCAATAAGTTAACCTTACTCCCATCATCCACCAGAACCTTCTTCACCCGAAAATTATGAATGACTGCTTCAATGACAAGCGCGTCATCATGGGGCATCTGAATGCCCTGTGCATCCTCCGAAGAGAAAGCGATGGTCATGGGAGAGTGTTCAACGATCTGCATAACCTCGCCATTGCTGGTCTCCCCTTCCCGGTTTCTCTTCTTTCCTCGACGGTTCATCCGTCCTCCAGTTCCTCCAACGATCATATTAATAGTCCCACTGGACCCATCGTTCACTGGCCCCGTTCCAGTTCTCCTGGGCATCTGGGCTGCCGGACCAGGTTGAGGCCTCTGCCCCTCCGGTTTCTTCACAAAATTTTTGAGATGCCCCCTTTTTATCAATCTTTCAATCTCTGCGATTAACTGAAAACAGTTATTTGTGTCGTGGCCATGCGTTCGGTGATACTGACAATACTTATCAGGATTCCTCTGATCTGCTTCCGACTTCAAAGGTTGGGGCCACTGGAGAAACTCTTTATTTTGGACAGCCATGAGCACCTCGGCTCTAGACGCATTTAATGGAGTCAGTTTCTCCGGAACCCAAGGAGGGAGCGTTCTTGGTTCGAGAATCCGAGGAGGAGGAGGCCTGTGATCCCTTCTTTCCCAGGCCTGCTTGTACGGTTCAGGCCTCTTTCCATGCTTCTTCTCGTGCTTCTCCGACCTCCCCTCCTCCGGGGCTTTTTCTTTTCCTTCTGCCCTTTTGGCAAATCTACTCATTACTAAGGCGTCATCCTGCCTTATATACTTTTCTGCCCTCTTCATCAACTCGGCCAGTGAGGTCGGAGGTTTCCTGCTTAGTGAACCGAAGAACTCGGCAGAGGTTGTTCCCTTCTGCATGGCCTCTACCGCCCTTCCTTCGTCAAGCTCGGGGATCTGCAGGGCCTCCGTATTGAAACGGGCGACATACTCTCTGAGGGATTCACCAGCTTTTTGTCTCACTGTTTCCAGATAACTCGTCTTCCTATCTGCAGGCACCCCAGCTACGAACCGGCTAATGAAGCGAGTGGCCAGATCTCCGAAACTTTGAATGCTTCCGGCCTCCAGGCTGTTGAACCATGCCCTCGCTGGTCCCGAGAGCGTTGTTGGGAACACCTTGCACATCAGAGCATCTGACAGGGTTTGTAACTCCATGAAGGTCTTATAGTTCATGACGTGCTCTCTCGGGTTACCAGCTCCATTATAGGCCGCCATCGGTGGCATCATAAACTTTTTGGGAACGGTCTCCTGCTGCATTAACTTTGAGAAGGGAGAAGAAGTAGGCAAGGAGGTTTGACTCTGATCTTTCTTACCTAGCTCGGCTAGGAGCTGCTCCTTCAACCTTTTCAGCTTTTGGTTCATTTTCTCGTCTTCCGGGTTGGATCTTTTGCCCAAACTGCATTCTTCCTCCTCTGTTTCAGTTCCCGTTTCTCTGGTTGTTTCGGCAGAATAGTCGTTCACCTCTTCATTTTCTATCAACTCTCTTGCCCTTCGCCCATGAATTCGGGCCTCCGGTTCTTCCTCTTCTCCGGTATCGTGGTTGTTAGTTCGGAGGCGGGCAGAGGTAGGTTGGGGTTCATCGGTTCTGGGTTCCTCCACTACTGGGAGTGCGTTTACTGGGGTGCTAAGTCCCCTTTGTTGCATTATCTGGCCCAACCAGTGAGCAGTGGTTTGTAGCTGGAGAGCCATGGTTTGAATGTCTTGGTTAGACAGGGTCATGGTGGGAGTATTCCCTGCCAAGCTTGGCGAGGGATTAAGAGAAATAGGTGTTTGGTTATTCAACATTGTAGGGCTAGAAAAGGAGAACTGCTGCCCATCTTGGGCAGAGCTCAGGTCATTTGGAATATTAAGGTTACTGTCTTGGTGGTTTGCCATCGTGGATCTCAGTGGGTTTTGAAAGTGAAAACTCCGGTGATGAAAAGATCTCCTTCGTTTCCCACAGACGGCGCCAATTGATGATCCGAGATCCAATTGAATAAGGCTTTACAAGGGTTTTGTATTACTGAATAAGGCTTAAGCTTTCTGAGGAGGGGTCTCCTCTTTTATACATTATCTTGCTTGCTGGTGACGTGTAAAGGTTTCTCCAGGATTGGGCCACGCGTCTCTGCCATCCGGATTCGGAGGTACTAGGGTATCAGTCGCCTGCTCCATGCGTAATGGCCTCTGATTCTCCTCATGCGTACGTTCGAGCGGATCTGCCAGGCTGTCTGGTGAATATCATTCTGGATCCTGGACTGGGCTGAGAGTTGGGCCGGATGCTAAGCCTGAGTGGAGAGGGCCTGCTTCGTGCGGGCCGGGCCGGTTTGAGTGAGGAAGATGGGTCGAGCCCGGCCTTGAAGGTTGGATGAGCCATGATTGTTATATGTATCAGGTGTGTGGGCCTCTACGTCATGGGCCTTGGGCTGTGGTCAAGCCCCTGGTCCGGGGTGAAGGAATTCAGCGGTCATCAGCAAGCAAATAATTTAAAGATGAGTAAATCAATAAGAGAAAAGCTTCTAGTTGAAGTATGGATCTATTTCAGATTGTTTAGAATTGATCATTGATTCTTTAACACTCCTATTTATTCCAATAAATTAGTTTTGGATGTGGAAGACGCTTCTCACAATCCAAATTCCTCCTTAGTTCTAGTTTGATTAGGAAACGTTCGCTAATCAAACACTAGTTAACAAGTTGCCAAGGAACGTCCTTGGGGCATTATAGCATCGAACAACTGTTAACTGCATTAAGACTTAGAGAAACCTAATTCTAACCTTACCAACCGCGTGGTCAAGTTTAGATCATGCAACTTGATTAAATGTGAGTTTAAACAATTTAAGCAATTACAGACCTAAATCATTCAAACAATTTATCACTTTAGCAATTTAAAAGCAATGGGCCCTTATTGATTCTAAAAGCAAAGTAATAATTATGGAAAAGATCAGATTGCATAAATATTGAAATAAACAAGAGTTCAACAATGGAGTATTAAATCTCCCAATTCATCACAAAATCTGAAATTCACCAACTTCAACTAGAAAGGAAGGAAATTAGCCACTCATGGTGAACTAAGTACACAAAAGATGAAAAGAAAGGAAAAAAGGAAGATGCTGGAGAGTTTCTGGCGAGTTGAGTTGCTGATCAGAAGCTCCCTTTGCTGGTTTGGAGGCTCTCCTTTTATAGCTGAAGAATTCTATCTATCTAGGGTTTTGAAATCCCTTTTTGATTTGGTATTTGACTCCTCTTTTGATGTTGAATTTAATTGCAATTGGAATTCCTTGGATGAGAAGCTCTTTCGTGGCTCTTGGTTTTATGTTGGTAGTGATTGGGTTGGATTTGGACTTCTGAAAATTCGGATTTCTGTTTTCTGCCCAAATTCCCGCTCTGCTGTCAGTTTCTGTTGTGAAAGTGATTTGCCCGGTGATTTGACCAGTTTCTGCAAGTGATTGGGCAAATCACAGACCCGATCATGTTTTTGTGAGTCAGTTCTCTCTGTCTTCTGCGAGTGATTTGGCCAGTGTCTTCGAGTGTCCTGGGCAAATCACTGACCTTATCACTTGTTGCCTCTAGGTTTCTGCTTCAGCTTGATCTGGGCAGATCACTGGGCAAATCACTGACCCAATCACTTTTCTGTCAATTTTCTACACTTTTTCTCCAATTTTCCAATTTCTTCCTTTTCTGTAAAAACAAGATAAAAACCATAAATTAAACTAAAAAATGTGTAAATAAGCAATAAAAAAGATAATGAAAATGTGGCTAATTTATGCTTGATCAAATACCCCCACACCTAGCTTTTTGCTTGTCCTCAAGCAACAAATAACTTAGCCAATCAAGCCCCTTTTTCTTTTGAGCCTAAGTACCACTTAATCAGCCCCCCCTAGACTCCTAATCTGAACTATCACAGTATAGAGTACATGCACTAAGGTCATCCTCTCCTTTCCTTGTTTCCTTTCACCTACTATGATCAAGAGAAAGGTTTTTGACTCAATCATGCTTATTCTTTTATGTTAGGTTTGGTGCAGCCCCTAGGAGTGACTTGTCTTCTTTCTTCCTTTTTATTTTTATTTTTATTTTCAGCAGCACTTATTCTTATCCTTGCCTGAAAAAGTCACTAACCTTTTTACGCGATTGTGTACATGGGTGATACACCCCCGGTTACTCAGTTAGTCACTTGTTCAAGTGGCTACTAGCTCTGTTCATAGTCTAGACCATCGAAACTTATTTGCTTGGAAAGGTCACTGACCTTTTTACGCGATTGTGTACATGGGTGATACACCCCCGGTTACTCAGTCAGTCACTTCTCCAAGTGGCTATTAGGCTCAGTTCATAGTCTTAAACCATTGGAACAAGTTTATGATTTGTGCTTTATGCTAGTTTTTTATGATAGTTTGGGCAAATCAGTTCATAGGGAGTTACACTAACTTTGTGTTTGCATGTATTTTTATTTTTATTTCCCTTGACCACAACAAATTTAAGGATTCAATTCAAGTAAAGAACTTTCTAAGTGAAGGTAACATACTGTGAATGATTCAATTTAGGCTTAAAGGGGTGGCAAATCAATGGGGTCATAAGATAAGGAAACTCTTTTAACCTTGTTATCTATATTGAGTAGAGTAAAAACCAAGACAAAATTATGTGTGTGTGTGCAAAAAGTGTGAAAAAAATTCTGGTGTGTGCAAAAAGGGGTAAGAATAATGTAAAAAGAAACAAAAAGAAACAATAAGAAACAAATAGAAATCAAAAGATGGTGTGATCAGTGAATAAATACTCTCCAGTACCCCCACACCTATCCCAAATATTGTCCTCAATGTTTGAATATATATATATAGAGAAATGAAGGAGAAAAGGGAAAGGGACTTCCTGGCCTGTGGGTGATTTGACCAGTGACTTGGGCAAGCACTGGGCAAATCATTGGGCAGATCGCTATCTGTCACGGTGCTGGGGTAGAAAATGGTCCACCAGCAGGTCCAACAAGTGCTCCATCCTTTGCATTCGGTCCTCAATCCTACTGAGACGAGCCTCTACTGTCTGGTTGGGGGCTTCGTCTTCTGGTGGCTGAGGAGCATCCTGCTAGGGTCTGCTGGAAGTGTATTTGCTGGTTCTTGCCCTGTTTCCTGTGTTGTCCCATCTGCAGGGGCTGCTGTGGAGGGGTGTCCCGCGCTTCGTCATCACTGTCGGAGGGGATGGGTCTCGGCAGCCCTAGTTTCTTCCACATGAACGGTCCGCCGGTGGCCTTCATCTTAATTCTTACCATTGTGGTCCTGAGTTTGCCGGTGGGTGAGTGGTGGGTCGGAGAGGAGAAATCTTGAAGAAGAAGAGATAAAAACAGTAGATAGCGTAAAAAGTAAAAGAGTAAAAGAAAAGAACTACTTAAAGTGATTTGGGTATGTGAACTGCCCTGATCATTTAATGCTGGCCCTCTGGATTCTTGACAGGGTGATTTGACCAGTGATTTGGATAAGCAGTGGGCAAATCACTTGGCCAGACCGCTTCTCCTTTGCAGTTGCTGGGCTGGTACTGTTCACGCCCTTTTCTGATGATGTGCTTGATTTTGCGATTGGACCGGTGATCTTGGTCAAATTATCTGGGCAATTGGGCAAATCACTGCCCCGATCACTTGTGACTATGGTATATTCAGTCGATTTGCCCGGCGATTTGGGCAAGCAGTGGGCAAATCACTGGGCAAATCACTACATCTGGGCTGCCTCCCAGTAGCGCCCTGTTTTCTGTCTTGGGCTGGACTTCAGTGTCTTGCTCAGCAGTCTTGGGAAGGGGGATCCAAGGGAACTTCCTCCACAACATGGACAATAAAACCTTCATAGAATCTCTTCAAACGATGCCCATTAACCTTGAAAACCTTGTTTGTTTGTGGACTCCGTATGTCAATAGCTTCATGTGCTGTATCCTGTCTCTGATTCTGGTGAGATGAGCCTCCACCGAATGGTCTTGAGGTGCCTTTTATGTCCTCCAAGGTCCACCCAATTGCTTTTTTGTGCTTCTTTAACACATCAAGGAGCTTTTCCTCTTCTTCTTGGCTGAGCTGGTTAGAAAAATGACTGGAAGTGAATTTCCAGCTCCCAAGTAGGCATATTTGAGGTGGCTTGGCAATGGTTTCAGTTCTAGTGCTGATTTCTGCTGTTTGCTGTCTGATTTGGGTTGTGATTTGGGCAGATTATCTGGTGGTCTGGGCAAATCACTGGGCAAATCACCCACATCCAGCAAGTTACAGCAGTCTGCTGTTTTTTCTGCTTCAGTGATGTTGCTGTCCACTTCTCCTTTCCTGCAAAGACCTTCATAAAGTAAGTTTTCTTGATCAAAATCAAAAATTTCTTGACTTAAATCATCAATAACATCAAGGCCATAAACAGGAGAAACATCATTGGGGAATTTCATGGCATCATAAACATTAAATTTGATAACTTCCCCTTCAAACTCCATAGTCAATGTGCCATCATGCACATCAATTTTTGTTCTTGCTGTGCTCAAGAATGGTCTCCCAAGTAAGATATCAGAGGTGATTTTGCCCTTGTCTTCCTCCATGTCAATAACATAAAAATCTGCTGGAAAGACTAATTGGTCCACTTGCACCAACACATCTTCTAGCACTCCCTTGGGGTAGACAACAGATCGATCAGCCAATTGGATCATAATGCTGGTGCCCTTGAGTGTACCTGCATTCAACAAGTTAAAAATAGAAAGAGGCATGACATTTATTAAAGCTCCAAGGTCACACATGGCCTTCTTTATTCCTATGTTGCCTATTTTGCATGAAATGGCAAACATTCCTCTATCCTTGCATTTGGTGGGAAGTTTCCTTTGAATGACAGCTGAGACACACTCCCCCACACTTACCTTTTTATGTTCAGCAAGTTTCCTCCTATTGGTGCATAGCTCTTTGAGAAATTTAGCATACCTTGGTATTTGTTTGATAGCATCAAGTAGGGGTATGTTGATTTCCACTTTGCGAAGTGTCTCCAATATCTCTTTTTCCTCTTTCTCCTTTTGGGATCTTGCAAATCTCTTTGGGAAAGGAGGAGGTACCTTGAATTTCTCCATAAGTTGCTATTTCTGCCTTTGAATGGATTCTGCCTGGTCTGTTGATTTGGGCAGATCACTCTCTGCCTTCTCTAGTGATTTGGGCAAATCACTGCTGGACAGCTCAGTTTGCCCAGCGATCGGGTCAGTTTCTACTAGTGAATTGGACAAATCACTGCCCTGATCACTTTCTGGCAGAATTTCTTCCATGGCCTGTGCTAGCAATCTGGTTGTGCTGGATTGTCTAGGGGGCTGGTTTGTTTCGGAAATTTCAGCAGATTTTGGTTCAGTTGGGGCACTTCCAGCAGTTGCTGGTTTATGGACAGTAGCAGGGGATGTACCAGGTACTTCGGCTGGTGCTGATTTGCGGGCAGCAGTGGTTGTGGCAGTTTGACAGTAGTTGCTGTCTCTATTTTCAGCAACTTGGACAGCAGCAAATTCTGTAATTTCTGGTGTAATTTTGGCAGTTTTAGCAAGTGCAGCAACTTCTGGTTCAGTGGGGGCAATTTCTGAGGTTGCTGATTTTTGGACAGCAGGTGCTGTTTTTGCAGCAGGAGCTTCGGTTGGTGCTGATTTTTGGACAGCAGCAGGTTCTGCAGTGGTGATTTGTGCCGCAGACTCAGCAGCTTGGTCTGTTTCCTCATCATCGTCCCATAGATCTTGAAGCTCTTCCTCTCTTCTTAATATGTGCGCGTTCATTGAGTTGACCACTTGATCCACTTTCTGTTGGAGAATTTTTCCAGAAATTTCCAATTTCCTTACCATCTCTTCAAGTTCCATATTGGAGTTTTGAGGTGTTGCTTGGGCTTGATAGTTTTGGTAGTAGTCAGCCCTTGCATAGCCATAATTCGGATTGTCCCCCCAACATGGATTGTATTGTAGATCTCTTTGGTAGTCATGGTAGTGGTCTGTCCTAGCATAGCCATAGCTCAGATTGTCTCCCCAACCTGTATTGTATGTGTCAAGGTAGGGATTATGTCTTGGCTGTCCATAGAATCCTTCAAATGCATGTGCTTGTTGAAGTTGTTGAACTTGTCGAGCTTGACCATAATTTCTCACAATAGAGGTTAGTTCAGAAATTTGAGAAGAGAGAAAAGACATACTTACCGTAGCCATGCTTGTAAATCAGCCCTGGTCATAAAAGGAAAATACGTTAGTTAGATCAATTCCCCGGCAACGGCGCCAATTTTTGATAGGCGGTTGTCGAAGCCGTCAAAAATAAACCTATTAAACAATCAACAATAAACTTGTAGATAGTGGCAATAGGGTCGAACCACAGGGAATTGACACCAATGATTTTCCTAATAATGACTAGGACAAGTAAATAACAAGTAAATAAAAGAGGGGGGTTTTGTGTTGAAGATGTACTAAAGCTAATTAACAATAGCAAGCAAATAATTTAAAGATGAGTAAATCAATAAGAGAAAAGCTTCTAGTTGAAGTATGGATCTATTTCAGATTGTTTAGAATTGATCATTGATTCTTTAACACTCCTATTTATTCCAATAAATTAGTTTTGGATGTGGAAGACGCTTCTCACAATCCAAATTCCTCCTTAGTTCTAGTTTGATTAGGAAACGTTCGCTAATCAAACACTAGTTAACAAGTTGCCAAGGAACGTCCTTGGGGCATTATAGCATCGAACAACTGTTAACTGCATTAAGACTTAGAGAAACCTAATTCTAACCTTACCAACCGCGTGGTCAAGTTTAGATCATGCAACTTGATTAAATGTGAGTTTAAACAATTTAAGCAATTACGGACCTAAATCATTCAAACAATTTATCACTTTAGCAATTTAAAATCAATGGGCCCTTATTGATTCTAAAAGCAAAGTAATAATTATGGAAAAGATCAGATTGCATAAATATTGAAATAAACAAGAGTTCAACAATGGAGTATTAAATCTCCTAATTCATCACAAAATCTGAAATTCACCAACTTCAACTAGAAAGGAAGGAAATTAGCCACTCATGGTGGACTAAGTACACAAAAGATGAAAAGAAAGGAAAAAGGGAAGATGCTGGAGAGTTTCTGGCGAGTTGAGTTGCTGATCAGAAGCTCCCTTTGCTGGTTTGGAGGCTCTCCTTTTATAGCTGAAGAATTCTATCTATCTAGGGTTTTGAAATCCCTTTTTGATTTGGTGTTTGACTCCTCTTTTGATGTTGAATTTAATTGCAATTGGAATTCCTTGGATGAGAAGCTCTTTCGTGGCTCTTGGTTTTATGTTGGTAGTGATTGGGTTGGATTTGGACTTCTGAAAATTCGGATTTCTGTTTTCTGCCCAAATTCCCGCTCTGCTGTCAGTTTCTGTTGTGAAAGTGATTTGCCCGGTGATTTGACCAGTTTCTTCAAGTGATTGGGCAAATCACATACCCGATCACGTTTCTGTGAGTCAGTTCTCTCTGTCTTCTGCGAGTGATTTGGCCAGTGTCTTCGAGTGTCCTGGGCAAATCACTGACCTTATCACTTGTTGCCTCCAGGTTTCTGCTTCAGCTTGATCTGGGCGGATCACTGGGCAAATCACTGACCCAATCACTTTTCTGTCAATTTTCTGCACTTTTTCTCCAATTTTCCAATTTCTTCCTTTTCTATAAAAACAAGATAAAAACCATAAATTAAACTAAAAAATGTGTAAATAAGCAATAAAAAAATAATAAAAATGTGGCTAATTTATGCTTGATCACAACTTATGGAGAAATTCAAGGTACCTCCTCCCTTCCCAAAGAGATTTGCAAGATCCCAAAAGGAGAAAGAGGAAAAAGAGATATTGGAGACACTTCGCAAAGTGGAAATCAACATACCCCTACTTGATGCTATCAAACAAATACCAAGGTATGCTAAATTTCTCAAAGAGCTATGCACCAATAGGAGGAAACTTGCTGAACATAAAAAGGTAAGTGTGGGGGAGTGTGTCTCAGCTGTCATTCAAAGGAAACTTCCCACCAAATGCAAGGATAGAGGAATGTTTGCCATTTCATGCAAAATAGGCAACATAGGAATAAAGAAGGCCATGTGTGACCTTGGAGCTTCAATAAATGTCATGCCTCTTTCTATTTTTAACTTGTTGAATGCAGGTACACTCAAGGGCACCAGCATTATGATCCAATTGGCTGATCGATCTGTTGTCTACCCCAAGGGAGTGCTAGAAGATGTGTTGGTGCAAGTGGACCAATTAGTCTTTCCAGCAGATTTTTATGTTATTGACATGGAGGAAGACAAGGGCAAAATCACCTCTGATATCTTACTTGGGAGACCATTCTTGAGCACAGCAAGAACAAAAATTGATGTGCATGATGGCACATTGACTATGGAGTTTGAAGGGGAAGTTATCAAATTTAATGTTTATGATGCCATGAAATTCCCCAATGATGTTTCTCCTGTTTATGGCCTTGATGTTATTGATTATTTAAGTCAAGAAATTTTTGATTTTGATCAAGAAAACTTACTTTATGAAGGTCTTTGCAGGAAAGGAGAAGTGGACAGCAACATCACTGAAGCAGAAAAAATAGCAGACTGCTGTAACTTGCTGGATGTGGGTGATTTGCCCAGACCACCAGATAATCTGCCCAAATCACAGCCCAAATCACTGGAGCAGACAGACTTGACAGACAGTGATTTGCCCAGATCACCAGATAATCTGCCCAAATCACAGCCCAAATCAGACAGCAAACAGCAGAAATCAGCACAAACAGCAACTGCACCAGAACTGAAACCATTGCCCAGCCACCTCAAATATACCTACTTGGGAGCTGGAAATTCACTTCCAGCAATTATTTCTAACCAGCTCAGCCAAGAAGAAGAGGAAAAGCTCCTTGATCTGTTGAGGAAGCACAAGAAAGCAATTGGGTGGACCTTGGAGGACATAAAAGGCACCTCAAGACCATTCGGTGGAGGCTCAAGACAGGATGCAGCACATGGAAAGCATGTTGCAGCTGCTGGTTCAACATTTTCTGCCCACAGACCAGCCACGACAGTGATTTGACCAGTGATTTGCCCAAATCACCTGCTCAAATCACCCACATCCCAGGCAGTCCCTTTCCTTCTCCTTATTAATTTTTTTCATATTTATGTTTAAACATTGAGGACAATGTTTGGGATAGGTGTGGGGGTATTTGCTGTTAGGTTTAGGTTATATTTTTTCCGTTTACATTATCTTTTTGCTTTCTTTTTATTTCTTTTTGCATCTTTTTGCCCCATAAACACACACCAAAATTTTTTCACACATTTTTTTCACTTTTTGCACACACACACACAGAATTTTGACTTAGCTTTTGCTCTACTCAGCATAGATAACAAGGTTAAAAGAGCTTCCTATCTCATGACCCCATTGATTTTCCACCCCTTTAAGCCTAAATTGAATCAATTATAGTGTGCTACCTTCACTTTGGAAGTTCTTTTCTTAAATTGAATCTCTAAATTTGCATTGGTCAAGGGAAATAAAAATATAAATACATGCAAATAAAAAGTTAGTGTAACTCCCTATGAGGTGATTTGCCCAAACTGTCATGAAAAGAAAAGAAAAAGAAAACCAGCACAAAGCACAAATCATAAAACCTGTTCCTATGGCCAAATAAGCTATGAACAGAGCTAGTAGCCACTTGAAGAAGTGACTAACTGAGTAACCGGGGGTGGGTATCACCAATATGCACCTTCGCGTAAAAAGGTTAGTGACTTTTTTAGGCAAGAATAAAAAAAAGTGCTGCTGAATAAAATAAAATAAAATGCTCAAAGAAGGGCAAGTCTCTCTTAGAGGTTGCATTGAGCTTATACAAAGAGAATAAGCATGAATGAATCAAAAACCTTTCCTTTGACCATGAAGGTAAGGGGAAACAAGGAAAAGAGAAGAACAACCTTGGTGCATGTATTCTATACTGTGATACTTCAATTTAGGAGTCTAGGGGGGGCTGATTAAGTGGTACTTAGGCTCAAAAGAAAAAGGAGCTTGATTGACTAAGTTATTTGTTGTTTGAGGACAAGCAAAAAGCTAGGTGTGGGGGTATTTGATCAAGCATAATTTAGCCACATTTTTATCTTAATTATTATTGTTTATTTACACATTTTTTAGTTTAATTTATGGTTTTTATCTTATTTTTACAGAAAAGGAAGAAATTGAAAAATTGGAGAAAAAGTGCAGAAAATTGACAGAAAAGTGATTGGGTCAGTGATTTGCCCAAAACACTCAAATCACCGGGCAAATCACTTTGACAGCAGAAACCTGGAGGCAACAGGCAGAAGTGATATGGGCAGTGATTTGCCCAAGACACTGGCCAAATCACTCGCAGAAGACAGAGAGCAGAAAACTGGACCGACTCACAGAAAAGTGATTGGGTCAGTGATTTGCCCAATCACTTGAAGAAACTGGTCAAATCACCGGGCAAATCACTTTGACAGCAGAAACTGACAGCAGAGCGGGAAATTGGGCAGAAAACAGAAATCCGAATTTTCAGATGTCCAAATCCAACCCAATCACTACCAACATAAAACCAAGAGCCACGAAAGAGCTTCTCATCCAAGGAATTCCAATTGCAATTAAATTCAACATCAAAAGAGGAGTCAAACACCAAATCAAAAAGGGATTTCAAAACCCTAGATAGATAGAATTCTTCAGCTATAAAAGGAGAGCCTCCAAACCAGCAAAGGGAGCTTCTGATCAGCTATTGAGCCTCCTCTTCCTATCGCCAGAAACTCTGCAGCTCTTCCTTTTTCTTTTGTTTTAGTCTTTTTTGTGTATTTAGTCCACCATGAGTGGCTAAACTCCTTTCTTTTCTAGTTGAAGTTGGAAAATTCAGATTTGTGATGAATTGGGATATTTAAATCTCCATTGTTAAACTTCTATTTATTTTCAATATTTATGCAATTTGATCTTTCTATAATTGTTGCTTTGCTTTTAGAATCAATTTAGGCCTATTGCTTTTAATTGCTTGAGTAACAATTGTTTGAATAATTTAAGTCCGTAATTGCTTATATTATTTGAACACAAATTTAATCAAGTTGCATGATCTAAACTTGACCACGTGGTTGGCAAGGTTAGAATTAGGTTTCTCTAAGTCTTAATGCAGTTAACAGTTGTTCGATGCCAAAGGCCCCAAGGACGTTCCTTGGCAACTTGTTAACTAGTGTTTGATTAGCGAACGTTTCCTAATCAAACTAGAACTAAGGAGGAATTTGGATTGTGAGAAGCATCTTCCACATCCTAAACTAATTTATTGAGATAAATAGAAGTATTAAAGAATCAATGATCAATTCTAAACAATATGAAATAGATCCATACTTCAACTAGAAGCTTTTCTCTTATTGATTTACTCATCTTTAAATTATTGCTTTCTTTTGTTATTTAGTGTTAATCCATCAACTCAAAACCCCCCTCTTTTAATTACTTGTTATTTACTTGACCTAGTCATTATTAGGAAAATCATTGGTGTCAATTCTCTGTGGTTCGACCCTATTGCCACTATCTACAAGTTTATTGTTGATTGTTTAATAGGTTTATTTTTGACGGCTTCGACAACCGCCTATCACTAATATATAACAAGTTTGTTTATAATGTATAAGTATAATATTTTGAGGTAAGAAAGACACTGTCGTTTGTTTTGCGCCACATTATTTCTTTTAATTGAATATTTGAATAAATGATTACTAATAAATAACAACTTTATTTATAGTGTATGAGTATAATATTTTGGGATAAGAAAGGCACTATCGCTTATTTCGCGCCCTATCGTTTCTTTTTTAATGTTCATGACTTTAAACTAATTAAAGTAAACAAATAATGTTTTATTTTAATTGTATATTTGAATAAATGATTATTAATGAATAACAATTTTTCTTATAATATATGACGATAATATTTTGGGATAAGTAAGGCACTGTCGTTTATTTTGCGCCCTATCGTTTCTTTTCTAATGTTCTTGACTTTAAACTAATTAAACAAATTTTATTTTAATTGAATATTTGAATAAATAATTACTAATAATTATTATATTTTGTTTAAAATGTATAAGTATAATATTTTGGGGTAAGAAAGGCACGGTTTGTTTATTTTGCGACCATCATTTCCTTTTTAATGTTCAGGCACTGTCGTTTATTTTGCACCCTATCGTTTCTTTTTTAATGTTCTTTGAATTTAAACTAATTAAAGCAAACAATTAAAGTTTTATTTTAATTGAACATTTGAATAAATGATTAATAATAAATAACAATTTTATTAATAATATATGAGTATAATATTTTGGGGTAAGAAAGCACCATCATTTATTTCGCGCCCCATCATTTCTTTTTTAATGTTCTTGGCTTTAAACTAATTAAAGTGAACAATTAAAGTTTTATTTTAATTGAACATTTGAAAAAATGATTACTAATATATAAGAAGTTTGTTTATATTGTATAAGTATAATATTTTGGCGTAAGAAAGACACTGTTGTTTGTTTTGCGCCACATTATTTCTTTTTTAATATTCTTGACTCTAAACTAAATAAAATGAACAATTAAAGTTTTATTTTAATTGAATATTTGAATAAATGATTACAAATAAATAACAATTTTGTTTATAATGTATGAGTATAATATTTTGGGGCAAGAAAGGCACTGTCGTTTATTTTGCTCCAAATTATTTCTTTTTTAATGTTCTTGACATTAAACTAATTAAAGTGAACAATTAAATTATTGATTTAATTGAATATTTGAATAAATGATTACTAATATATAACAATTTTGTTTCTACTGTATAAGTATATTATTTCAGGGTAAGCAGGGCACTGTCATTTATTTTGGGCCCATTGTTTCTTTTTTAATATTCCTGACTTTAAACCTATTAAAGTGAACAATTAAAATTTTATTTTAATTGAATATTTGATTAAATTATTACGAATAAAAAACAATTTTATTTCTAGTGTGTGAGTATAATATTTTGGGGTAGGAAATGCATTGTCATTTATTTCGCGCCCTATCGTTTCTTTTTCAATGTTCTTGACTTTAAACTAATTACAATGAAAAATTAAAGTTTTATTTTAATTGAACATTTGAATAAATGATTACTAATATATAACAAGTTTGTTTATAATGTATAAGTATAATATTTTGAGGTAAGAAAGACACTGTCGTTTGTTTTGCGCCACATTATTTCTTTTCTAATGTTCTTGACTCTATAATAAATAAAATAAACAATTAAAATTTTATTTTAATTGAATATTTGAATAAATGATTGCAAATGAATAACAATCTTGTTTATAATGTATCAGTATAATATTTTGGGTAAGAAAGGCCTTGTCGTTTATTTTGCGCCACATTATTTCTTTTTTAATGTTCTTGACATTAAACTAATTAAAGTGAGTAATTAAAATATCAATTTAATTGAATATTTGAATATATGATTACTAATATATAACAATTTTATTTCTAATGTATAAGTATAATATTTTTGGGTAAGCAAGGCACTGTTATTTATTTTGGGCCCATTGTTTCTTTTTTAATATTCCTGACTTCAAGCCTATTAAAGTGAACAATTAAAATTTTATTTTAATTGAATATTTGAATAAATTATTACGAATAAATAACAATTTTATTTATAGTGTATGAGTATAATATTTTGGGGTAAGAAAGGCACCGTTATTTATTTCTCCTTATCGTTTCTTTTTTAATGTTCTTGACTTTAAACTAAATAAAGTGAACAATTAAAGTTTTATTTTAATTGAATATTTGAATAAATGATTACTAATGAATAACAATTTTGTTTATAATGTATGAGTATAATATTTTGGGGTAAGAAAGACAGTGTCATTTATTTTGCGTCCTATCATTTCTTTTTTAATGTTCAGGCACTGTGGTTTAGTTTGCGCCCCATCGTTTCTTTTTTAATGTTCTTGACTTTAAACTAATTAAAGTCAACAATTAAAGTTTTGTTTTAATTAAACATTTGAATAAATGATTACTAATATATAACAAGTTTTTTTATAATGTATAAGTATAATATTTTGGGGTAAGAAAAGCACTGTCGTTTATTTTGTGCCACATTATTTCTTTTTTAATGTTCTTGACTTTAAACTAATTAAAGTGAACAACTAAAAATTTATTTTAATTGAATATTTGAATAAATGATTACTAATATATAACTATTTTGATTATAATGTATAAGTATAATATTTTTGGGTAAGCAGGGCACTATCATTTATTTTGGGCCCATTGTTTCTTTTTTAATGTTCTTTGACTTTAAACTAATTAAAGTAAACAATTAAAGTTTTATTTTGATTGAACATTTGAATAAATGATTACTAATAAATAACAATTTTATTTATAATATATGAATATAATATTTTGGGATAAGAAAGGCATTGTCGTTTATTTTGCGCCTATCGTTTCTTTTTTAATGGTCTTGACTTTAAACTAATTAAAGTGAACAATTAAAGTTTTATTTTAAATTAACATTTGAATAAATGATTAGTAATATATAACAAGTTTTTTAATAATGTATAAGTATAATATTTTAGGGTAAGAAAGACACTATTGTTTATTTTGCGCCACATTATTTCTTTTTTAATGATCTTGACTTTAAACTAATTAAAGTAAACAATTAATGTTTTATTTTAATTGAACATTTGAATAAATGATTACTAATAGATAACAAGTTTGTTTATTATGTATAAATATAATATTTTGGTGTAAGAAAGGCACTATTATTTATCATGCGCCAATCATTTCTTTTTTAATGTTCAGGCACTGTCGTTTATTTTGCGCCCATCATTTCTTTTTTAATGTTCTTTGACTTTAAACTAATTAAAATAAACAATTAAAGTTTTATTGTAATTCAACATTTGAATAAATGATTACTAATAAATAAGAATTTTATTTTTGATATATGAGTATAATATTTTGGGCTAAGAAAGGCACTGTCGTTTATTTTGCGCCCCATCATTTCTTTTTTAATTTTCTTGACTTTAAACTAATTAAAGTAAATAATTATAGTTTTATTTTAATTGAACATTTGAATATATGATTACTAATAGATAACAAGTTTGTTTATAATATATAAGTATAATAGTTTGGGGTAAGGAAGGCAATGTTATTTATTTTGGGGCAATCATTTCTTTTTTAATGTTCAGGCACTGTCGTTTATTTTGCGCCCTGTTTTTTCTTCTTTTAATGTTCTTGACTTTAAACTAATTAAAATGAAAAATTAAAGTTTTATTTTAATTGAAAAATTGAATAAATGATTACTAATAAATAACAATTTTGTTTATAATGTATGAGTATATTATCTAGGGGTAACAAAGGCAATTTCGTTTATTTTGCGCCCTATCGTTTCTTTTTCTTTTTTAATGTTCTTGACTTTAAACTAATTAAAATGAACAATTAAAGTTTTATTTTAATTGAACATTTCAATAAATGATTACTAATAAATAACAATTGTATTTATAATATTTTGGGTAACAAAGGCACTCTCATTTATTTTGCACCCAATCATTTCTTATTTAATGTTCTTGACATTAAACTAATTAAATAAATTTTATTTTAATTGAATATTTGAATAAATAATTACTAATAATTATTATATTTTGTTTAAAATGTATGAGTAATATTTATGGATAAAAAAGGCACCGTCGTTTATTTTGCGCCCATCATTTTTTTTTAATGTTCAGGCACTGTCATTTATTTTGCGTCCAATCGTTTCTTTTTAATGTTCTTTGACTTTAAACTAATTGAAGTAAAAAATTAAAGTTTTATTTTAATTGAATATTTGAATAAATGATTACTAATGAATAACAATTTTGCTTTAAATGTATGAGTATAACAGTTTAGGGTAAGAAAGGCACTGTCGTTTATTTTGCGCCCTATCGTTTCTTGTTTAATGTTCTTTGACATTAAACTAATTAAACAAGTTTTAATTTAATTGAACATTTGTATAAATAATTAGTAATAATTTTTATATTTTGTTTATAATGTATGAGTATAATATTTTGGGGTAAGAAAGGCACTGTCGTTTATTTTGCGCACCATTGTTTTTTTTTAAATGTTCTTCGCTTTAAACTAATTAAAATGAACAATTAAAGTTTTATTTTAAGTGAATATTTGAATAAATTATTACTAATAAATAACAATTTTATTTATAGTGTATGAGTATAATATTTTGGGGTAAGAAAGGCACTGTCATTTATTTCGCATGTTCTTGACTTTAAACTAATTAAAGTAAACAATTAATGTTTTATTTTAATTGAATATTTGAATAAATGATTACTAATGAATAACAATTTTGCTTATAATGTATGAGTATAATATTTTGGGATAAGAAAGGCACCATCGTTTATTTTGCGCCCCATCGTTTCTTTTTTAATGTTGTTGACATTAAACGGATTAAACAAGTTTTATTTTAATTGAATATTTGAATAAATAATTACTAATAATTATTATATTTTGTTTAAAATGTATGAGTATAATATTTTGGGGTAAGAAAGGCACCGTCATTTATTTTGCGCCCATCATTTCTTTTTTAATGTTCAGGCACTGTCATTTATTTTGTGCCCCGTCTTTTTTTTTAATATTCTTTGATTTTAAACTTATTAAAGTAAACAATTAAAGTTTTATTTTAATTGAACATTTAAATAAATGATTACTAATAGATAACAAGTTTGTTTATAATGTATAAGTATAATATTTTGGAATAAGAAAGGCACTGTTATTTATTTTGCGCCCATCATTTCTTTTTTAATGTTCATGCACTGTCATTTATTTTGCGCCCCATTGTTTCTTTTTTTAATGTTCTTGATTTTAAACTAATTAAAATAAACAATTAAAATTTTATTTTAATTGAATATTTGAATAAATGATTACAAATGAATAACAATTTTGCTTATAATATATGAGTATAATATTTTGGGGTAAGAAAGGCATTGTCATTTATTTCGCGCCCCATCGTTTCTTTTTTAATATTCTTGACATTAAACTAATTAAACAAGTTTTATTTTTTTTTTGAATATTTGATTAAATAATTACTAATAATTTTTATATTTTGTTTAAAATGTATGAGTATAATATTTTGGAGTAAGAAAGGAACAGTCGTTTATTTTGCGCCCATCATTTCTTTTTTAATGTTCAGGCATTGTCGTTTATTTTGCGCCCCTCCGTTTTTTTTTTTAATGTTCTTGACTTGAAACTAATTAAAGTGAACTATTAATATTTTATTTTCATTGAATATTTTAATAAATGATTACTAATATATAACAAGTTTGTTTATAATGTATAAGTATAATATTTTGGTGTACGAAAGACACTGTTGTTTATTTTGCGCCCCTATCGTCTCTTTTTTAATGTTCTTGACATTAAACTAATTAAACAAGTTTTTTTTTTAATATTTAAATAAATAATTACTAATAATTATTATATTTTGTTTAAAATATATTAGTATGATATTTTGGAGTAAGAAAGGATCCATCGTTTATTTTGCGCCCATCATTTCTTTTTTAATGTTGCGGCACTGTCGTTTATTTTGCGCCCCTCCGTTTCTTTTTTAATGTTCTTGACTTTAAACTAATTCAATTGAAAATTAAAATTTTATTTTAATTTAACATTTGATTAAATGATTACTAATAGATAACAAATTTGTTTATAATGTATAAGTATAATATTTTAGGTTAAGAAAAGCACTGTTGTTTATTTTGGTCCCCATTGTTTCTTTTTTAATGTTCCTGACGTTAAACTAATTAAACAAGTTTTATATTAATTGAATATTTGAATTAATAATTATTATATTTTGCTTAAAATGTATGAGTATAATATTTTGGGTAAGAAAGACATTGTCATTTATTTTGCGTCCATCGTTTCCTTTTTAATGTTCTTGACTTTAAACTAATTAAAATAAAAAATAAAGTTTTATTTTAATTGAACATTTGAATAAATGATAACTAATAGATAAAAAATTAGTTTAAAATGTATAAGTATAATATTTTAGGGTAAGAAAGGCACTGTCATTTATTTTGCGCTCATCATTTCATTTTTAAATATATGAGTATAATATTTTGGGATAAAAAGGCACTGTCGTTTAATTTTGGCCCGTGGTTTATTTTGGGCCCCATGCTTTCTTCTTTAATGTTCTTGACATTAAACTAATTAAACAAGTTTTATTTTAATTGAATATTTAAATAAATAATTACTAATAATTATTATATCTTATTTAAAATGCATGAGTATAATATTTTGGGGTAAGAAAGGCGTCGTCATTTATTTTGCACCCATCATTTCTTTTTTAATGTTCAGGCACTGTTATTTATTTTATGCTCCATCGTTTCTTTTTTAATATTCTTTGATTTTAAACTAATTAAAGTAAACAATTAAAATTTTATTTTAATTGAATATTTGAATGAATGATTACTAATACATAACAAGTTTGTTTATAATATATAAGTATAATATTTTGGGGTAAGAAAGGCACTGATATTTATTTTGCGCCCAGCATTTCTTTTTTAATGTTCAGGTACTATCGATTATTTTGCGCCCCATTGTTTCTTTTTTTAATGTTCTTGACTTTAAACTAATTAAAGTTAACAATTAAAGTTTATTTTTAATTGAATATTTGAATAAATGGTTTCTAATTAATAACAATTTTGTTTATAATTTATGAGTATAATATTTTGGGGTAAGAAAGGCACTGTCATTTATTTTGCACCCCATTGTTTCTTTTTTAATGTTGTTGACATTAAACGGATTAAAAAGTTTTATTTTAATTGATTATTTGAATAAGTAATTACTAATAATTATTATATTTTGTTTAAAAGGTATGAGTATAATATTTTGGGGTAAGAAAGGCACCGTCATTTATTTTGCGCCCATCATTTCTTTTTTAATGTTCAGGCACTGTCATTTATTTAGTTCCAGTTTTTATGGGTTGATCACGGATACAAAATAATCTCAATTTAATTAATAAACCAGTTATAGATATCGAAGACGCTTCAGGTATCCAATCCTTTCTTAATTTTAAACTAGTTAAGAGACGCTCGTTAACTAGCCCTAACACTTGGACAACCGTAGGAGACACTTGATAGGCGGTTGTCGAAGCCGTCAAAAATAAACCTATTAAACAATCAACAATAAACTTGTAGATAGTGGCAATAGGGTCGAACCACAGGGAATTGACACCAATGATTTTCCTAATAATGACTAGGTCAAGTAAATAACAAGTAATTAAAAGAGGGGGGTTTGATTTGATGAGTTAAAACTAAATAGCAAAAGAAAGCAATAATGTAAAGATGAGTAAATCAATAAGAGAGAAGCTTCTAGTTGAAGTATGGATCTATTTCAGATTGTTTAGAATTGATCATTGATTCTTTAACTCTCCTATTTATTCCAATAAATTAGTTTTGGATGTGGAAGACGCTTCTCACAATCCAAATTCCTCCTTAGTTCTAGTTTGATTAGGAAACGTTCGCTAATCAAACACTAATCAACAAGTTGCCAAGGAACGTCCTTGGGGCATTGTAGCATCGAACAACTGTTGACTGCATTAAGACTTAGAGAAACCCAATTCTATCCTTGCCAACCGCGTGGTCAAGTTTAGATTATGCAATTTGATTAAATGTGTATTTGAACAACCTAAGCAATTACGGACCTAAATCATTCAAACAATATTACTTAAGCAATTTAAAAGCAATGGGCCCTTATTGATTCTAAAAGCAAAGTAATATTTATGGAAAGCTCAAATTGCATAAATCACTTTCTGTTGATTTGGGCAAATCACTTTCTGCCTTCTCTGGAGAATTGGTCAAATCACTGCTGGACAGCTTAGTTTGCCCAGCGATCGGGTCAGTTCCTATGAGTGAACTGGGCAAATCACTGCCCTGATCACTTTCTGGCAGGATTTCTTTCATGCCCTGTTTTTGCAATTTTTCAGCCCTATTGTCTTGCAACTCCTTTCCACTCCTCAATGTGATGGCACTAGCATTTTGCCTTGGATTTATCTCAGTTTGGGAGAGTAGACAACAACTTACCTGTGCTAGCAATCTAGTTGTGCTGGATTCTCCAGGGGGCTGGTTTGTTTCAGAAATTTCAACAGATTTTGGTTCAGTTGGGGCACTTCCAGCAGTTGCTGGTTTATGGACAGCAGCAGGGGATGTACCAGGAACTTCGGCTGGTGCTGATTTGCGGGCAGCAGTGGTTGTGGCAGTTTGACAGCAGTTGCTGCCTCTATTTTCAGCAACTTGGACAGCAGCAAATTCTGTAATTTCTGGTGTAATTTTGGCAGTTTCAGCAAGTGCAGCAACTTCTGGTTCAGTGGGGGCAATTTCTGAGGTTGCTGATTCTTGGACAGCAGGTGCTGTTTTTGCAGCAGGAGCTTCGGTTGGTGCTGATTTTTGGACAGCAGCAGGTTCTGCAGTGGTGATTTGTGCCGCAGATTCAGCAGCTTGGTCTGTTTCTTCGTCATCGTCCCATAGATCTTGAAGCTCTTCCTCTCTTCTTAATATGTATGCGTCCACTGAGCTGACCGCTTGATCCACTTGCTGTTGGAGAATTTTCCCAGAAATTTCCAATTTTCTCACCATCTCTTCAAGTTCCATATGGGAGTTTTGAGGTGTTGCTTGGGCTTGATAGTTTTGGTAGTAGTCAGCCCTTGCATAGCCATAATTTGGATCGTCCCCCCAACATGGATTGTATTGCAGATCTCTTTGGTAGTCATGGTAGTGGTCTGTCCTTGTATAGCCATAGCTCATATTGTCTCCCCAACTTGTATTGTATGTGTCAAGGTAGGGATTATGTCTTGGCTGTCCATAAAATCCTGTATGTGCTTGTTGAAGTTGTTGGGCTTGTCGAGCTTGACCATAATTTCTCACCATAGAGGTTAGTTCAGAAATTTGAGAAGAGAGAAAAGACATACTTACCGTAGCCATGCTTGTAAATCAGCCCTGGTCATAAAAGAAAAATACGTTAGTTAGATCAATTCCCCGGCAACGGCGCCAATTTTTGATAGGCGGTTGTCGAAGCCGTCAAAAATAAACCTATTAAACAATCAACAATAAACTTGTAGATAGTGGCAATAGGGTCGAACCACAGGGAATTGACACCAATGATTTTCCTAATAATGACTAGGTCAAGTAAATAACAAGTAATTAAAAGAGGGGGGTTTGATTTGATGAGTTAAAACTAAATAGCAAAAGAAAGCAATAATGTAAAGATGAGTAAATCAATAAGAGAGAAGCTTCTAGTTGAAGTATGGATCTATTTCAGATTGTTTAGAATTGATCATTGATTCTTTAACTCTCCTATTTATTCCAATAAATTAGTTTTGGATGTGGAAGACGCTTCTCACAATCCAAATTCCTCCTTAGTTCTAGTTTGATTAGGAAACGTTCGCTAATCAAACACTAATCAACAAGTTGCCAAGGAACGTCCTTGGGGCATTGTAGCATCGAACAACTGTTGACTGCATTAAGACTTAGAGAAACCCAATTCTATCCTTGCCAACCGCGTGGTCAAGTTTAGATTATGCAATTTGATTAAATGTGTATTTGAACAACCTAAGCAATTACGGACCTAAATCATTCAAACAATATTACTTAAGCAATTTAAAAGCAATGGGCCCTTATTGATTCTAAAAGCAAAGTAATATTTATGGAAAGCTCAAATTGCATAAATATTGAAATTAAATAGAAGTTTAACAATGGAGATTTAAATCTCCCAATTCATCACAAAATCTGAAATTCACCCACTTCAACTAGAAAAGAAAAGAGTTTAGCCACTCATGGTGGACTAAATACACAAAAAGATGAAAGGAAAAGAAAAAGGAAGATGCTGGAGAGTTTATGGCGAGTTCAATTCCTCAGCAGAAGATAAGATTGCTGGCTTGGAGGCTCTCCTTTTATAGTTGCAGAATTTTATTCATCTAGGGTTTCAAAATCCCTTTTTGATTTGATCTTGGACTCCTCTTTTGATGTTGAATTTGATTGTAATTGGAATTCCTTGGGTGAGAGACTCTTTCGTGGCTCTTGGTCTTGTGTTGGAAGTGATTGGATTGGATTTGGACTTCTGAAAAATCGAATTTCTGTTTTCTGTCCATTTTCCCGCTCTGCTGTAAGTTTCTGCTGTCAAAGTGATTTGCCCTGTGATTTGGGCGAGCAGTGGGCAAATCACTGGGCAAATCACTGCCTCTGTGAGTCAGTCCTCTATGTCTCTGCGAGTGATTTGGCCAGTGATCTTCGAGTGTCTGGGGCAAATCACTGGGCAAATCACTGCTGCCTGTTGCCTCCGGGTTTCTGCTTTAGCTTGATCGGGGCAGTGATTGGAGCAGATTCTTGGGCAAATCACTGGGCAAATCATCCTTTTGTGAATTTTCTGCACTTTTTCTTCCATTTTCCAGTTTCTTCCTTTTCTGTAAAAACAAGATAAAAACCATAAATTAAACTGAAAAATGTGTAAATAAGCAATAATAATTATGATAAAAATGTGGCTAAATTATGCTTGATCAAATACCCCCACACCTAGCTTTTTGCTTGTCCTCAAGCAACAAATAACTTAGCCAATTAAGCTCCCTTTTTCCTTAGAGCCTAAGTTCCACTTAATCAGCCCCCCTAGACTCCTAAATTGAAGTATCACAGTATAGAGTACATGCACTAAGGTCATCCTCTCCTTTCCTTGTTTCCTTTCACCTACCATGGTCAAGAGAAAGGTTTTTGGTTCAATCATGCTTATTCCTTTATGTTAGTTTTAATGCAACCCCTAGGAGTGATTTGCCACCTTCTCTCTTTCTCCTTTTTATTTAATTTATATTTTTATTTTCAGCAGCACTTATTCTTATCCTTGCCTGAAAAAGTCACTAACCTTTTTACGCGATTGTGTACATGGGTGATACACCCCCGATTACTCAGTTAGTCACTTGTTCAAGTGGCTACTAGCTCTGTTCATAGTCTAGACCATCGAAACTTATTTGCTTGAAAAAGTTACTGACCTTTTTACGCGATTGTGTACATGGGTGATACACCCCCGGTTACTCAGTCAGTTACTTCTCCAAGTGGCTATTAGGCTCAGTTCATAGTCTTAGACCATTGGAACAAGTTTGTGATTTGTGCTTTGTGCTGGTTTTTCATGATAATTTGGGCAAATCAGCTCATAGGGAGTTACACTAGCTTTGTGTTTGCATGTATTTGTATTTTTATTTCCCTTGACCTTAGCACATTTAAGGATTCAATTCAAGAGAAAAACTCCCTAAGTGAAGGTAACATACTGTGAATGATTCAATTTAGGCTTAAAGGGGTGGCAAATCAATGGAGTCATGAGATAAGGGCACTCTTTCAACCTTGTTATCTATGTTGAGTGGAGCAATTAGCTACAAAATTCTGTGTGTGTGTGCACAAAGTGTGAAGAAGAAAAAATTTGGTGTGTGCAAAAAGGGGTAAGAATAATGCAAAAAGAAACAAAAAGAAACAATAAGAAACAAAATAGAAAAAAAAAAAGGAAATCAAAAGATGGTGTGATCAGTGAATAAATACTCTCCAGTACCCCCACACCTATCCCACATATTGTCCTCAATGTGTGAATAAACATATAGAAAAATGAAGGAGAAAAGGGAAAGATATTTCCTGGCCTGGGGGTGATTTGACCAGTGACTTGGGCAAGTACTGGGCAAATCACTGGGCAAATAGCTATCTGTCACGGTGCTGGGGTAGAAAATGGTGAACCAGCAGCTGCAACATACTTTCCATGTGCTGCATCCTATCTTGAGCCTCCACCGAATGGTCTTGAGGTGCCTTTTATGTCCTCCAAGGTCCACCCAATTGTTTTCTTGTGCTTGCTCAACACATCAAGGAGCTTTTCCTCTTCTTCTTGGCTGAGCTGGTTGGAAATAATTACTGGAAGTGTATTTCCAGCTCCCAAGTAGGCATATTTGAGGTGGCTAGGCAAGGGTTTCAGATCTGGTGCATTCTCTGTCTGCTGGTTTTTTGTCTGCTTACTGTCTGATTTGAGCTGTGATTTGAGCAGATTTTCTGGTATTCTGGGCAAATCACTGGGCAAATCACTCACTTCCAGCAAGTTACAGCAGTCTGCTATTTTCTTTGTTTCAGTGATGTTGCTGTCCACTTCTTCTCTCCTGCAAAGACCTTCATAGAGTAAGTTTTCTTGATCAAAATCAAAAATTTCTTGACTTAAATCATCAATTATATCAAGGCCATAAACAGGAGAAACATCATTGGGGAATTTCATGGCATCATAAACATTAAATTTTATAATTTCCCCTTCAAACTCCATGGTCAATGTGCCATCATGCACATCAATTTTTGTTCTTGCTGTGCTCAAGAATGGTCTCCCAAGTAAGATATCAGAGGTGATGTTGCCCTTGTCCTCCTCCATGTCAATCACATAAAAATCAGCTGGGAAGACTAGTTGGTCCACTTGCACCAACACATCTTCAAGCACTCCTTTGGGGTAGACAATGGATCGATCAGCCAATTGGATCATACTGCTGGTGCCCTTGAGTGTACCTGCATTCAACAAGTTAAAAATAGAAAGAGGCATGACATTTATTGAAGCTCCAAGGTCACACATGGCCTTCTTTATTCCCATATTGCCTATTTTGCATGAAACCGCAAACATTCCTCTATCTTTGCATTTGACTGGTAGTTTTCTTTGGATGACAGCTGAAACACACTCCCCCACACTTACCTTTTCATGTTTAGCAAGTTTCCTCCTATTGGTGCATAGCTCTTTGAGAAATTTAGCATACCTTGGTATTTGTTTGATAGCATCAAGTAGAGGTATGTTGATTTCTACCTTGCGAAGTGTCTCCAATATCTCTTTTTCCTCTTTCTCCTTTTGGGACCTTGCAAATCTCTTTGGGAAGGGAGGAGGTACCTTGAATTTCTCCATAGGTTGCTGTTTCTGCTTTGACTTGATTCTGCCTGGTCTGTTGATTTGGGCAAATCACTTTCTGCCTTCTCTGGAGAATTGGTCAAATCACTGCTGGACAGCTTAGTTTGCCCAGCGATCGGGTCAGTTCCTATGAGTGAACTGGGCAAATCACTGCCCTGATCACTTTCTGGCAGGATTTCTTTCATGCCCTGTTTTTGCAATTTTTCAGCCCTATTGTCTTGCAACTCCTTTCCACTCCTCAATGTGATGGCACTAGCATTTTGCCTTGGATTTATCTCAGTTTGGGAGAGTAGACAACAACTTACCTGTGCTAGCAATCTAGTTGTGCTGGATTCTCCAGGGGGCTGGTTTGTTTCAGAAATTTCAACAGATTTTGGTTCAGTTGGGGCACTTCCAGCAGTTGCTGGTTTATGGACAGCAGCAGGGGATGTACCAGGAACTTCGGCTGGTGCTGATTTGCGGGCAGCAGTGGTTGTGGCAGTTTGACAGCAGTTGCTGCCTCTATTTTCAGCAACTTGGACAGCAGCAAATTCTGTAATTTCTGGTGTAATTTTGGCAGTTTCAGCAAGTGCAGCAACTTCTGGTTCAGTGGGGGCAATTTCTGAGGTTGCTGATTCTTGGACAGCAGGTGCTGTTTTTGCAGCAGGAGCTTCGGTTGGTGCTGATTTTTGGACAGCAGCAGGTTCTGCAGTGGTGATTTGTGCCGCAGATTCAGCAGCTTGGTCTGTTTCTTCGTCATCGTCCCATAGATCTTGAAGCTCTTCCTCTCTTCTTAATATGTATGCGTCCACTGAGCTGACCGCTTGATCCACTTGCTGTTGGAGAATTTTCCCAGAAATTTCCAATTTTCTCACCATCTCTTCAAGTTCCATATGGGAGTTTTGAGGTGTTGCTTGGGCTTGATAGTTTTGGTAGTAGTCAGCCCTTGCATAGCCATAATTTGGATCGTCCCCCCAACATGGATTGTATTGCAGATCTCTTTGGTAGTCATGGTAGTGGTCTGTCCTTGTATAGCCATAGCTCATATTGTCTCCCCAACTTGTATTGTATGTGTCAAGGTAGGGATTATGTCTTGGCTGTCCATAAAATCCTGTATGTGCTTGTTGAAGTTGTTGGGCTTGTCGAGCTTGACCATAATTTCTCACCATAGAGGTTAGTTCAGAAATTTGAGAAGAGAGAAAAGACATACTTACCGTAGCCATGCTTGTAAATCAGCCCTGGTCATAAAAGAAAAATACGTTAGTTAGATCAATTCCCCGGCAACGGCGCCAATTTTTGATAGGCGGTTGTCGAAGCCGTCAAAAATAAACCTATTAAACAATCAACAATAAACTTGTAGATAGTGGCAATAGGGTCGAACCACAGGGAATTGACACCAATGATTTTCCTAATAATGACTAGGTCAAGTAAATAACAAGTAATTAAAAGAGGGGGGTTTGATTTGATGAGTTAAAACTAAATAGCAAAAGAAAGCAATAATGTAAAGATGAGTAAATCAATAAGAGAGAAGCTTCTAGTTGAAGTATGGATCTATTTCAGATTGTTTAGAATTGATCATTGATTCTTTAACTCTCCTATTTATTCCAATAAATTAGTTTTGGATGTGGAAGACGCTTCTCACAATCCAAATTCCTCCTTAGTTCTAGTTTGATTAGGAAACGTTCGCTAATCAAACACTAATCAACAAGTTGCCAAGGAACGTCCTTGGGGCATTGTAGCATCGAACAACTGTTGACTGCATTAAGACTTAGAGAAACCCAATTCTATCCTTGCCAACCGCGTGGTCAAGTTTAGATTATGCAATTTGATTAAATGTGTATTTGAACAACCTAAGCAATTACGGACCTAAATCATTCAAACAATATTACTTAAGCAATTTAAAAGCAATGGGCCCTTATTGATTCTAAAAGCAAAGTAATATTTATGGAAAGCTCAAATTGCATAAATATTGAAATTAAATAGAAGTTTAACAATGGAGATTTAAATCTCCCAATTCATCACAAAATCTGAAATTCACCCACTTCAACTAGAAAAGAAAAGAGTTTAGCCACTCATGGTGGACTAAATACACAAAAAGATGAAAGGAAAAGAAAAAGGAAGATGCTGGAGAGTTTCTGGCGAGTTCAATTCCTCAGCAGAAGATAAGATTGCTGGCTTGGAGGCTCTCCTTTTATAGTTGCAGAATTTTATTCATCTAGGGTTTCAAAATCCCTTTTTGATTTGATCTTGGACTCCTCTTTTGATGTTGAATTTGATTGTAATTGGAATTCCTTGGGTGAGAGACTCTTTCGTGGCTCTTGGTCTTGTGTTGGAAGTGATTGGATTGGATTTGGACTTCTGAAAAATCGAATTTCTGTTTTCTGTCCATTTTCCCGCTCTGCTGTAAGTTTCTGCTGTCAAAGTGATTTGCCCTGTGATTTGGGCGAGCAGTGGGCAAATCACTGGGCAAATCACTGCCTCTGTGAGTCAGTCCTCTATGTCTCTGCGAGTGATTTGGCCAGTGATCTTCGAGTGTCTGGGGCAAATCACTGGGCAAATCACTGCTGCCTGTTGCCTCCGGGTTTCTGCTTTAGCTTGATCGGGGCAGTGATTGGAGCAGATTCTTGGGCAAATCACTGGGCAAATCATCCTTTTGTGAATTTTCTGCACTTTTTCTTCCATTTTCCAGTTTCTTCCTTTTCTGTAAAAACAAGATAAAAACCATAAATTAAACTGAAAAATGTGTAAATAAGCAATAATAATTATGATAAAAATGTGGCTAAATTATGCTTGATCAACACTCCTAGAATTTAATCCAATTATTGCATTAAGAATTAAAAGGACCTGATTCTAACTAACAAACGCAAGACGCTCGGTTTATTTAAGTTAGATTATATTATTCCTTAGGAAGGCCTTACGCAACCTAATTCACTACTTATTTCAGTTTAGTTAAACAATTACGGATTTAACTAACCTGAATAGCAGTCTACCATTCTATCAATTGAGCAATGGCGCCTTAATGCAACAACCCACAGAATGATATTAAGCAATAAATACAGGAATAATATAAATACTAATAATTGAGAAAACTATAAAATTACATCAATCTCACAACCCGTTTAACTGGAACTTTTAATTATCCTCTAACTGAAAGGAGAAATTTAGCCACACAAGTTCATGGCTAAAAATAGGAGATGAAAGGTAAGATGAGATATCTCAGATACATCAGAATGCCCCCTTTTATAGTGCTAAGAGTCCTAACCCAAATATAAGTATCTAAAATCAAAATTGAGTACAGTTTGGCAGATAAGATTTATCTGTTTGATTCCCGGGTTTGAAGCTGGCTTTGTTTGTCAAGTATGCTTGTGCCCATAACGCAGTTCATAACACAGCTTATCTAGAGTATCCTTTTATGAATTTGATTGTGGCCACCTTTTATCTCAGAATGTGGGTTCCCAATTGGATTTTTCTTATTATCCTCCAATCCTACCAAGATAACGAAATTTAAACAAATCAATCTGTTTTAAATGAAATCAAACTCAATATCTAGATAATTTGTAATATTAAAGTTGCATAATTATGCATATTATCAAATCCCCCACACTTAGATCAGACTTGCCCTCAAGTATGTACTCATTAACAGAAAAAACCCAAAAAACTACCCATAATCAATGGCTCACAAAGTTAACTCAACTTATTTCAAATAACCCGCATTTCACAGCAAAATCTCATCAATGTATACAAATCATAAAAGAAATACCAACACAATCTTCAAAAGCTGAAATGTAGCAAACTTAATATGTCATCATGCAATTAAGTTCCATCAAATTCTTAAATTAGTGCATAAAGAAACATATACCCAATCAACTAAGAAAGTCTTTTAAAATTATAATTTTTACCAGGGAACCAGGAATCCACTTTTTATTTTTTTTATTTTTTTATTTTTTTTCTTCCTATGGTTTTGGTTCGAGATTTTTTCGGCTCCTATGAGGGTATACTCTCCCAACACTGATTTTCTCCATTCACAAGGGACATCCCTTATTTAAGGGGAATGGGCCCGACCCACCCAAACCAACCAGTGATGGTAAACCATATTATTAGTGGTATGTTTCGAATTATTGACGGCCCCTATGGGGTATAATTCTCCCAACCACTAACTTTTTCCATCCACAAGAGACATCCCTTGCTTAAGGGATTCAAATGCCGTACCATTTGAACCAGTTAATGTTGGTAAACCACTCAAAAAGAAATTAATAATAATATTTTTTTTTCTAACTTAGTTCCCTGGATAGTAGTATCAAGACTCACTGCAGCAGGTTAAAGTAGAATTTCAGAATGCACTATTGGTCTTTTATCAAGCAATATTAATTCACTTAAACATTAGTTTGCACATTTCAAACCATAAAGAAAATGCTAGAATCTCTTAATGATCTGCATAAAAAGATAAGAGAATGATATTTATGCCAGCTACCTAAAATAATTCAATTTAACTCTGAAAGTCAACTTTTATTTTATTTTTTATTTTTAATTTTTTAAACCTTTTTTTTATTATTATTATTTTTTCCTTTAGGCAGATAAACAAATCAAATAAAACAAAAAGAACAATTAAAACAAAAACAAGTGAAAGACTCTCCCCCACACTTGGATCACAATGTCCTCAATGTGATAAAAAAAAACAGCCAAAGCATATATACCTTCAACTATTCCCCCCACACTTAGGTCACAACAAAAATAAATAAATAAATTAATAAGAATAGAGTTCAGAATATGACCCAGAAGGATGTCATGTGACGGGTTGTGCCCATTGAAGGTGCGAGCTCGCGGCTATCAGTGGTGGAGGAGGATATGCGTTTAGATGCCATGAAAGTATATGATGTGCGGCTACTATAAGTGAGAGAGGAGAAAATTGAGTTAGGTTTAGGAAGAGTAATAAATAAATAAATAGTAAAAAGGAAAACCAACTCTAATACTACCTCCTACAAACAAAAAAATAAAAAAAAATAAAAATAAAAAAAAAATTATAGACCTGTATAACACTGACGACTGGAAAAGAAAAAAAAATAAAACAAATAGAACAGAAATAAACAAAGATCAAAACAGAAAAAAAAATATATATTTTTTACTCATCATATGGCTAGTTATGGGCATAACAAAAAACACAAATATATCCCTGTAACTTTTTAAAAAAAAAAAAATAATAAATAAATAAATAAATAAATAAAATAAAATCTAACTAGAGAATGGCAAGAGTAGTTCTAGTTTATAATCATAGCTAGACTTTATTTGAATATCATGGCTATCAGACAATTGGTGTTGGATCACTGAAAGTGATCTCTTTAGCAGGTTCCACCTTGAATCCTTTATAAAATGGCTTAAGAAATACTTGTTCAAATGGTAATTTCAAACTATATGAAGTGCGATTCTCATTTATGAATGGAGGTGGTTGACCGGACAGTGATTTATGCTCTATTTTCATCCCCTGCACAATAGAAGGTAAAAATTTAGTATGTATATTAGGTGGTTCCTCAATAGAAGCAATATAGTGTAACGGTTTATTTGCTTTTAATTCATATACCACTTCTTTTAAACAATCAAAATTTTCCTTCATATTTATTGAGCTGGATTTTTCAAAATTCTCACGAAATTTAGTATTCAACTCATCTCCATATTCCAATTTAAGCACTTGCTGAACTAGAGGTTTACTGGCATCCACTATACACACACTAGAAACATTATTGGGGTGTTTCACATCATTATAAACATTAAATTCAATGATTTCCCCATCAAACTCCATGGTGAGAATGCCAGCATAAACATTTATTTTCGTTCTAGTAGTAGATAAAAAGGGTCTCCCTAGCAAAATATCAGAAGAAATTGAGGATTTATTATCCTCTATAGGAATCACATAAAAATCAGCAGGGAATATTAAATTATCTACTTGCACTAAAACATTCTCCAACACCCCATCAGGATAAACAATAGAGCGGTCAGCTAATTGAATCACCACACCTGTTTCTTTTAATGGACCAGCATTTAAAGATTGAAAAACTGATAACGGCATGATATTTATTGATGCACCTAAATCACACATTGCTCTTTTCACACCAATATTGCCAATTTTAATAGGTATAGCGAACATACCTTGGTCTTTGCACTTGGTAGGCATTTTACTTTGAAAAACGGCAGATACCTTTTCATCCATACAAACCTTTTGGTAGCCTACCAGCTTTCTTTTATTTGTACATAATTCCTTTAAGAACTTCGCATAGTGAGGTACCTGTTTAATTGCATCAAGTAAAGGTATATTGACTTCTACATTACGAAATGTCTCAAGGGTCTCCTTTTCTTCTTTCTCTTGTTTGGACCTAGCTAATCTCTGAGGAAAAGGAGGTTTAATTATCAGAGGTTCAGATTGCTCAGGTGTTGAAGCTGATTTGTCTTGTTCAGGTACGATCATCTCAGTTTCCAAATTTGTACTGCGATTGTGCCCACGACTTACCTGATGAGGATTGTTGTGCCCGAGACTTACCTGACGAGGATCGTCCTGCAGTTCTTTTTCACTTCTGAGTGTAACGGCACATACATTCTGCTTAGGGTTCACTGTGGTCTGAGAAGGCAATTTACCTTGATTTTCCAATTTGTTCACCGATACTGCCAATTGACTGATTTGTGTTTCCAAATTGCGAATACTCATCCGGGTCTCCTGTTGAAATTGTTGAGTATTAGTTGCCAAACTTTTAACAATATCTTCCAAGGACATACCTGTATTAGTTGAAGACACTTGTTGCTGAAATTGTTTAGGTTGATAGCTTTGAAAATTTTGCTGTTTATAGCTAAAATTTGGGTGGTTTCGCCATCCTGGGTTATATGTATTTGAGAAAGGATCGTACTCTTTTTGTGGAGGACCTAGGAACCCATTGACAGCATCCACATGCTGGTCATCCTCTTGAAGTGATGGGCACATATCAGTGGGATGACTCGTATTAGCGCAAATTCCACAAGCTTTGGCTTGTTGTACCTTCTCTGCAACAAGATTTTCAACTAAAGTGGTCAGATGAGAAAGTTTAGACTCAACAGAATAATTGCTTACCTCAGAAACTCTCCTATGAGAGTCTTGTACAGGTACAAATTGTTGTGAATTTGCAGCCATCGTAGATATTAATTCCCTAGCTTCTCGGGGTGTTCTTTTGCGTATCGCACCGCCACTTGCAGCATCTATCATACGTCTTTCCATGGTTGTGAGTCCCTCATAAAAATGAAGCATAAGTTGTTTATCTGAGATTTCATGCCTAGGACTGCTAGCACATAGACGTTTAAATCTCTCCTAATAGTCATGGAGAGTTTCTGTTTCCTTTTGCTTAATTCCTGATATTTCTCTTCTTATTGTAGATGCTCTAGAAACGGGAAAGAATCGATCTAAAAATAATTTTACCATTTCTCCCCATGTAGTGACTGAACCCGGAGGTAGGTAGTACAACTAGTCTTTTGCATTGTCAGCTAAAGAAAAAGGAAATGCCCTTATCTTGATTTGTTCTTCTGTAACTCCTTGTGGTCTCATGCTGGAGCATATCACATGGAACTCTTTCAAATGTCTATGAGGATCTTCCCTTTCAATTCTACTAAAGATGGGAAGGAGGTGAATTAATCCTGATTTCAGCTCAAGTGGTGCATTTAGTGCAGGATACACGATGCAAAGGGGTTGAGGGTCATCCACATTGTCAACATCCTGTATTGGTTGTTCTTCAGCCATTTGCTCTTTCATGTTAGATTCACCAGAGGTATCGTCCGGGTCAGATGCTGTTTTCTCTGTGCCCACGACCTGTTCGTCGACAACAACCTGTTCTTCAACCGTGATCTCCTCTTCAAGTGCAGCAACCTGTGCTTCAATAGGGAGTTGTTCCTCAATGCTGGATGATGAGAGGTCTATGTTTCGTTGTTTAGCCTCTTTTCTCAGTTTTCTTGCGGTTTTCTCAATTTCTGGGTTGAACTCAAGTCTACCTGCAAAATTAGAACGTGTCATTCAAGAAGAATTAATAAAACAATTTAGAACCAGTCCCCGGCAACGGCGCCAAAATTTGATGGGCGTCGAAACCACCAAAAATAAATTCCTGCTTTAAAATAAAATTTGTGATAATGGTAAGCAAGGTCGATCCACAGAGACTGGTTAAATAGATTAATTCTATTGAATAAAATAAAATAAAATAAAATAAAACAAAATAAAATAAAATGGGGGGGTTTTGAATATAAAGGAATAAATAAAATCAATTTAAAAGAAGAACCAATTTTAAAAGAGAGAATCAAGATAAGACAGATTCAGTTAAAGGAATAATTTTAGTTCCAGTTTTTATGGGTTGATCACGGATACAAAATAATCTCAATTTAATTAATAAACCAGTTATAGATATCGAAGACGCTTCAGGTATCCAATCCTTTCTTAATTTTAAACTAGTTAAGAGACGTTCGTTAACTAGTCCTAACTCTTGGACAACCATAGGAGACGCTCCTAGAATTTAATCCAATTATTGCATTAAGAATTAAAAGGACCTGATTCTAACTAACAAACGCGAGACGCTCGGTTTATTTAAGTTAGATTATATTATTCCTTATGAAGGCCTTACGCAACCTAATTCACTACTTATTTCAGTTTAGTTAAACAATTACGGATTTAACTAACCTGAATAGCAGTCTACCATTCTATCAATTGAGCAATGGCGCCTTAATGCAACAACCCACATAATGATATTAAGCAATAAATGCAGGAATAATATAAATACTAATAATTGAGAAAACTATAAAATTACATCAATCTCACAACCCGTTTAACTGGAACTTTTAATTATCCTCTAACTGAAAGGAGAAATTTAGCCACACAAGTTCATGGCTAAAAATAGGAGATGAAAGGTAAGATGAGATATCTCAAATACATCAGAATGCCCCCTTTTATAGTGCTAAGAGTCCTAACCCAAATATAAGTATCTAAAATCAAAATTGAGTACAGTTTGGCAGATAAGATTTATCTGTTTGATTCCCGGGTTTGAAGCTGGCTTTGTTTGTCAAGTATGCTTGTACCCATAACGCAGTTCATAACACAGCTTATCTAGAGTATCCTTTTATGAATTTGATTGTAGCCACCTTTTATCTCAGAATGTGGGTTCCCAATTGGATTTTTCTTATTATCCTCCAATCCTACCAAGATAACGAAATTTAAACAAATCAATCTGTTTTAAATGAAATCAAACTCAATATCTAGATAATTTGTAATATTAAAGTTGCATAATTATGCATATTATCATAAACTAATTAAACAAGTTTTATTTTAATTGAATATTTGAATAAATAATTACTAATAATTATTATATTTTGTTTAAAATGTATGAGTATAATATATTGGGGTAAGAAAGGTACGGTTGTTTATTTTGCGACCATCATTTCCTTTTTAATGTTTAGGTACTGTTGTTTATTTTGCGCTCCATCGTTTCTTTTTTAATATTCATGACTTCAAACTAATTAAAGTAAACAATTAAAGTTTTATTTTAATTGAACATTTAAATAAATGATTGCTAATAGATAACAAGTATGTTTATTGATGATATGAGATCCAATAGAATAGGGTTTTACAAGGGTTTTTGTATTGAAAAATAAACTTGAACTTTCTGGGGAGGGGACTCCCCTTTTATCCATTTCGCTATGCTTGCTGGTGACGTGTAAAGGCCTCTCCATGATTGGGACACGCGTCTCTGACATACAGATTCGGCGTACGAGGGTATCAGCCGCCTGCTCCATGCGTAACGGCCTCTGATTCTCCCCGTGCGTACGCTCGAGCGAATCTGCTAGGCTGTCTGAGTATGGCTCTGGATACTGGGCTGGGCCGAGAGTGGGGCCGGACGCTGAGCCTGAGAGGAGAGGGCCTGCTGGTCGCGGACTGGGCCGATCTGAGTGAAGAAGCTTGGTTGAGCCCGGCCTTGAAGGTTGAATGAGCCAGGCTTGTTGTGCATATCAGGTGTGTGGGCCTCTACGTTATGGGCCTTTGGCTGTGGTCAAGCCCCTGATCCGGGATGAAGAAATCCAGCGGTCATCAATTGCCCCTTCACCTTCTCGGTAGTTATTGCTCCCACTGCCGAGGGGGTGAATATCAAGAACCATTATGACCGCGCCTGTTCGTGTTCAGGTGCCTTAATAACATCCTTTCATCTTTCTGTCGTTGTGCAGTTTCCGAATCCTATCTGCTCTTTCCCCCTTCTGGCTTTTCTCCATTCTTCGTGTTCTTTGCTGTCTTTGCTTTCCTGTCATCATTATATAGACATGTCCTTTCTTTCCTTTTCCATGACTATCTTTTAAAATTCTGACACCGTTAGCTTAGAGTCTAGCATAGCTCTGCTCCATGCTAAGGCCTCAGGCTCTGGGTATATATCAACGCTAACTTTTCTTCATTCTCAAATCCTCTGCTGGAACAAGAGGTTCTTCCTTTCCGTTTCTCTGTCTGCTTCTTTCCTCCAGCGAGATTGTTCTGATTATTCTGTTTTATCTGCAAAGGATCCATTTGACGCCTTCTTCAAACGGAATAAGGTGAGCTTGAGTTTGTATTACTTTGTTACCCCAGAGGTTTGTTTTAATCTTGCTTTTATCATCTTGATGGAGAATTGTTTCTGACTTGTCTCTGTTTTGAAACTTTTTGCAGTACCTGAGATAAGAATGGGTCAGTTCAAAATTCTTGAAAATTTGATGTTACCTCTAAGGAGTCTGGACGGTGCTTTGGAGATCCTTCTGGTAGGGCGGCCGATGGGTGGGACTATTCGGCAAGCTGCTGAGACTGTTTTTCCCAGGTCGTCTGGCCGACCTCCTCCTCTGTTTGTTGTCCGGGCTCCAAAGAGGTTCTGGGCTGTTGGGGAGTTTACTCTAACTTTGCCTTCCCTCAAGAGGGAGAAAGAAATTTATCCGATGCCCCTGTTATCTTCTTTTGATATAAATGGAAGTGGCGAGAAAGATCAGCTTATTGTTTCCTTCAGTGTGGGGTGCTTACGTTATGAGGGACTGAGATCAGCTGCGCTCAGTCAAGTCTCCAGCGATTTCTTCGAACGTATGCTTTGTGATCTCTTCGGTGCCGTAACTCGAAGACTTATGTTTTTCATGTGTGGTGCACGGCCGGCATATAATATCTGAGCTTGTCCGAATGTACCGTGCATCACACTTGGGTAACCGAACGTTTGCCTAGGGGAACAGTGAGAAATGCTTATGGGAATCAACTTGTTCAGTTCTCCTATAATAACGAGACAGAGCTCAGCCGACCTGTAGAGCTCGCTTTTCGTACTAGGATAGTCCCCGGAATTAAGACTAAGATAGTAGGGCAGATGTCAGTGATGTAAACGTTGATGATGATGTATGTGGTTATGTAAATCCTTTAAGGATAGTCTTTCATCCCGTAGTGTAGGCCTTTGTAACGTGTTGTAATGTACTTTTCTTTTAATGAAATTCTTGTTTTTTACTCGTACTTGTTCTTTCTCTGTCATGGATGAAGTACTGATACTGCTTTTCTTCGTAGCTTTAGCCAACTAAATTTTGTTTCATTTTTTCCGAGCTGAACTGACCATATTTCGCGAACTCTTGCTTTTAGTCGATGAGCCGAGCTTCGGGCCTACTTAACCAACTGGACGGTCGATTTACTTTTTCGAGCTTGACTAACCGACCCGTGAGCTCGGTCTTTACTTGATGGATTGAGCTTTGAGCCTCCTTTAGCCGACCGAGCTCTCAAGTTATGTTTTTCGAGCTGGACTAATCCGACCTGTGAGCTCGGTCTTTAATCCTTGAGTTGATTTCTGAGCTCTCAGCTCTGTATGATTCCGAGGTGCCCTTATCGCCTCTTTCCGATCTCGCAGCCTTTGTTCAATAACGATAAGGCAAATCTTATAACTTTTTAAACGATGAGCAAGTCTGACCTTTATCATGCTCCCATTTGCTTGTACTTTTGAGTCTTTTCATGACTTGCCTCTCTGTTTCCTTGGTATTTACCATGGAGGTGGTGAAGTGGTGAATTTTGCAGGTTGAGTTGTTCTTGCGGGCTAAGTTGCTCTGACTGGCGAGTTGGGCTTGTATTATGTATGTGGCGAATGGGCTTTTGATTGATGGGCTGTAATCACGGATCTGGCCCTTGACGGATGTGGAGAAGCCCAGCGATTATCTTTTTGCCCCTTTACCTTCTCACCGGTTATTTATCTAACCGTTGAGAGGGTAAACTTCGAGAGTAATTAATGATCGCGCCGCTCCAAGACAAAATTGTTCAGATCAACGTTCCGTCTCATTATTGCCTTTCATCTCGAATTCCTTCTGTCTTCTGAAGAAACTAGCTCTTTTCTGCTCTCTGTCTTCCTGCAACTCCTTCTGCATTTTTCACCCCATTGTGTTCTCAGGTACGCTTCCTTGTTCTTCCATGGCAAGTTCAAAGCTTCCTGATATTGTTAACCTTGAGTCGCATATTACACCCTCCAACATAACTAAGTATATTTCCCAGAGATTTTTAGATGCTCCGCTGTATCTCATTCGAGCACCTCTTTCAAATGAAAGGATAGTCCTTCCTTACCCTCCCCCTCCGGGTTTGGTGGATCCCTAAGAGGGTCGTCGTATAGTGTTTTTCTTGAAGCAGAGAGAATTCGGTCTACTGTTTCCTTTTACCCCTTTCTTTATTGAGGTCTTTGAATACTTCGGGGTAACTCCTCGGATGTTATCCCCAAACTCCATTTTGTTCATGTCCTGTTTTGAGTCTATCTGCCTGAGTTGGGGTTTTACACCTACGGCCTGTCTGTTTGTCACTTTTTTCCGTCTGGTTAGGGCGGTTCAAAATTTCTATTATTTTTCCCCTCGTAGTGGGTTATCTCTTTTCACGGGGTACAAGGACTCCATAAAGGGATGGGTAGAGAACTTCCTTGTGGCGGAGTTAAAATTAGGGTCTGCCCGAACGTGGGAGGTGGATCTAAGTTGGGGGGAGATCTTTCCGGGTTGCAACGAGCTGCCCCAATTGAGTCTTATTGAGCAGGTCGGGCTGCTTCGACTGACTTCCGTTGAGAGGAAGTATGACGTCGAGAAGTGTATGTTCGCGTCCAATCTTAGGGATATCCGGGACACGGGTATAATGCCTCGTCCGACTATTCTGTTTCTTCTTTGCTCATAATATCGGAAAGTATGCTGATTCTTTATAATTTCGTTTCTTTTGCAGCTTCTGAGGTAAAAATGGATGACATCAAGTTCCCCAAGAACTTTGTCCTGTCTCGGGATAATATGCATGCCATTTTCGACGCCTTTGGGAATGGGCGTTCAGTGACTGAGATTGCTGCGGAGATGGTTCAAGCTGCTTCCTCCAAGAAGGTTAGCCGACCTCCCACCAAAGCTTCTTCTAGAGCTTCGAAGCCGAGCTCTCGCAGCACCAAGTCATCTCGGCTGTCTAGCCGAGGTGGATCGAGATCAACTTCGAGGCCTGCTGAAGGGTCTAGATCTGCTCCAGCCTCCTCAGAGGTCGTGAGGGAAGCCTCCCTAGCTATTGTGGAGCAGACCCAAGGTGCTGAACAAGTGGAGCAGGGTATTGCCCATTCTCCTGGGGGTGTGCCAGGGGGAAAATCTAAATCCCCTGCTACTGAAGACAAGGAGGCCTCTGGGACAGGGATGGAGATCATCCTCCTAGATGACCAAATCTCAGAGGTTTCTGCTCAAGATGCCCCTGCCCCTGCGAGGACTGAGCCTGAGGGATCTGAGGGCATTTCATCAAAGACCGGGGACAAGCGTCCAGCCCCCTCCGGAACATCTGCCCCGTCTCCTGCTCGGAAGAAGTCCAGGACTGCTGCAGGATCTTCTCCAGCTCTTCCTCCCATTGGGAAGGAGAAAGGTGTTTCTGCTATGTCTTCATTATCTCTTACTGACAATGTTCTGAACGCGTCAGGCATTACCTCCGAGTCTCCGGCCAGTGCTATTGCCGAACTTCTCCGAGAGCGAATGTTCGGCGGAATCACAGAGGCCTCGGATCCACGCCTTCTTGCCCTGACTGGTCTCTTAGCCAGCTCTACCAAGGAGCAAGCATCCTTCCGATCTCGCTCTCGTGAGGAGCTCGGATCCACGATCAAGGAAATGCTTCTAATGGTAAATTACTTTTTTCACTTCTTTTCAGTTTGCTTTGTTTCCTTTTCTTGACAGTTGTTCTTCCGTACTAGGTGACGGGCCTCTTTATGGAGGTGGACGTCCGTGATCGCTCCCTCCAGGAGTCTGTAGACCGCCGGATTGAAGAGGCGCGTCTGGAGGAGAACTTATCTGCAGCCAATGACGCGAGGGGTAATCTAGTAGCCGCTCGGGAGCAGATCCAGTCCCTCCAGGTGGAGTTGCATTCTGCGCTAGAGGCCTTTAAAAAGGCTGATGAGAAGGCGACTGAGTCAGCAGAGCATACCAAGTCTTTAGAAGCAGAGTTGTCTCAAGCTCGCAGGGTTCTCAAAGCGTCTGATGAGAGGGCAGCTGCAGTGGAGGTTCGTTGTAAAGAAGTTTTGAAGCAGCTGTCCTCTATGACGGAGGCCCTTAGCGAAAGGGATGAGGCCGTGAGGCAAAAAGCTGAGGTCCAGCAACAATATGAGGCCTTAAAGGCTGATTTTGAAGAGCTTCAAGCTCAGCTGAAGGAAGTGAAGGCTCAGAAGGAAATGGCCCTAGCTCGGGTGAAGGTCCTTGAGCAGGAATTGAGTACGAGCTTTGATCATATCAGAGACCTGGCTTCATCGGCTGAAGAGCTCAAGCTTCGCCATCAACAGCTCAACCATGAAGTCAGGACCCTGGAAAGTAAGTGTTTAGCCCTGCTCAAGGTAGTAAAACATGGTGAGGACAAGGCTTCGCTGGTGCGCGAACAATGTATAGCGGAGTATCAGGAGTCTGACGAGCTGAAAAGGAAGATCGAGCAGGCCTGTGAGGCTCACCTTCAGGACTATAAGGACTCTTCTGAGTTTAAGGAATTTGTAGCTGAGGCCTGTGAAGCACATCTCGATGAATATAAGGCTTCTGGTGAAATGAAATCGGCTATTCTTAAGAAAGCCTTCCGTATGTATGTGACCGGCTACAATCGCGGTTTAAGAGAAGCCAGACACGCTCCTGATACTCCTTTGGCCGAGCTTCGCAAGTACGAAGTGGACTCAGATGGCGAGCCAGTGCTGTATGGGGAGGATGATTTCCCTATGCCCCGAGGAGATTGCCGGAGGGACATATGCCGGCCAGCTGGGTCTCCCTCAGAGGGATCCGAGCTAGAGGGGGAGGACGTGGAAGTCCTTGGGTCAGAGAAGATGACCCTGACTCTGAGAAGGAGGACCTCCACCTTGGGTCAGAGGTTGCCCCTGTTGTTAATGTTGAGAGCTCTGATCCAAGGGATACCGAGCTTTCTTCAGATGTGGCTGTAAATAGAAATAATGTAGGCGAGGATGTTCCTACTAATGTAAGTCCTTTAAGGACTATTTATCCTCCCACCTCGCCAGAGAGATAAATTGTAACAGCTATTTTAATGAAATATCAGTTTTCTTCTTAGACTGCTCTTATTTTTCATATATCTTGGAATTTATCTCGACTTTTCATATTTATAATGTACACTACGTGTTCTCATTCATAAGCTCCGAATTGATCTTAAGTTGCGAGCTCAGCTCTTAGCTAATAGTCTTGAGAGATCAAATCTCATACCTTTTAATGGCGACTAGCATGACTATTTTTTGCTTTTAGCCTTTCCTTCTTGGTTGTGAATTTGGATGTCTGTTCCCGATAAACTGATTTTGGAGTATAGCCTTTTTCTCCTTCATTTATCCTCTTACAGGTTTTTTCGTTTATGAGCCTTTTGAAAGAGGGAGCCCGGCCTTTTGTTTTGGCCTTCATACCTTGGGCTTTTGAGGATGCAAGTCTATCCGAGCTGGGAGCTCGACCTTGAGCTTAATATAGGTCTATCCGAGCTGGGAGCTCGGCATTTTGCCCGATAGCCAAACTTTTAGCGTTAGCGTCTGTTTCGAGGTCGGCGCTTCTTGGCTATTGTGCCCCGAACCTCTTCAGGAGGTCGGAACCTGATTTTGCCTTGGTAGCTCTGGGCTCCTCTCTTTTTTGTGAGGTCGGAACTGTATTTTATAAGTTGTCCCTGCATATGATATGGGAAATTTTCATTTTGGGAGGCTCTTAAGTCCTTCTCCGACCATTTTTGTTTTCAGAAGATCTTTACGAGACCCTGGCTGTTTTTGTTCCGGGGTGACCTCGGGGCCCGCCGACAGTTTTTTGTTTTGTTTTCCCGGGAGTTCTAGGGGATCCCGGTCTTCATGCTCCGGGAGGCATCTTTGAGATCCTCACCGGCCGTTCCGGGGTGACCTCGGGGCCCCGCCGGCAGTTTTTGTTTTGTTTTTCCGGGAGTTCTAGGGGATCCCGGTCTTCATGCTCCGGGAGGCATCTTTAAGATCCTCACCGGCCGTTCCGGGGTGACCTCGGGGCCCCGCCTGCAGTTTTTTGTTTTGTTTTCCCGGGAGTTCTAGGGGATTCCGGTCTTCATGCTCCGGGAGGCATCTTTAAGATCCTCACCGGCCGTTCCGGGGTGACCTCGGGGCCCGCCGGCAGTTTTTTGTTTTTTTTTCCCGGCAGTTCTAGGGGATCCCGGTCTTCATGCTCCGGGAGGCATCTTTAAGATCCTCACCGGCCGTTCTGGGGTGACCTCGGGGCCCGCCGGCAGTTTTTTGTCTTGTTTTCCCGGGAGTTCTAGGGGATCCCGGTCTTCATGCTCCGGGAGGCATCTTTAAGATCCTCACCGGCCGTTCCGGGGTGACCTCGGGGCCCCGCCGGCAGTTTTTTGTTTTGTTTTTCCGGGAGTTCTAGGGGATCCCGGTCTTCATGCTCCGGGAGGCATCTTTAAGATCCTCACCGGCCGTTCCGGGGTGACCTCGGGGCCCCACCGGCAGTTTTTTGTTTTGTTTTCCCGGGAGTTCTAGGGGATCCCGGTCTTCATGCTCCGGAAGGCATCTTTAAGATCCTCACCGGCCGTTCCGGGGTGACCTCGGGGCCCCGCCGACAGTTTTTTGTGTCTTCTTGAGGTGTTTGCACAAGATTCAGGCTCATTGGCCTTACTGTCGCTTCATCATCTCAGCTGGTTTTGTGCCTAACTGAGGTCTTGTTTCAAGGGATCTTTCTGAGCCATGTTCTTTCTTTTTCATGGAGGAATGTTATTCATAAAGATAATTCATATTTGTATAAATAATTTTTATTTACTCATATTTGTCAAAATACAATGTTTTTCTTTACAAATATTTCAAGGGAAATACCTTTTTAGGTGCTGGATGTTCCAAGCGTGGGGCTCGGGGTTTCCTTGCATATCTTCGATTCGGTATACCCCTGGCTTGACCACTTTTGTCACCTTGAAAGGACCTTCCCAGGTCGGTGCTAACTTGCCCGCGGCCGTTCTTTTTCCTGTAGCTTCCAGGTTTCTTAAGGTCAGATCTCCCACTTTTAAACTTCTTTCTCTGACCTTTTGGTTGTAATATCTCGCTGCTCGTTGTTGATAAGCGGCAGTTCGGACTTGGGCTTCTTCCCTGACTTCCTCAAGAGCATCCAGGTTGCTTCTTAACTTATCCTCATTAGTATTCTCACTAACGAATTGGACTCGATGAGTGGGGATCTGCAATTCAACTGGGACTACGACTTCTATGCCATAAGCAAGTGCAAACGGTGTTTCTTTAGTGGGCGCTCTGGGAGTGGTTCGGAGTGCCCATAGTATGCTATTGAGTTCTTCTGCCCAATTCTCCTTTGCGCCATCCAGCCGTTTCTTTAATCCTTGAAGGATAGCTCTGTTAGTGACTTCTGTTTGGCCATTAGTCTGAGGATGAGCCACGAAGGAGAACTTATGCCATATGCCCATGTTCGTCGTGAAGGCTCTGAAAATGCTGCAGTCAAATTGTCTACCGTTGTCTGAGATAAGTACTCTAGGTATGCCAAATCTGCAGATGATATGTCCCCATACGAAATCTATCATATTGCGAGCTGTGATTGTGGCTATTGCTTCTGCCTCTGGCCATTTCGAGAAGTATTCCACAGCCACCACCACGAATTTCCTTTGCCCCGTAGTCTTGGGGAAAGGTCCCAGGATGTCGATTCCCCATTGTGAGAAAGGCCATGGACTGGATATGCTCGCTTAAGGAGTGGCAGGGGTTCTGATGGCGTTAGCAAATCTCTGACATACGTCGCACCTTCGGACAAACTCTTCTGCTTCTTTTTTAACAGTGGGCCAGTAGTACCCTTGCCTGAATATTTTGTTGGCTAATGTCCCTGCTCCCTCGTGAGCCCCACATAGGCCTCTATGTATTTCCTCCATTACCTTTGCAGCTTCTTCCGGACTCACACACCGGAGCCATGGGCTGGACTTCCCTTTTCTGTATAAGGTTCCCCTTATTGCTTGGTAGTTGGCAGCACGAGCTGCTATCTTTCTGGCTTCATGGGTTTGGGCCACTGGAGGAACTCCTTATCCTGGACTGCCATGAGCACTTCGGCTCTTGAAGAGTTGAGGGGGGTTGGTTTCTCGGGAACCCAAGGAGGGAGCACTCTTGGTTCAAGAGCCCGAGGAGGAGGAGGAGGCCTTTGATCCCTTCTCTCCCAGGCCTGTTTGTACGGCTCAGGCCTCTTTCCATGTTTCTTCTCGTGTCTTTCCGGCCTCCTCTCCTCCGGGGCTTTCTCTTTTCCTGCCATCCCTTTAGCAAATCTACTCGTCACTAAGGCGTCATCCTGCCTTATATAATTCTCCGCCCTCTTCATCAACTCAGCCAGTGAGGTCGAAGGTTTCCTGCTCAAAGAACCAAAGAACTCGGCAGAGGTTGTTCCCTTTTGCATGGCCTCCACCGCCCTTCCTTCATCCAGCTCGGGAATCTGCAGGGCCTCCATATTGAAGCGGGCGACATACTCTCTGAGTGATTCACCTTCTTTCTATTTCACTGTTTCTAGATAGCTCGTCTTCCTATCTGCTGGCACCCCGGCTATGAACCGGCTGATGAAGCGGGTGGCAAGATCTCCAAAACTTTTAATGCTTCCGGCCTCCAGGCTGTTGAACCACGCCCGCGCTGGTCCCGAGAGCGTTGTTGGGAACACCTTACACATTAAGGCATCTGACAGGGTTTGCAACTCCATGAAGGTCTTATAGTTCATGACATGCTCTCTCGGGTTACCAGCTCCATTATAGGCCGCCATCGGCGGCATCATAAACTTCTTGGGAACGGTCTCCTGCTGCACTATCTTCGAGAAGGGAGAAGAAGTGGGCAAGGAGGTTTGGCTCTGATCTTTCTTACCTAGCTCGGCTAAGAGCTGCTCTTTCAACCTTTTCAGCTTTTGGTTCATTTTCTCGTCTTCCGGGCTGGATCCTTCGCCCCAGCTGTATTCCTCCTCTTCTGTTTCAGTTCTCGTTTCCCTGGTTGTTCCGGCAGAATAGTTGTCCGCCTCCTCATTTTCTATCAACTCTCTTGCCCTTCTCCCATGGATTCGGGCCTCCGGTTCTTCCTCTTCCCCGGCATCGTGGCTGTTAGTTTGGAGGCGGTCAGAGGTAGGTCGGGGTTCATTGGTTCTGGGTTCCTCCACTACTGGGAGTGCATTTACTGGGGTGCTAAGGCCCCTCTGTTGCATTATCTGCCCTAACCAGTGAGCAGTAGTCTATAGCTGGAGAGCCATGGTTTGAATGTCCTAGTTAGACAGAGTCACGGTGGGAGTATTCCCTGCCAAGCTTGGCGAGGGATTAAGAGGGATAGGCGTTTGGTTATTCAACGTTGTAGGGCTAGAAAAGGAGAACTGCTGCCCATCTTGGGTAGAGCTCAGGTCATTTGGAATGTTAAGGTTACTTTCTTGGTGGTTCGCCATCGTGGATCTCAGTGGGTTTTGAAAGTGAAAACTCCGGTGATGAAAAGATCTCCTTCGTTTCCCACAGACGGCGCCAATTGATGATCTGAGATCCAATAGAATAGGGTTTTACAAGGGTTTTTGTATTGAAAAATAAACTTGAACTTTCTGGGGAGGGGACTCCCCTTTTATCAATTTCGCTATGCTTGCTGGTGACGTGTAAAGGCCTCTCCATGATTGGGACACGCGTCTCTGACATACAGATTCGGGCGTACGAGGGTATCAGCCGCCTGCTCCATGCGTAACGGCCTCTGATTCTCCCCGTGCGTACGCTCGAGCGGATCTGCTAGGCTGTCTGAGTATGGCTCTGGATACTGGGCTGGGCCGAGAGTCGGGCCGGACGCTGAGCTTGAGAGGAGAGGGCCTGCTGGTCGCGGACTGGGCCGATTTGAGTGAAGAAGCTTGGTTAAGCCCGGCCTTGAAGGTTGAATGAGCCAGGCTTGTTGTGCATATCAGGTGCGTGGGCCTCTACGTTATGGGCCTTTGGCTGTGGTCAAGCCCCTGATCCGGGATGAAGAAATCCAGCGGTCATCATTTATAATGTATAAGTATAATATTTTAGAGTAAGAAACGCACTATCATTTATTTTGCGTCAATCATTTCTTTTTTAATGTTCAGGCACTATCGTTTGTTTTGCGTCCTATCGTTTCTTTTTCAATGTTCTTGACTTTAAACTAATTAAAGTGAACAATTAAAGTTTTCTTTTAATTGAACATTTGAATAAATGATTACTAATATATAACAAGTTTGTTTATAATGTATAAGTATAATATTTTGAGTAAGAAAGACATTGTCGTTTATTTTGTTCTACATTATTTTTTTTTAATGTTCTTGACTTTAAACTAAATAAAATGAACAATTAAAGTTTTATTTTAATTGAATATTTGAATAAATGATTATAAATGAATAACAATTTTCTTTATAATGTATGAGTATAAAATTTTGGAGTATAAAATTTTGGTGTAAGAAAGGCACTGTCGTTTATTTTGCACCACATTATTTCTTTTTTAATGTTCTTGACTTTAAACCTATTAAAGTGAACGATTAAAGTTTTATTTTAATTGAATATTTGAATAAATGATTACTAATAAATAACAATTTTATTTATAGTGTATGAGTATAATATTTTGGAGGTAAGAAAGGCACTGTCGTTTATTTAGTACCCTATCGTTTCTTTTTTAATGTTCTTGACTTTAAACTAATTAAAGTAAACAATTAGTGTTTTATTTTAATTTAATATTTGAATAAATGGTTATGAATGAATAACAATTTTGTTTATAATGTATGAGTATAATATTTTAGGGTAAGTAAGTGTAATACCCGGCTAGATTCCGGCATCGGGATTCCTGCCTTCCGGCGGAATCTAGGGTGTTGGATCTCTCTAGAAGGGGTAAAATGTGTTTTCTCAAATGTCTTTACTGATTTCATGGTTTTAATTGAAAGAGAATTGAGTTTTGAAAAGAAAAGACCAAGGAAGCGTTTGCCAGGTTCGGGCGCCGAAAGTGAAGTTCGGCCGCCGAACATGGAAAGACTTCGGGAGCGCCTTTGGCCTCCGAAAGTCTTGTTTGAACGAGCCAAGGTTCGGCCGCCGAAAGTCAAGTTCGGCCGCCGAACATGCATGAGTTTAGGGGGCACGTTAGGCTGCCGAAGGTCTTCGACCAGGCCACCTATAAAGGGCCCTCAGATCGGAAATGGGTGAGTTTTCTCCCCATTCTCGAGCTCAGGTGAGTTTATGCCTTCCTTTGGTCGTTTTCGTGTTTTCTCTACCCATCTCTCAAGTTTTTCATGATTTCTACCCTTGTGTTTGAAGATTTAAAGCTTAAAAGGAGTTTTGGGAGCTTGGAGCTTTTGGAGCTTGGATTCTCCACACCTCCGAGTTAGGGGTCACACCACCCTCGATCTTCAAGAGGTAAGTGTAGATCCTTGCTTCCCTAGTGTTTTCATGAAGTTTTAAGTAAGTTTTATAGAGTTTGATGGTTGAGTTTGGGTAGATATGCATGTTTAGGTTTATGTGGGTTTTATACCCAATGTATGTTATGTGATGGTTGTGTTGAGGAGTTTAAGTTAGTTTATGCTCCTTTATGCATGTGGAAGTGAGTATGCATGTTTGGGAGAGAGTATGTAAGGATTTGGGGTGTTTTGAGTTTGGTTTTTGGCTTGGCAGAATCGGACCTGTCGTCCAGAGGGGATCAGGTTCGGCCGCCGAAAGGAGTTTCGGCCGCCGAACCTGCATGGGAGGCAGTCTTTAGGCTGCCGAACGTGCCCCCGAAGGAGGGACTTTCGTTTCTGTCCAGGGGTTTCGGCCGCCGAACCTGCCGCCGAAACTACCCGAGTTTCGTCTCTGGAAGGGACTTTCGGCCGCCGAAGGTGCCGCCGAAAGTGCCCTGTCCAGCCGTTTCTTGGGTGTTTTCCATGCATGTTTAAGTGATGTTTAGAGGGGTTTTTGGGGGTATGTTTATGAGTTGTTAGAGTATGTTTGGCACCTCATTCGAGTCCACCTGTGTAGGATCGGACCCGAGAGACCGAGGAGGCCATTAGTGCTAGCAGGTGCAGAGTCAGTCGGCGTCTGCCAGGAGGTGAGTAGAACTAAACTTAATGTTTTATTTAAGAAATTCTAATGCCTAAAGCATGAGCATGCATCATGATTATGTATAGTAGGTTGATTGCACTAGTTCACGAATATGTTGCATTGCATTATTTCATGTTGATGCTGAGGTAGGTTTGGACCAAGGCGACTCCAATAGCCCATATCTGTCATTGAGTCTTGTCTAAGTCCTTTGAGAGCCGGACGAGTACCTGTAGGAAAGTCCATGTGAGCTCTCTGTGGACCAGACACCATGTTATGTCTATGTTAGTCCTGTGAGCTTCTTTGGGGAGCCGGGCACCGACAGAGGGATTTTTGGGGTCATGTCCGATCCTTGAGAGTAAAGATGCTAGCAATTCAAGAGTACTCTCAGAAAACACTCCGTGGGGAATAGTTATCTGCATGAACCCCGAGACGGACCAGAGAAAGTTATGTGATTTACTTGTGTTATGACGCATTTCATGAAAGCATGTAATTAATGAATGGTTTTTCCTGTTTCTACTCACTGGGCTTTTTAGCTCACCCCTTTCCCCTAACCCCAGTGTTGCAGGTTTAAGTCAGAGTCCAGAGGCTGCAGGGTAAAGTCAAGGTTCAGATATGCATGTTGTAATAGCTTAGATTATGTTTATGTTTAGTATGTTAGAAGTGGACATGTAATATAAGTTGATGTAATGTAATTTGAGATAAGGTATGTAACTGATAGTAGAGTTTATGTTTATGGATTAGAGTGTGCTTGGCCCTATAGACTGGTTAATCCCTGTTAATGCATGGTTATGTTTATGTTATATGTTGAGTTGAGAACCAAACTTGAGGCATGTAATGTTACCCCATTGGAGTATATGATGAGGACTCCAGTGGAGGTTTTATGGTTTTATGATTTTATGATGTATGTTTCATGTCAGGATACATGCACAGGTCAGGTTTGGGTTCAACAGATGTTCAGTTTTCATGTTTTTTATGGTTAAGTTTTAATCATGTATGGGATTTGACCAGGTAATAGTATGTATGTTTGGCTTGCTACGGGTCCCGGCGGCCTTAAGCCGATCTGGATCCTAGCGCCGAACAGTTTGGAGCCGTTACGGCAGGGTATCGGTTTCCGGGCTGTTACAGATGGTATCAGAGCTTTGGGCCTCGAGAGTACGGTGTGTTGCACATCGGAGCGAGGTTGGCTTAGAGGTCATAGAAGGGCAAGCACAATAAGAAAGATCAAGAGTAAAATCATGTCCACTAGGATAGGATGTTGAGTCCTGTCTTGATTAATGATGTGTAATGCCATGATTTTATGCATGTGCATTAATGTTATGTACGTATGAACCATATGATGCTAATGATTGATTGTATGCTTGTGTGTTGTTCTTCAGAGGAGCCAGAATGCGAGGTGCTCGTCGATCTGTGGAATCGACTAGAGTTCCATCTGAGAGGGAAGGTTTGGACACCTTTCCCCCTGCTCTGCCAAGAGCGCAGTCGTGGGGAGTCAGCAGATGGGGAACATCAAGGGACCCTGGAAGGTCTTTTGATATAAGCAAAGAAGCAATGGCTCCAAGAAGGATGTCAGCTAGTATGAGAGAAGTAGAGTCGGATGTTCAGAGAAGGGATGTCAGTATGGGAGTCAGAGTACCTGAAGAAGGTATGGGAGATTCTCAGGAGGATGCTCAGACACAGGATTCCAGGATCTCAGGTTCAGGAGGGATTGATCCCTCCACTCTGAGTACAGCCTCCACGAAAAGCAAGAAGTGGGGCAGAACCCTTAGGGGTAAGAAGAAGAAGTTTTGGCAGAATCTGAAGGCCAGTCTGGGTTTTGGTGGTTCGAGCTCTGGTTCGGGTGCAACTCGTTGCAAGAGGTGTGGTAAGACACACCAGGGAGTTTGTCTGGCTGGGACGACAGTGTGTTTTAGATGCAGACAGGAGGGGCACATGGCACGTGAGTGTCCTAATGCGCTCCGGTCAGCTCAGTCTCAACGGGCAGCTTCCGGTGTAGCGACTCAGCCAGCAGCTCAAACCATGTTTCAGACTAGTGGTCGAGGCAGAGGAAGAGGGTCAGCCCCTCATACCTCAGGTTCCCATGGAGAAGGTCCGTCAGCTTCAGCTCGGATCTTCACCCCAGCTCAGCAAGAGGCAGACACATCGAACATGGTGGTGTCAGGTACGCTCACTTTTAAACGTTCTGATGTGTAAGTTCTTGTGAACCCTAGTGTTATTCTCTTTCTTTAGTTGCTCTAGGAGCCGTCGAGAGGTTGAGTTGATAGCTTCTGGGCTAGAGTGTTCTCTTTGGTCAGTAGACTCTCGTGTGATTCATCTGTGGCAGAGTCAGTCTGCCGGTCCAGTTCTGTGTCAGCTGAGGGTAGATGCCTTCCACCCGACATTGAGGTCCTAGGCTTGACTGTCTAGACGTCAGTTTAGGGTTGGACTGGTTTTTCTACTCGTGGTGCTATCTTGGTCTGCAGAGACGAGGTAGTCAAGTTCAGAGGACAGGATGGGTCAAAGATTTTCTTCTGAGGGGACACAGTAGGGATGCCTAGAGGTTTGATGTCAGCCTGTAAGGTTCGTAGGGTGCGTAGGAGGGGTTGTCAGAGGGTTCTAGCTCTTGTTTGAGAGTTCAGCAGTCAGGTCGGGGAACCAGCCTCAGTGCCAGTTGTTAGAGAGAATTCTTAGATGTCTTCCCAGGCGAGTTGTCAGGTTTACCATCTGTCAGGGAGTTAGAGTTTGGTATAGGAGTGGTGTCTGGACGCAGAACCATTTCTACCCTTCCCTATAGGATGGCGCCTGCATAGAGAGAGGTAGCAGTAGAGTAGAGGCGAGACTTGGTAGACAAGGGGTTTTGTCCGACCTAGTACCTCACTCTGGATTGCTCCAGTATGGTTGTGGGAAACGAAGGATGAATCCTTGAGACTTTGTAACGACTGTAAGCGGTTAAACAAGGTCACTACCAAGGGCAGGTATTCCCATGTAGGATGGATGATCTATTGGGACAGCTAGTAGGAGCTGTTTGTTTTTCCAAGATAGATCTGAAATTCGGGTACTACCTGTGAGAGTTAGAGTTAGTTTTGGGTTAGTAGTGAGAAGAAGCCAGTTAGTAAAGATGAGAAGAGAAGAGTAAGAGCAGAGAAGGAGGAAGATAGAGAAGGATCAGAGTAGTGCAGCAGAAGCTTGTGGAGTTTAGGAACCTGGGAGTTCTTACTCCAGCGTTTGGTGTCTCTCTTTGGACAGAACCTTTAGGATTCGCTTGCTTGTTTGCATGCTTGTGTTTGTTGTTTTAACATTCGGGAACGAATGTTTTGTAAGGGGGGTAGAATGTAATACCCGGCTAGATTTCGGCATCGGGATTCCTGCCTTCCGGCGGAATCTAGGGTGTTGGATCTCTCTAGAAGGGGTAAAATGTGTTTTCTCAAATGTCTTTACTGATTTCATGGTTTTAATTGAAAGAGAATTGAGTTTTGAAAAGAAAAGACCAAGGAAGCGTTTGCCAGGTTCGGCCGCCGAAAGTGAAGTTCGGCCGCCGAAAGTGAAGTTCGGCCGCCGAACATGGAAAGACTTCGGGAGCGCCTTTGGCCTCCGAAAGTCTTGTTTGAACGAGCCAAGGTTCGGCCGCCGAAAGTCAAGTTCGGCCGCCGAACATGCATGAGTTTAGGGGGCACGTTAGGCTGCCGAAGGTCTTCGACCAGGCCACCTATAAAGGGCCCTCAGATCGGAAATGGGTGAGTTTTCTCCCCATTCTCGAGCTCAGGTGATTTTATGCCTTCCTTTGGTCGTTTTCGTGTTTTCTCTACCCATCTCTCAAGTTTTTCATGATTTCTACCCTTGTGTTTGAAGATTTAAAGCTTAAAAGGAGTTTTGGGAGCTTGGAGCTTTTGGAGCTTGGATTCTCCACACCTCCGAGTTAGGGGTCACACCACCCTCGATCTTCAAGAGGTAAGTGTAGATCCTTGCTTCCCTAGTGTTTTCATGAAGTTTTAAGTAAGTTTTATAGAGTTTGATGGTTGAGTTTGGGTAGATATGCATGTTTAGGTTTATGTGGGTTTTATACCCAATGTATGTTATGTGATGGTTGTGTTGAGGAGTTTAAGTTAGTTTATGCTCCTTTATGCATGTGGAAGTGAGTATGCATGTTTGGGAGAGAGTATGTAAGGATTTGGGGTGTTTTGAGTTTGGTTTTTGGCTTGGCAGAATCGGACCTGTCGTCCAGAGGGGACCAGGTTCGGCCGCCGAAAGGAGTTTCGGCCGCCGAACCTGCATGGGAGGCAGTCTTTAGGCTGCCGAACGTGCCCCCGAAGGAGGGACTTTCGTTTCTGTCTAGGGGTTTCGGCTGCCGAACCTGCCGCCGAAACTACCCGAGTTTCGTCTCTGGAAGGGACTTTTGGCCGCCGAAGGTGCCGCCGAAAGTGCCCTGTCCAGCCGTTTCTTGGGTGTTTTCCATGCATGTTTAAGTGATGTTTAGAGGGGTTTTTGGGGGTATGTTTATGAGTTGTTAGAGTATGTTTGGCACCTCATTCGAGTCCACCTGTGTAGGATCGGACCCGAGAGACCGAGGAGGCCATTAGTGCTAGCAGGTGCAGAGTCAGTCGGCGTCTGCCAGGAGGTGAGTAGAACTAAACTTAATGTTTTATTTAAGAAATTCTAATGCCTAAAGCATGAGCATGCATCATGATTATGTATAGTAGGTTGATTGCACTAGTTCACGAATATGTTGCATTGCATTATTTCATGTTGATGCTGAGGTAGGTTTGGACCAAGGCGACTCCAATAGCCCATATCTGTCATTGAGTCTTGTCTAAGTCCTTTGAGAGCCGGACGAGTACCTGTAGGAAAGTCCATGTGAGCTCTCTGTGGACCAGACACCATGTTATGTCTATGTTAGTCCTGTGAGCTTCTTTGGGGAGCCGGGCACCGACAGAGGGATTTTTGGGGTCATGTCCGATCCTTGAGAGTAAAGATGCTAGCAATTCAAGAGTACTCTCAGAAAACACTCCGTGGGGAATAGTTATCTGCATGAACCCCGAGACGGACCAGAGAAAGTTATGTGATTTACTTGTGTTATGACGCATTTCATGAAAGCATGTAATTAATGAATGGTTTTTCCTGTTTCTACTCACTGGGCTTTTTAGCTCACCCCTTTCCCCTAACCCCAGTGTTGCAGGTTTAAGTCAGAGTCCAGAGGCTGCAGGGTAAAGTCAAGGTTCAGATATGCATGTTGTAATAGCTTAGATTATGTTTATGTTTAGTATGTTAGAAGTGGACATGTAATATAAGTTGATGTAATGTAATTTGAGATAAGGTATGTAACTGATAGTAGAGTTTATGTTTATGGATTAGAGTGTGCTTGGCCCTATAGACTGGTTAATCCCTGTTAATGCATGGTTATGTTTATGTTATATGTTGAGTTGAGAACCAAACTTGAGGCATGTAATGTTACCCCATTGGAGTATATGATGAGGACTCCAGTGGAGGTTTTATGGTTTTATGATTTTATGATGTATGTTTCATGTCAGGATACATGCACAGGTCAGGTTTGGGTTCAACAGATGTTCAGTTTTCATGTTTTTTATGGTTAAGTTTTAATCATGTATGGGATTTGACCAGGTAATAGTATGTACGTTTGGCTTGCTACGGGTCCCGGCGGCCTTAAGCCGATCTGGATCCTAGCGCCGAACAGTTTGGAGCCGTTACGGCAGGGTATCGGTTTCCGGGCTGTTACAGTAAGGCACTGTCGTTTATTTTGCGCACATCGTTTCTTTTTTAATGTTCTTGACTTTAAACTAATTAAACAAGTTTTATTTGAATTGAATATTTGAATAAATAATTACTAATAATTATTATATTTTGTTTAAAATGTATGAGTATAATATTTTGGGGTAAAAAAGGCACAGTTGTTTGTTTTGCGCCCCATCATTTCTTTTTTAAAGTTCATGACTTTAATCTAATTAAAGTAAAAAATTAAAATTTTATTTTAATTGAACTTTTGAATAAATGATTACTAATAGATAACAAGTTTATTTATAACGCATAAGTATAATATTTTGGTTAACAAAGGCACTGTTATTTATTTTGCGCCCATCATTTCTTTTTTAATGTTCAGACACTGTCGTTTATTTTGCGCCCCATTGTTTTTTTTTTTAAAATGCTCCTGACTTTAAACTAATTAAAGTGAACAATTAAAATTTTGTTTCAATTGAATATTAGAATAAATGATTACTAACGGATAACAATTTTCCTTATAATGTATGAGTATAATATTTTGGGGTAAGAAAGGAACTGTTGTTTATTTTGCGCCCTATCGTTTCTTTTTTAATGTTCTTGACTTTAAACTAATTAAACAAGTTTTATTTTAATTTAATATTTGTATACATAATTAGTAATAATTGTTATATTTTGTTTAAAATGTATAAGTATAATATTTTTGGGGTAAGAAAGGCAACGTCGTTTATTTTGTGCCCATCATTTTTTTTTATTGTTCAGGTGCTGTAATTTGTTTTGCTCCCCATCCTTTTTTTTAATGTTCTTAACTTTAAACTAATTAAAGTGAAAAATTAAAGTTTTGTTTCAATTGAATATTAGAATAAATGATTACTAATGAATAACAATTTTGCTTATAATGTATGAGTATAATATTTTGGGATAAGTATGGCACTGTCGTTTATTTTGGGCCCATTGTTTCTTTTTTAATGTTCCTGGCTTCAAACCTATTAAAGTGAACTATTAAAATTTTATTTTAATTGAATATTTGAATAAAAGATTACTAATAAATAACAATTTTGTTTATAGTGTATGAGTATAATATTTTGGGGTAAGAAAGACACTATCGTTTATTTTGCACCCTATCGTTTCTTTTTTAATGTTCTTGACTTTAAACTAATTAAAGCAAACAATTAATGTTTTATTTTAATTGAATATTTGAATAAATGATTACTAATGAATAAGAATTTTGCTTATAATGTATGAGTATAATATTTTGGGGTAAGAATTGCACGGTTGTTTATTTTGCGACCATCATTTCCTTTTTAATGTTCAGGCATTGCCGTTTATTTTTTGTCCCATCGTTTCTTTTTTAATATTCTTCGACTTTAAACTAATATTTTAGGGTAAGAAAGACACCGTTGTATATTTTGCGCCACATTATTTCTTTTTTAATGTTCTTGACTTTAAACTAAATAAAATGAACAATTAACATTTTATCTTAATTGAATATTTGAATAAATGATTACTAATATATAACAATTTTGTTTATAATGTATAAATATAATATTTTAGGGTAAGCAAGGCACCGTCATTTATTTTGGGCCCATTGCTTCTTTTTTAATGTTCCTGACTTCAAACCTATTAAAGTGAACAATTAAAGTTTTATTTTAATTGAATATTTGAATAAATGATTACTAATAAATAATAATTTTATTTATAGTGTATGAGTATAATATTTTGGGGTAAGAAAGGCACTGTCGTTTATTTCGCGCCCTATCGTTTCTTTTTTAATGTTCTTGACTTTAAACTAAATAAAGTAAACAATTAATGTTTTATTTTAATTGAATATTTGAATAAATGATTACTAATGAATAACAAATTTGCTTATAATGTATGAGTATAATATTTTGGTGCAAGAAAGGCACGGTTGTTTATTTTGCTACCATCATTTCTTTTTTAATGTTCAGGCACTATCATTTACTTTGCGCCCCATCGTTTCTTTTTTAATGTTCTTTGACTTTAAACTAATTAAAGTAAACAATTAAAGTTTTATTTTAATTCAACATTTGAATAAATTATTACTATTAAATAACAATTTTATTTATAATATATGAGTATAATATTTTAGGGTAAGAAAGGCACTATCGTTTATTTTGCACCCCATCATTTCTTTTTTAATGTTCTTGACTGTAAACTAATTAAAGTGAAAAATTAAAGTTTTATTTTAATTTAACATTTGAATAAATGATTACTAATATATAGCAAGTTTGTTTATAATTTGTAAGTATAATATTTTGGGGTAAGAAAGACATTGTCGTTTATTTTGCGTCACATTATTTCTTTTTAATGTTCTTGACTTTAAACTAAATGAAATAAACAATTAAAGTTTTATTTTAATTGAATATTTGAATAAATGATTACAAATGAATAACAATTTTGTTTATAATGTATGAGTATAATATTTTGGGGTAAGAAAGACACTGTCGTTTATTTTGCGCCCTATCATTTCTTTTTTAACGTTCTTGACTTTAATCTAATTGAAGCAAAAAATTAATGTTTTATTTTAATTGAATATTTGAATAAATGATTACTAATGAATAATAATTTTGCTTATAATGTATGAGTACAATATTTTGGGCTAAGTAAGGCACTGTCGTTTATTTTGCGCCCCATCGTTTCTTTTTTAATGTTCTTGACTTTAAACTAATTAAACAAGTTTTATTTTAATTGAATATTTGAATAATTGAATAAAAAATTTCTAATAATTATTATATTTTGTTTAAAATGTATGAATATAATATTTTGGGGTAAGAAAGGCACGGTCGTTTATTTTGCGACAATCATTTCTTTTTTAATGTTCATGCACTGTCGTTTATTTTGCGCCCCATCGTTTCTTTTTTAATGTTCTTTGACTTTAAACTAATTAAAGTAAACAATTAAAGTTTTATTTTAATTGAACATTTGAATAAATGATTACTAATAAATAACAATTTTATTTATAATATATGAGTATAATATTTTAGGATAAGAATGGCACTATCATTTATTTTGCACCCCATCATTTCTTTTTTAATGTTTGATCAAGCATAATTTAGCCACATTTTTATTATATTTATCATTGCTTATTTACACATTTTTTAGCTTAATTTATGATTTTTATCTTGTTTTTACAGAAAAGGAAGAAATTGAAAAATTGGAGAAAAAATGCAGAAAAAGCTGGAAAAGTGAATGGGTCAAAGTGATTTGGCAAATCACTCGTAGAAACTGGCCAAATCACTCGCAGAGACAGAAAGCTAAGAACTGGACTGACTCACAGAAAGCGATTGGGGCAAATCGGACAAGTGATCTGCCCAAATCACCCGCCCCAATCACATTGACAGCAGAAATTGCCAGCAGAGCGAGAAATTGTGCAGAAAACAGAATTTTGAATTTTGAAAAGTCCAAATCCAACTCAATCACTACCATCACAGTCCCAAGAGCCACGAAAGAGTTTCTCACCTAAGGAATTCCATTTGCAATTAAATTCAACATCAAAAGGGGAATTAAAGGAATCAAAGACCAGATCAAAAAGGGATTTCAAAACCCTAAATGGATAGGACTCTCCACCTATAAGAAGGCAGCCCAAACCAGCAAAAGGAACCTCTGATCAGCATCTCATCTTTAGCAATTCTGCAGAAAAATATAGCAGCTTGTCTCCTTCTTTTCTTCTTCTTTTCTTTTGTGATTTTGTCCACCATGAGTGGCTAAACACTTTTCTTTTCTAGTTGAAGTTGGAAAATTCAGATTTGTGATGAATTGGGAGATTTAAATCTCCATTGTTAAACTTCTATTTATTTTCAATATTTATGCAATTTGATCTTTCTATAATTGTTGCTTTGCTTTTAGAATCAATTTAGGTCTATTGCTTTTAATTGCTTGAGTAATAATTGTTTGAATAATTTAGGTCTATTGCTTTTAATTGCTTGAGTAATAATTGTTTGAATAATTTAGGTTCGTAATTGCTTAGATTATTTAAACACACATTTAATCAAGTTGCATAATCTAAACTTGACCACGCGGTTGGCAAGGTTAGAATTAGGTTTCTCTAAGTCTTAATGCAGTTAACAGTTGTTCGATGCTAAAAGCCCAAAGGACGTTCCTTGGCAACTTGTTAACTAGTGTTTGATTAGCGAACGTTTCCTAATCAAACTAGAACTAAGGAGGAATTTGGATTGTGAGAAGCGTCTTCCACATCCTAAACTAATTTATTGAAATAAATAGGAGTGTTAAAGAATCAATGATCAATTCTAAACAATTTGAAATAGATCGATACTTCAACTAGAAGCTTTTCTCTTATTGATTTACTCATCTTTAAATTATTGCTTTCTCTTGCTATTTAGTTTTAATCATCAAAACAAAACCCCCCTCTTTTAATTTCTTGTTATTTACTTGTCCAAGTCATTATTAGGAAAATCCGTAGTGTCAAATCCCTGTGGTTCGACCCTATTGCCACTATCTACAAGTTAATTGTTGATTGTTTAATAGGTTTATTTTTTACGGCTTTGACAACCGCTATCAATGTTCATGAATGTAAACTAATTAAAGTGAACAATTAAAGTTTTATTTTAATTGAACATTTGAATAAATAATTACGAATAAATAACAATTTTATTTATAATATATGAGTATAATATTTTGGGCTAAGGAAAACACTGTCGTTTATTTTGCACCCCATTCTTTCTTTTTTAATGTTCTTGACTTTAAACTAATTAAAGTGAATAATTAAAGTTTTGTTTTAATTGAACATTTGAATAAATGATTACTAATATATAACAAGTATGTTTATAATGTATAAGTATAATATTTTGAGGTAAGAAAGACACTGTCGTTTATTTTGCGCCACATTATTTCTTTTTTAATGTTCTCGACTTTAAACTAAATAAAATGAACAATTAAAGTTATATATTAATTGAATATTTAAATAAATGATTACTAAAATATATAAATTTTGTTTATAATGTATAAGCATAATATTTTAGGGTAAGCAGGGCACTGTCATTTATTTTGGGCCCATTGTTTCTTTTTTAATGTTTCTGACTTCAAACGTATTAAAGTGAACAATTAAAGTTTTGTTTTAATTGAATATTTCAATTAATGGTTACTAATAAATAACAATTTTATTTATAGTGTATGAGTATAATATTCTGGTGTAAGAAAGGCACTATCGTTTATTTCGCGCCCTATAATTTCTTTTTTAATGTTCATGACTTTAAACTAATTAAAGTAAACAATTAATGTTTTATTTTAATTGTATATTTGAATAACTGATTACTAATGAATAACAATTTTGCTTATAATATATGACTAATATTTTGGGGTAAGTAAGGCACTGACGTTTATTTTGCGCACTATCGTTTCTTTTTTTAATCTTCTTGACTTTAAACTAATTAAACAAGTTTTATTTTAATTGAATATTTGAATAAATAATTGCTAATAATTATTATATTTTGTTTAAAATGTATGAGTATAATATTTTGGATAACATAGGCGTTGTTATTTATTTTGTACCCATCATTTCTTTTTTAATGTTCAGACACTGTCGTTTATTTTGCGCCCTATTGTTTTTTTTTTAAATGTTCTTGACTTTAAACTAATTAAAGTGAACAATTAAATTTTTGTTTTAATTGAATATCAGAATAAATGATTACTAATGAAAAACAATTTTACTTATAATGTATGAGTATAATATTTTAGGGTAAGAAATACATTGTCGTTTATTTTGCGCCCTATCGTTCCTTTTTTAATGTTTTTGACTATCAACTAATTAAACAAGTTTTATTTTAATTGAATATTTGTATAAATAATTAGTAATAATTATTATAGTATGTTTATAATGTATGATTATAATATTTTGGGTAAGAAAGGCACCATCGTTTATGTAGCGCCCATTATTTATTTTTTAATGTTCAGGCACTATTGTATATTTTGCGCCCCATCATTTTTTTTAATGTTCTTGACTTTAAACTAATTACAGTAAACAATTAAAATTTTGTTTTAATTGAACATTTGAATAAATGATTACTAATAGATAACAAGTTTGTTTATAATGTATAAGTATATTATTTTGGGGTAAGAAAGGCACTGTTATTTATTTTGGATCCATCATTTCTTTTTTAATGTTCTTGACTTTAAACTAATTAAAGTGAACAATTAAAGTTTTACTTTAATTAAAAATTTGAATTAATGATTACTAATAAATAACAATTTTTTTTATAATGTATGATTATAATATTTTGGGATAAGAAAGGCACCATCGTTTATTTTGCGTCCATCATTTCTTTTTTAATGTTCAGACACTGTCGTTTATTTTGCACCCATTGTTTCTTTTTAATGATCATGTCTTCAAACTAATTAAAGTAAACAATTAAAGTTTTAATTTAATTGAACATTTGAATAAATGATTACTAATAAATAACAATTTTATTTATAATATATAAGTATAATATTTTAGGGTAAGAAACACACTATCATTTATTTTGCGTCCATCATTTCTTTTTTAATGTTCAGGCACTATCGTTTATTTTATGCCTCATCGTTTCTTTTTTAATGTTCTTGACTTTCAACTAATTAAAGTGAACAATTAAACTTTTATTTAAATTGAACATTTGAATAATTGATTACTAATGAATAACAATTTTGTTTATAATATATTAGTATAATATTTTGAGCTAAGAAAGGCACTGTTGTTTATTTTGTGCCCCATCATTTCTTTTTTAATGTTCTTGACTTTAAACTAATTAAAGTGAATAATTAAAGTTTTATTTTAATTGAATATTTGAATGAATGATTACTAATATATAACAATTTTGTTTATAATGTATAAGTATAATATTTTAGGGTAAGCAGGGCACTGTCATTTCTTTTGGGCCTATTGTTTCTTTTTTAATGTTCCTGACTTCAAACTTATTAAAGTCAACAATTAAAGTTTTATTTTAATTGAATATTTAAATAAATGATTACTAATAAATAATAATTTTATTTATAGTGTATGAGTATAATATTTTGGGGTAAGAAAGGCACTGTCGTTTATTTCGCGCCATATCGTTTCTTTTTTCATGTTCGTGACTTTAAACTAATTAAAGTAACAATTAATATTTTATTTTAATTGAATATTTGAATAAATGATTACTAATAAATAACAATTTTGCTTATAATCTATGAGTATAATATTTAGGGGTAAGTAAGGCACTGTCGTTTATTTTGGGCCTATTGTTTCTTTTTTAATGTTCCTGACTTCAAACCTATTAAAGTGAACAATTAAAATTTTATATTAATTGAATATTTGAATAAATGATTACTAATAAATAACAATTTTATGTATAGTGTATGAGTATAATATTTTGGGGTAAGTAAGGCACTGTCGTTTATTTCGTGCCCTATCGTTTCTTTTTTAATGTTCTTGACTTTAAACTAATTAAAGGATATAACTAATGTTTTATTTTAATTGTATATTTGAATAACTGATTACTAATGATTAACAATTTTGCTTATAATATATGACTAATATTTTGGGGTAAGTAAGGCACTGACGTTTATTTTGCGCACTATCGTTTCTTTTTTAATGTTCTTGACTTTAAACTAATTAAAAAAGTTTTATTTTAATTGAATATTTGAATAAATAATTGCTAATAATTATTATATTTTGTTTAAAATGTATGAGTATAATATTTTCGGTAACAATGGCGCTGTTATTTATTTTGTACCCATCATTTCGTTTTTAATGTTCAGACACTGTCTTTTATTTTGCGCCGTATTATTTTTTTTAAATGTTTTTGACTTTAAACTAATTAAAGTGAACAATTAAAGTTTTGTTTTAATTGAATATTAGAATAAATGATTACTAATGAATAACAATTTTGTTTATAATGCATAAGTATAATATTTTGGGATAAGAAAGGCATTGTCGTTTATTTTGCGCCCTATCGTTTCTTTTTATTGTTCTTGACTTTAAACTAATTAAACATAGTTTATTTTAATTGAATATTTAAATAAATAATTGCTAATAATAATTATATTTTGTTTAAAATGTATGAGTATAATATTTTGGGGTAAGAAAGACACAGTTGTTTATTTTGCGACCATCATTTCCTTTCTAATGTTTAGGCACTGTCGTTTATTTTGCGCCCCATCCTTTCTTTTTTAATGTTCAAGACTTCAAACTAATTAAAGTAAAGAATTAAGTTTTATTTTAATTGAACATTTAAATAAATGATTACTAATAGATAACAATTTTGCTTATAATGTATGAGTATAATATTTTGGGATAAGAAAGGGACTGTCGTTTATTTTGCGCCCTACCCTTTCTTTTTTAATATTCTTGACTTTCAACTAATTAAACAAGTTTTGCTTTAATTGAATATTTGAATAAATAATTACTAATAATTATTATATTTTGCTTAAAATGTATGAGTATAATATTTTGGGGCAAGAAAGTCACGGTTGTTTATTTTGTGACCATCATTTCCTTTTTAATGTTTAGGCACTGTCGTTTATTTTGTGCCCCGTCGTTTTTTTTTTTAATGTTCTTTCACTTTAAACTAATTAAAGTGAACAATTAAAGTTTTATTTTAATTGAACATTTGAATAAATAATTACGAATAAATAACAATTTTATTTATAATATATGAGTATAATATTTTGGGCTAAGGAAGACACTGTCGTTTATTTTGCACCCCATTATTTCTTTTTTAATGTTCTTGACTTTAAACTAATTAAAGTGAATAATTAAAGTTTTGTTTTAATTGAACATTTGAATAAATGATTACTAATATATAACAAGTATGTTTATAATGCATAAGTATAATATTTTGAGATAATAAAGACACTGTCGTTTATTTTGCGCCACATTATTTCTTTTTTAATGTTCTCGACTTTAAACTAAATAAAATGAACAATTAAAGTTATATATTATTTGAATATTTGAATAAATGGTTACTAAAATATATCAATTTTATTTATAATGTATAAGCATAATATTTTAGGGTAAGCAGGGCACTGTCATTTATTTTGGGCCTATTGTTTCTTTTTTAATGTTTCTGACTTCAAACGTATTAAAGTGAACAATTAAAGTTTTGTTTTAATTGAATATTTCAATTAATGATTACTAATAAATAACAATTTTATTTATAGTGTATGAGTATAATATTCTGGGGTAAGAAAGGGACTATCGTTTATTTCGCGCCCTATAATTTCTTTTTTAATGTTCATGACTTTAAACTAATTAAAGTAAACAATTAATGTTTTATTTTAATTGTATATTTGAATAACTGATTACTAATGAATAACAATTTTGCTTATAATATATGACTAATATTTTGGGGTAAGTAAGGCACTAACGTTTATTTTGCGCACTATCGTTTCTTTTTTTAATCTTCTTGACTTTAAACTAATTAAACAAGTTTTATTTTAATTGAATATTTAAATAAATAATTGCGAATAATTATTATATTTTGTTTAAAATGTATGAGTATAATATTTTGGGTAACATAGGCGTTATTATTTATTTTGTACCCATCATTTCTTTTTTAATATTCAGACACTGTCGTTTATTTTGCGCCATATTATTTTTTTTAAATGTTCTTGACTTTAAACTAATTAAAGTGAACAATTAATTTTTGTTTTAATTGAATATCAGAATAAATGATTACTAATGAAAAACAATTTTACTTATAATGTATGAGTATAATATTTTAGGGTAAGAAATACACTGTCGTTTATTTTGCGCCCTATCGTTCCTTTTTTAATATTTTTGACTATCAACTAATTAAACAAGTTTTATTTTAATTGAATATTTGTATAAATAATTAGTAATAATTATTATAGTATGTTTATAATGTATGATTATAATATTTTGGGTAAGAAAGGCACCATCGTTTATGTAGCGCCCATTATTTATTTTTTAATGTTCAGGCACTGTTGTATATTTTGCGCTCCATCATTTTTTTTAATGTTCTTGACTTTAAACTAATTACAGTAAACAATTAAAATTTTATTTTAATTGAACATTTGAATAAATGATTACTAATAGATAACAAGTTTGTTTATAATGTATAAGTATATTATTTTGGGGTAAGAAAGGCACTGCTATTTATTTTGGATCCATCATTTGTTTTTTAATGTTCTTGACTTTAAACTAATTATAGTGAACAATTAATGTTTTATTTTAATTAAATATTTGAATTAATGATTACTAATAAATAATAATTTTGTTTATAATGTATAATTATAATATTTTGGGAAAAGAAAGGCACCATCGTTTATTTTGCGTCCATCATTTCTTTTTTAATGTTCAGACACTGTCGTTTATTTTGCACCCATCGTTTCTTTTTAATGATCATGTCTTCAAACTAATTAAAGTAAACAATTAAAATTTTAATTTAATTGAACAATTAAATAAATGATTACTAATAAATAACAAGTTTGTTTATAATGTATAAGTATAATATTTTAGGGTAAGAAACGCACTATTATTTATTTTGCGTCCATCATTTCTTTTTTAATGTTCAGGCACTATCGTTTATTTTGTGCCTCATCGTTTCTTTTTTAATGTTCTTGACTTTAAACTAATTAAAGTGAACAATTAAACTTTTATTTAAATTGAACATTTGAATAATTGATTACTAATGAATAACAATTTTGTTTATAATATATGAGTATAATATTTTGGGTTAAGAAAGACACTGTTGTTTATTTTGCGCCCCATCATTTCTTTTTTAATGTTCTTGACTTCAAACTAATTAAAGTGAATAATTAAAGTTTTATTTTAATTGAATATTTGAATGAATTATTACTAATATATAACAATTTTGTTTATAATGTATAAGCATAATATTTTAGGGTAAGCAGGGCACTGTCATTTATTTTGGGCCCATTGTTTCTTTTTTAATGTTTCTGACTTCAAACGTATTAAAGTGAACAATTAAAGTTTTGTTTTAATTGAATATTTCAATTAATGATTACTAATAAATAACAATTTTATTTATAGTGTATGAGTATAATATTTTGGGGTAAGAAAGGCACTGTCGTTTATTTCGCGCCATATCGTTTCTTTTTTAATGTTCGTGACTTTAAACTAATTAAAGTAACAATTAATGTTTTATTTTAATTGAATAGTTGAATAAATGATTACTAATAAATAACAATTTTATGTATAGTGTATGAGTATAATATTTTGGGATAAGAAAGGCACTGTCATTTATTTCGCGCCCTATCGTTTCTTTTTTAATGTTCTTGACTTTAAACTAATTAAAGTAAATAACTAATGTTTTATTTTAATTGTATATTTGAATAACTGATTACTAATGAATAACAATTTTGCTTATAATAATATATGACTAATATTTTGGGGTAAGTAAGGCACTGACGTTTATTTTGTGCACTATCGTTTCTTTTTTAATGTTCTTGACTTTAAACTAATTAAACAAGTTTTATTTTAATTGAATATTTGAATAAATAATTGCTAATAATTATTATATTTTGTTTAAAATGTATGAGTATAATATTTTCGGTAACAATGGCGCTGTTATTTATTTTGTACCCATCATTTCGTTTTTAATGTTCAGACACTGTCTTTTATTTTGCGCCGTATTGTTTTTTTTTTAAATGTTTTTTAATTTAAACTAATTAAAGTGAACAATTAAAGTTTTGTTTTAATTGAATATTAGAATAAATGATTACTAATGAATAACAATTTTGTTTATAATGCATAAATATAATATTTTGGGATAAGAAAGGCATTGTAATTTATTTTGCGCCGTATCGTTTCTTTTTATTGTTCTTGACTTTAAACTAATTAAACATAGTTTATTTTAATTGAATATTTAAATAAATAATTGCTAATAATAATTATATTTTGTTTAAAATGTATGAGTATAATATTTTGGGGTAAGAAAGACACAGTTGTTTATTTTGCAACCATCATTTCTTTTCTAATGTTTAGGCACTGTCGTTTATTTTGCGCCCCATCCTTTCTTTTTTAATGTTCATGACTTCAAACTAATTAAAGTAAAGAATTAAGTTTTATTTTAATTGAACATTTAAATAAATTATTACTAATAGATAACAATTTTGCTTATAATGTATGAGTATAATATTTTGGGATAAGAAAGGCACTGTCGTTTATTTTGCGCCCTACCGTTTCTTTTTTAATATTCTTGACTTTCAACTAATTAAACAAGTTTTACTTTAATTGAATATTTAAAATAAATAATTACTAATAATTATTATATTTTGCTTAAAATGCATGAGTATAATATTTTGGGGTAAGAAAGGCACGGTTGTTTATTTTGCGACCATCATTTCCTTTTTAATGTTTAGGCACTGTCATTTATTTTGCGCCCCATTGTTTCTTTTTTAATGTTCTTTCACTTTAAACTAATTAAGGTGAACAATTAAAGTTTTATTTTAATTGAACATTTGAATAAATAATTACGAATAAATAACAATTTTATTTATAATATATGAGTATAATATTTTGGGCTAAGGAAGGCACTGTCGTTTATTTTGCACCCCATTATTTATTTTTTAATGTTCTTGACTTTAAACTAAGTAAAGTGAATAATTAAAGTTTTATTTTAATTGAACATTTGAATAAATGATTAGTAATATATAACAAGTATGTTTATAATGTATAAGTATAATATTTTGAGATAAGAAAGACACTATCGTTTATTTTGCGCCACATTATTTCTTTTTTAATGTTCTCGACTTTAAACTAAATAAAATGAACAATTAAAGTTATATATTAATTGAATATTTAAATAAATGATTACTCAAATATATCAATTTTGTTTATAATGTATAAGCATAATATTTTAGGGTAAGCAGGGCACTGTCATTTATTTTGGGCCCATTGTTTCTTTTTTAATGTTTCTGACTTCAAACGTATTAAAGTGAACAATTAAAGTTTTGTTTTAATTGAATATTTCAATTAATGATTACTAATAAATAACAATTTTATTTATAGTGTATGAGTATAATATTTTGGGGTAAGAAAGGCACTGTCGTTTATTTCGCGCCCTATAATTTCTTTTTTAATGTTCATGACTTTAAACTAATTAAATTAAACAATTAATGTTTTATTTTAATTGTATATTTGAATAACTGATTACTAATGAACAACAATTTTGCTTATAATATATGACTAATATTTTGGAATAAGTAAGGCACTGACGTTTATTTTGCGCACTATCGTTTCTTTTTTTAATCTTCTTGACTTTAAACTAATTAAACAAGTTTTATTTTAATTGAATATTTGAATAAATAATTGCAAATAATTATTATATTTTGTTTAAAATGTATGAGTATAATATTTTGGGTAACATAGGCGTTGTTATTTATTTTGTACCCATCATTTCTTTTTTAATGTTCAGACACTGTCGTTTATTTTGCGCCCTATTGTTTTTTTTTAAATGTTCTTGACTTTAAACTAATTAAAGTGAACAATTAAATTTTTGTTTTAATTGAATATCAGAATAAATGATTACTAATGAATAACAATTTTGCTTATAATGTATGAGTATAATATTTTGGGGTAAGAAATATACTGTCGTTTATTTTGCGCCCTATCGTTCCTTTTTGAATGTTTTTGACTTTCAACTAATTAAATAAGTTTTATTTTAATTGAATTTGTATAAATAATTTATAATAATTATTATATTTTTTTTATAATGTATGATTATAATATTTTGGGTAAGAAAGGCACCATCGTTTATGTAGCGCCCATTATTTATTTTTTAATGTTCAGGCACTGTTGTATAATTTGCGCCCCATCATTTTTTTTAATGTTCTTGACTTTAAACTAATTACAGTAAACAATTAAAATTTTATTTTAATTGAACATTTGAATAAATGATTACTAATAGATAACAAGTTTGTTTATAATGTATAAGTATATTATTTTGGGGTAAGAAAGGCACTGTTATTTATTTTGGATCCATCATTTCTTTTTTAATATTCTTGACTTTAAACTAATTAAAGTGAACAATTAAAGTTTTATTTTAATTAAATATTTGAATTAATGATTACTAATAAATAACAATTTGTTTATAATGTATGATTATAATATTTTGGGATAAGAAAGGCACTGTAATACCCGGCTAGATTCCGGCATCGGAATCCCTACCTTCCGGCATCGGAATCCCTACCTTCCGGCAGAATCTCCATTGGAATCTGGAATTCTGAGGATGCCAGAGGCTTCTAGAGGGGTAAAATGTGTTTCTAAAATGTTTTTACTGATTTTATGATTTTAAATGGAAAAGGAATTGAGTTTTGAAAAGAAAAGACCTAGGAGGCATTTGCCAGGTTCGGCCGCCGAAAGTGAAGTTCGACCGCTGAACATGGGTAAGTTTTGGGAGCGCTTTTGGCCTCCAAAAGCTTTGTTTGAACGAACCAAGGTTTGGCCGCCGAAAGTCAAGTTCGGCCGCCGAACATGCATGAGTTTAGGGGGCACGTTAGGCTGCCGAAGGTCTTTGACCAGGCCACCTATAAAAAGCCCTCAGAACGGAAATGGGCGAGTTTTCTCCCAATTCTCGAGCTCAGGTGAGTTTTTGTCCTCCCTTAGTCGTTTTCATGTTTTTCTTCATTTCCTTCATGTTTTTATGAGTTTCATTGTTGTATTGAAGCGTTTTCAAGCTTAAATCTACATTTTTGGGAGCTTGGAGACTCAAGGAGTAGTTTCCTCCCATCTTCGAATTAGGGATCACACCAACCCTCGATCTCCAAGAGGTAAGTGTAGATCTTTGCTTTCCTTTATGTTTTAATGAAGTTTTAAGAGGTTTTAATGGTTGAGTATGGGTAGGTATGCATGTTAAGGTTTATGTGAGTTTTTATGTAAATGTATGTTTTATGAGTGTTTATGTGATGATATGTTGGAAGTTTAAACTAGTCTATGCATGTGGGAGTGAGTATGCATGATGGGGAGAGAGTATGTGAGGATTTGGGTTGTTTTAGAACAAATGCATAAGGTTGAGGGTTTATGTTACCCTTTATGCAAATGTGTGTTTATGTATAATGTATGTAGTGTTGTTGGGGTTTAGGATAGTTTGAGACCCTTATGTGCTTAGTTGCATGTTGTAGAATAGTTAATGCATGTTTTGGTAAGGTTGGGTGCTTGTTTTAGGGTGTTTGGAAGGTTTGGGAGGCTTGTATGCATGAGAGGCTGAGTTCTGGACGAACTCAGGTTCGGCCGCTGAAGGTAGTTTCGGCCGCCGAACCTTCCTGTGGATGCATGGTTTGGCCGCCTAACCTTGCCCCCGAAAGTTGAGTTTTGGCTTGAAAGCAGACTTTCGGCCGCCGAAGGAAGGTTCGGTCGCCGAAAGTGCCTGACTTTCATCTCTGGAGAGGGACTTTCGACCGCTGAAGGTGCCGCCGAAAGTCCCGAGTTTCGTCTCTGGAGAGAGGGTTCGGCCGCCGAAGGTGCCGCCGAAAATGCCCTGTCCAGCCTTTTCATGGTTGTATGTTATGCATGTTTAAGTGACGTTCTAGGGGATTTTTGGGGAGTTGTTTATGAGTTGTTTAAAGTGTTTTTGGCACCTCATTCGAGTCCACCTGTGTAGGATCGGACCTGAGGAACCGAGGAGGCCAGCAGTGCTAGCTGTTGCAGAGTCAGTCCAGCGTCTGCCAGAGGTGAGTAGAACTAACTCAAATGTTTTAAGCATGTTTCACGCATCATGAATGCCATGTATATGTAATAGGTTGCTTGCATTAGAGATCACGAATATGACGCATTGCATTATTTTCTGTTGATGTGGATGGACCAAGGCAACCCCAATAGCCCTATTTATGATATGTTAATAAAGTCCTGAGGAGCCCGAAGGGCTGGGCATAATGAAGTCCTGAGGAGCCCGAAGGGCCGGGCATAATGAAGTCCTGAGGAGCCCGAAGGGCCGGGCACCATGTTATGTTACAGACAGAGGGAGTTTTGGTGGTCATGTCCATCCGTTATGTGAAATGTTTGTGCTGTGACGCATTCCATGATAGCATATGATTATTATTGTGCATTGTTTCTACTCACTGGGCTTTTTAGCTCACCCCTCTCCCCTAACCCCAGTGTTGCAGGTCTGAGGATGATTGGGAAGTCTCAAGAGTTAAGGTTGTGGCTTTGTAATAGATTAGAGTTGTGTGGACATGTAATGTAAACTGAGATAATGTATTGTAATGTAAGTAAAGTAGAATTATGTTTATGGATTAGTACTGTGCTTAGCCCTAAGACTTGGTTAGTCCCTTTTTAGTACATGATGTATGTTATGGTTTAATGTTGAGTTGTGTTTGAACTGAACTTGTGGCATGTGTTGTGTTACCACGCTAGAGTATTTGAGGAGGACCCTAGTAGAGGTCTTATGTTTGTGGTCTGATGCATACACAGGTTAGGTTCTAGTTCTTTGGATGTGACTCCGGCTTGATGTATGTTATGTTGACTCAGCTAGAGTTTTGATGAGGGCTCTAGTAGGGGGTTTCTTTATGTTTTCAGTTATGTCGCATACAGGTCAGGCTCGGGATATACATCAGATGTTTAAGTTTTTTTGTTAAAGTTTTGATCATGTATGGGATTTGACCAGGTGATAGGATGTATGTTTGGCTTGCTACGGGTCCCGGCGGCCTTAAGCCGATCTGGATCCTAGCGCCGGTAGCGGTCTGGGCCGTTATAGAGGGGTATTAGTTTTCGGGTCATTACAGAGTGGTATCAGAGCATAGGGCCTCATCAGTACGGTGTGTTGAGCAAAGATGCTCAAGGATTAGAGATATCCCACATCGGAAAAAGGTTAGTCTAGAAGTCATAGAAGGGCAAGCACAATAGGCAAAATCATGTCCACTAGGATAGGATGTAGAGTCCTGTCTTGTTTGATAATGATGTGAAATGCCATGATTTTATACATGTGCATCAATGTTATGTTATGTATGCTATGTATGTTGCAGGTTCATGTGTTTTCATATGAACCATATGATGCTAATGATTGTTTGTATGCTTGTGTGTTGTTCTTCAGAGGAGCCAGAATGCGAGGTGCTCATCGATCTGTGGAATCGACTGGAGTTCCATTTGAGAGGGAAGGTATGGACACCTTTCCCCCTGCTCTGCCAAGAGCGCAGTTGTGGGGAGTCAGCAGATGGGGAACATCAAGGGACCCTGGAAGGTCTTTTGATGTGAGCAGAGAAGGAATGGCTCCAAGAAGGATGTCAGCTAGTGCGAGGGAAGTAGAGTTGGAGGTTCAGAGAAGAGATGTCAGTTTGGGAATCAGAGTGCCAGAAGAAGGTATGGGAGTTTTTCTGGAGGATGCTCAGACTCAGGATTCCAGAATTTCAAGTTCAGGAGGGATTGATCCCTCCACTCTGAGTACAGCCTCCACGAAAAGTAAGAAGTGGGGCAGAACCCTGAGGGGGAAGAGGAAGAAGTTTTGGAAGAATTTGAAGGCTAGTCTGGGATTAGGTGATGGTTCGAGCTCTGGCTCAGGCAGTTCAAGATGCTTGAGGTGCGGAAGGCCGCACAAGGGAGTCTGTCTGATTGGGACTAATCTATGTTTTAGATGCGGTCAGGAAGGGCACATGGTACGTGAGTGTCCCATTGCGCCCTGGTTGGCACAGTCTCAGCGGGCATCTTCAGGTAGAGCGGCTCAGCCAGCAGTTCCAGCCATGGTTCAGGTTAGTGGTCAAGGCAGAGGGAGAGGGTTAGTCCCTCATTCTTCAGGTTCCCGTGGAGAAGGTCCGTCAGCTTCAGCTCGGATCTTCACCCAAGCTCAGCAGGAGGCAGACACATCGAACATGGTGGTGCCAGGTACGCTCACTTTTGAATGTTATGATGTGTATGTTGTTGTGAACCCTGGTGTTTCTCTTTCTTTAGTTGCTCTAGGAGCCGTCGAGGGGTTGAGTTGATAGCTTCTGGGCTAGAGTGTTCTCTTTGGGTCAGTGGACCCGAGTGTGATCCATCTGTGGCAGAGTCATTCTGCCGGTTCAGTTCTGTGACAATTGAGGGTAGATGCCTTCCACCCGACTTTGAGGTCCTAGACTTGACTGTCTGGACGTCAGTTTAGGGTTGGACTGGGTTTTTCTACTTGTGGTGCTATCTTGGTCTGTAGAGACAAGGTAGTCAGGTCAGAGGATAGGATGGGTCAGAGGTAGTCTGTTGAGGGGACAGTAGGGATGCCTAGAGGTTTGATATCAGCCTGTCAGGTTCGTAAGGTGCATAGGAGGGGTTGTCAGAGGGTTCTAGCTCTTGTTTGAGAGTTTTGCAGTCGGGTCAGGGAACCAACCTCAGTGTCTTTGGTTAGAGAGTTTTAGATGTTTTCCCAGACGAGTTGTCAGGTTCACCATCTGTTAGGGAAATGGAGTTGAGCATAGGAGTGGTGTCTGGACCCAGAACCATTTCTATCCTTCCCTACAAGATGGCACCTATAGAGTTGTAGGAGTTGTTAGAGCAGTTGTGAGACTTGGTAGATAAGGGGTTTTATCTGACCTAGTACCTCACCCCGGATTGCTCCAGTGTGGTTGTGGGAAAAGAAGGATGGATCCTTGAGACTTTGTTACAACTGCAAGCAGTTGACCAATGTCACTACCAAGGGCGGGTATTCCCATGCAGGATTGATGATCTATTGGAATAGCTAGTGGGAGCTGATTGTTTTCCAAGATAGATCTGAAATTCGGGTACTACCTGTGAGAGTTAGAGTTAGTTTTGGGTTAGTAGTGAGAAGAAGCCAGTTAGTAAAAATGAAGAGAAAAGAGTAAGGATCAGAGTAGCGCTTTGTAAGTGTGTTGAGTTCAGGAGAAGGTTGGGTATTGCTAAGGTGTCTCCAATGGAGGGGGTGATTTCCTATGGAGAAAGTCCATTCGGATTTCCATGTTCCTGTGTTATGGAAGCTCGTGTCAGATCCGAGTGAGGTTCTTAAAGAACCAGAGGTTGAGATCTCAAGGGATCTCACCTATGTTGAGCGGTTAGTGCAGATCATGGACGCATAAGTCAGGAAGTTGAGGAACAAGGAATCTTGATGGTGTAAGTCCTTTGGGATTGCCACAGTATGGAAAGGTGTGTTTGGAGGACCCGGGAGTTCTTGCTCCAGCAGTGCCCGTGTGTCTCTCTTTTATGAGAGAGGTTTTTAAGTTTTGCTTGCTTGTTGCTTGCTTGTTTATGTATGATTGATGCTATGTTTTGAGAATGCCTGTTTGTTTGTGGAACATTCGGGGACGAATGTTCTTAAAGGGGGGAAGAATGTAATACCCGGCTAGATTCCGGCATCGGAATCCCTACCTTCCGGCGGAATCTCCGTTGGAATCTGGAATTCTGAAGATGCCAGAGGCTTCTAGAGGGGTAAAATGTGTTTCTAAAATGTTTTTACTGATTTTATGATTTTAAATGGAAAAGGAATTGAGTTTTGAAAAGAAAAGACCTAGGAGGCATTTGCCAGGTTCGGCCGCCGAAAGTGAAGTTCGGCCGCCGAACATGGGTAAGTTTTGGGAGCGCTTTTGGCCTCCGAAAGCTTTGTTTGAACGAACCAAGGTTCGGCCGCTGAACATGCATGAGTTTAGGGGGCACGTTAGGCTGCCGAAAGTCTTTGACCAGGCCACCTATAAAGAGCCCTCAGATCGGAAATGGGCGAGTTTTCTCCCCATTCTCGAGCTCAGGTGAGTTTTTGTCCTCCCTTGGCCGTTTTCATGTTTTTCTTCATTTCCTTCATATTTTTATGAGTTTCATTGTTGTTTTGAAGAGTTTTTAAGCTTAGATCTACGTTTTTGGGAGCTTGGAGACTCAAGGAGTAGTTTCCTCCCATCTCTGAATTAAGGATCACACCAACCCTCAATCTCCAAGAGGTAAGTGTAGATCTTTGCTTTTCTTTATGTTTTAATGAAGTTTTAAGAGGTTTTAATGGTTGAGTATGGGTAGGTATGCATGTTAAGGTTTATGTGAGTTTTTATGTAAATGTATGTTTATGAGTGTTTATGTGATGATATGTTGAAAGTTTAAACTAGTCTATGCATGTGGGAGTGAGTATGCATGATGGGGAAAGAGTATGTGAGGATTTGGGTTGTTTTAGAACAAATGCATAAGGTTGAGGGTTTATATTACCCTTTATGCAAATGTGTGTTTATGTATAATGTATGTAGTGTTGTTGGGGTTTAGGATAGTTTGAGACCCCTATGTGCTTGGTTGCATGTTGTAGAATAGTTAATGCATGTTTTGGTAAGGTTGGGTGCTTGTTTTGGGGCGTTTGGAAGGTTTGGGAGGCTTGTATGCATGAGAGGCTGAGTTCTGGACGAACTCAGGTTTGGCCGCCGAAGGTAGTTTCGGCCGCCGAACCTTCCTGTGGATGCATGGTTTGGCCGCCTAACCTTGCCCCCGAAAGTTGAGTTTTGGCTTGAAAGCATACTTTCGGCCGCCGAAGGAAGGTTCGGCCGCCGAAAGTGCCTGACTTTCGTCTCTGGAGAGGGACTTTCGACCGCCGAAGGTGCCGCCGAAAGTGCCCGAGTTTCGTCTCTGGAGAGAGAGTTCGGCCGCCGAAGGTGCCGCCGAAAATGCTCTATCCAGCCTTTTCATGGTTGTATGTTATGCATGTTTAAGTGATGTTCTAGGGGGTTTTTGGGGAGTTGTTTATGAGTTGTTTAGAGTGTGTTTGGCACCTCATTCGAGTCCACCTGTGTAGGATCGGACCCGAGGGACCGAGGAGGCCAGCAGTGCTAGCTGTTGCAGAGTCAGTCCAGCGTCTGCCAGAGGTGAGTAGAACTAACTCAAATGTTTTAAGCATGTTTCACGCATCATGAATGCCATGTATATGTAATAGGTTGCTTGCATTAGAAATCACGAATATGACGCATTGCATTATTTTCTGTTGATGTGGATGGACCAAGGCGACCCCAATAGCTCTATTTATGATATGTTAATAAAGTCCTGAGGAGCCCGAAGGGCCGGGCATAATGAAGTCCTGAGGAGCCCGAAGGGCCGGGCACCATGTTATGTTACAGACAGAGGGAGTTTTGGTGGTCATGTCCATCCGTTATGTGAAATGTTTGTGCTGTGACGCATTCCATGATAGCATATGATTATTATTGTGCATTGTTTCTACTCACTGGGCTTTTTAGCTCACCCCTCTCCCCTAACCCTAGTGTTGCAGGTCTGAGGATGATTGGGAAGTCTCAAGAGTTAAGGTTGTGGCTTTGTAATAGATTAGAGTTGTGTGGACATGTAATGTTGATCAAGCATAATTTAACCATGTTTTTAATATATTATTTACTGTTTATTTACACATTTTTCTAGCTTAAATTGTGTTTTTGTTATGGTTTTGTAGAAAAGGAAGAAATTGAAAAGATGGAGAAAAAGTGCAGAAAATGACAGAAAAGTGATTGGATCAGTGATTTGCCCAAATCACTGCCTAAATCAAGCTGAAGCAGAAACCTGGAGGCAACAGAAAAAGTGATGAGGTCAGTGATTTGCCCAAATCACTCGCAGAAACTGTCCAGATCATTAGCAGAGATAGCATAGACTTGCAGAAAGTGATTGGACCAGTGATTTGCCCAAATCACTGCCCCGATCACAATGACAGCAGAAAATACAGCAGAGCGGGAAATTGTTCAGGAAACTGAATTTTGAGTTTTCAGAAGTCCAAATCCAACTCAATCACTACCAAAACAATTCCAAGAGCCACGAAAGAGTCTCTCACTTGAGGAATTCCAGTTGCAATTAAATTCAACATCAAAAGAGGAATCACAAGCCAAATTAAAAAGGGATTTCAAAACCCTAGAAGGATGGAATTCTTCAGCTATAAAAGAGCAACCTCCAAACCAGCAAGGACATCTTCTGATCACCTCTCAGCTTCAGAAACTCTCCAGAAACGCAGCAATCTCTTCTTTCTTTTTCATCTTTTGTGTATTTTAGTCACCATGAGTGGCTAAATTCATTCTTTTCTAGTTGAAGTTGAGAATATTCAGATTTGTGATGATTTGGGAGGTTTAATACTCCATTGTTGAACTCTTGTTTGTTTCAATATTTATGCAATCTGATCTTTTCCATAATTATTACTTGGTTTTTAGAATCAATAATGGCCCATTGCTTTTAAATTGCTTAAGTGATAAATTGTTTGAATGATTTAGGTCCGTAATTGCTTAAATTGTTTGAACATAAATATAATCAGTTGCATAACCTAGCCTTGACCACGCGGTTGGCAATGATAGAATTGGGTTTCTCTAAGTCTTAATGCGATCAACGGTTGTTCGATGCTAAATGCCCCAAGGACGTTCCTTGGCAACTTGTTGATCAGTGTTTGATTAGCGAACGTTTCCTAATCCAACTAGAACTAAGGAGGAATTTGGATTGTGAGAAGCGTCTTCCACAACCAAAACTGATTTATTGAAATCAAATAGGAGTCTTTAGTAATCAATGATCAAATATGAACAAACTGAATTAGGCTCACACTTCGGCTAGAATCTCTTTCTCATTGAAATTCCTTTTCAATTAAATTATTGTTCTCTTTTGCTTTTAGATTTTAACTCATCAAAACAAACCCCCTCTTTTATTTACTTGTTATTTACTTGACCTAGTCATTATTAGGAAATCATTGGTGTCAATTCTCTGTGGTTCGACCCTATTGCCACTATCTACAAGTTTATTATTGATTGTTTAATAGGTTTATTTTTGACGGCTTCGACAACCGCTTATCAAAAATTGGCGCCGTTGCCGGGGAATTGATCTAACTAACCTATTTTCCCTTTATGACCAGGTCTGGCCGTAAAGACACTCTTCTTTACGATCCGGAGATTGAAAAAACCGCCAAGAGCTTAAGGAAGCAAGCAAATTTGAGGAACCAAGCCTCAAAACCATCTTCATCAACAACTCCACCTCACAGACCACCTACTGCCCCTGCTGAAGAAATTTCTGCACCAGCAGAAACTTCCATCACCGCACCTACTACTACTGAATTTGCACCAGAAACTGAACTTCTGGTTATGGCAGAAAATCCAGCAATGGCAGCACCACCTGCTGCACATGTAGAAGCTGAAATTCAAGTTGGAAACGTGCCCATTCAAGCACCTCAGCCACGGGAAAGAACTCTCGAAGAGTTAGCTGAACCAGCAAGAGATCAAGCACCCTTATGCATTAAATATCCCCTATTGACAGCACCATTCGAGCTAAGGACAGGGCTAATTCATCTCCTTCCTAAATTCAGAGGCCTAGAAAATGAAGATCCTCACAAGCATTTGAAGGCATTTCACGTTGTGTGCTCAACCATGAGACCCCAAGGCATTCCAGAAGACGATATCAAGCTTAGAGCCTTCCCTTGAAGACTATGCCAAAGAATGGCTATTCTACTTGCCACCCGGATCCATCACATCATGGGCTGATATGGTAAGAGCATTCTTGAGAAAATTCTTCCCAACCTCAAAAGCCATAGGCATCCGTCGAGAAATAAGTGGCATAAAGCAAAAGCACTCTGAAGGCTTGTATGAGTACTGGGAGAGGTTCAAAAAGTTGTGCACAAGCTGCCCTCGGCCTGATATTTCTGACCAATCTCTCATTGAGTACTTCTATGGAGGTTTGCTACCCCCAGAGAGAAAATTTATTGACGCAGCCTGTGGAGGAACAACTGAAAAAAAATCACCTCGAGAGATGAGGGACTTAATTTCCTCCATGGCTGCAGCTTCTTAACAATTTGGAGACCAAGAGCTGCCATCAAGGAATGTAAATGAGGTGAGTACATCCATTTTAGCATCCCAAATTTCTGAACTCACCAATGCTGTCCGTAGCCTTATTGTGGGTCAAACCCAACAAGTCCAGCAGATTCAGCAGCCCAAGACATGTGGAATATGTGCCAACAACCACCCAACTGATCTATGTCCTTCCCTTCAAGAGGAGGACCAGCAAGTCAATGCTGTGGGAGGCTTCAATGGGCAAAGAAGGTATGATCCCTATGCAAATACTTATAATCCAGGTTGGAGGGACCATCCAAATTTCAGTTATGCAAGGGGAAATCAATATCCAAACTACCAGCAAAGGAATCAAGCTCAAGCTGCACCTCAGAACTCCAATGCACCTCTTGAGGAGATTGTGAAGAATTTAGCAAATACGGTGCAAAATCTTGAAAAACAAGTGAGCCAAATGGCCACTTCAATGAGCAAATATGAGTCTCAAGGGAAGCTACCCTCCCAAACTGAGATAAATCCAAGGCAAAATGCTAGTGCCATCACATTGAGGAGTGGAAAGGAGTTGCAAGACAGCAAGGCTAAAAAATTGCAAAAACAGGCCATGGAAGAAATTCTGCCAGAAAGTGATCAGGGCAGTGATTTGCCCAATTCACTAGTAGAAACTGACCCGATCGCTGGGCAAACTGAGCTGTCCAGCAGTGATTTGCCCAAATCACCAGAGAAGTCAGAGAGTGATCTGCCCAAATCAACAGACCAGGCAGAATCCAATCAAAGACAGAAACAACAACTTATGGAGAAATTCAAGGTACCTCCTCCCTTCCCAAAGAGATTTGCAAGGTCCCAAAAAGAGAAAGAGGAAAAAGAGATATTGGAGACACTTCGCAAAGTGGAAATCAACATACCCCTACTTGATGCTGTAAAGCAAATTCCAAGGTATGCCAAGTTTCTCAAAGAACTATGCACCAACCGAAGGAAACTTGCTGAACGTGAAAAGGTAAGTGTGGGGGAGTGTGTTTCAGCTGTCATCCAAAGGAAACTTCCAGTCAAATGCAAGGATAGAGGGATGTTTGCAGTTTCATGCAAGATAGGCAATGTGGGTATAAAGAAGGCCATGTGTGACCTTGGAGCCTCAATTAATGTCATGCCCCTTTCTATTTTTAACTTGTTGAATGCAGGTACACTCAAGGGCACCAGCATCATAATCCAATTGGCTGACCGATCCATTGTCTACCCTAAAGGAGTGCTTGAAGATGTGTTAGTGCAAGTGGACCAACTGTCTTCCCAGCTGATTTTTACGTCATTGACATGGAGGAAGATAAGAGCAACACCACCTCTGATATCTTACTTGGGAGACCATTCTTGAGCACAGCAAGAACAAAAATTGATGTGCATGATGGCACATTGACCATGGAGTTTAAAGGGGAAGTTATAAAATTTAATGTTTATGATGCCATGAAATTTTCCAATGATGTTTCTCCTGTTTATGGTCTTGATATAATTGATAATTTAAGTCAAGAAATTTTTGATTTTGATCAAGAAAACTTACTTTATGAAGGTCTTTGCAGGAGAGAAGAAGTGGACAGCAACACCAAGACAGACCAGATGGAGTACTGTTCACAGCTGGTTACAGGTGATTTGCCTAGCGATCTGCCCAAATCACCCAGACAATCTGCCCAAATCAGTGAGCAGACAGACTTAACAGAAAGTGATTTGACCAGTGATTTGCCCAAATCACTGGGCAAATCAAACAGCAACCAGACAGAAAACCAGCAGACAGCAGTTACACCAGAACTGAAACCCTTGCCTAGCCACCTCAAATATGCCTACTTGGGAGTTGGAAATACACTTCCAGTAATTATTTCTAACCAGCTCAGCCAAGAAGAAGAGGAAAAGCTCCTGGATGTGTTGAGGAAGCACAAGAAGGCAATTGGGTGGACATTGCAGGACATGAAGGGTATCTCACCCTCAACATGCATGCATCGGATACTTATGGAGGATGAGTGCAAACCTGTTCGTGAGGCACAAAGAAGGCTGAATCCACCAATGATGGAGGTTGTGAAGAAGGAGATAGTGAAGCTCCTAGACATTGGGGTAATCTACCCCATTTCTGACAGTAAGTGGGTGAGTCCCGTCCATGTGGTACCAAAGAAGACCGGGATTACCATTGTCCCTAATTCTGAAGGAGAGCTAGTACCCACTCGTGTGCAAAATGGGTGGAGAGTTTGCATGGACTACAGGAAGCTCAACACAGTCACAAGGAAGGACCATTTTCCCTTGCCCTTCATGGACCAAATGCTTGAGAGACTTGCTGGAAAAAGTCATTACTGCCTCCTCGATGGATATTTGGGATTTTATCAAATCCCCGTTGCACCTGAAGATCAGGAGAAGACCACTTTCACTTGCCCATTTGGCACCTTCGCATTTAGGAGGATGCCCTTCGGTCTTTGCAATGCACCAGCCACTTTCCAAAGGTGCATGATGAGCATTTTTTCTGACTATGTGGAGAAAATCATTGAAGTCTTCATGGATGACTTTACAGTGTATGGCAACTCATTCCATGAATGCCTAGCCAACTTGGAGAAGATACTTCAAAGGTGTTTAGAGACAAACTTGGTTCTCAACTATGAGAAGTGCCACTTCATGGTCAGCCATGGCTTAATCTTAGGCCATATTGTTTCAGCAAAAGGGATTGAGGTGGACAAAGCCAAAATTGACACCATCAAAAATCTGCCCTACCCAACCAGCATTAGGGAGATTAGATCATTCCTGGGACATACTGGTTTTTATAGGAGGTTCATCAAGGATTTTTCCAAAATAACTCAGCCTTTGTACAGGTTGTTACAGTAGGAGGTACCATTCAACTTTGATGGCAGCTGCAAAACAGCTTTTGATTTGATCAAATCACTGCTGATTTCTGCCCCAATCATCCAGCCACCAAATTGGACTCTTCCATTTGAGATCATGTGTGATGCCAGCAACTTTGCTGTAGGTGCAGTATTGGGACAACGTAAAGGTAACTCTCCTCATGTTATTCACTATGCTTCACGCACCCTAGATGCTGCACAATGCAATTATTCAACCACGGAAAAAGAATTGCTGGCTGTTGTGTTTGCATTGGAGAAGTTCCGGGCCTATCTACTTGGGACAAAGGTGATTATATACTCAGATCATGCTGCACTAAGATATTTAATCAAGAAAAAAGAGTCCAAACCTAGGCTGGTGCGATGGATATTGCTGTTGCAAGAATTTGACTTGGAAATCCGTGACAAAAAAGGAAAGGAGAACCTTATGGCTGATCACCTCAGCCGAATTTTGACCGAGATGGAGACATGCCCCATCAACGAGACCTTCCCTGATGAGCACCTCTTTGCTGTCCAAGAAGAGGAACCATGGTATGCTGATATTGTTAATTACCTTGCCATAGGTGATTTGCCCACTGATTTGCCCAAACATATGAGAGACAAGATCAAGAAAGAGGCAAGGTATTATGTGTGGGATGAGCCTTACCTATGGAAGCATTGTGCAGACCAAGTCATAAGGAGATGCATCCCAAACCATGAGATCACTTCTGTCCTAACTTTCTGCCACTCTTACAGCTGTGGAGGTCACTTTGTGTAACGACCCGAAAATCAGGCCGCCACCGGCGCTAGGATCCAGATCGACTTAAGGCCGCCGGGACCCGTAGCAAGCCAAACCTACATCCTGTGAACCTGTTGAATCTCATACATGGTCAACAACATACATAAAAAAATTAAAACTTTTCTTTCATTCATTCATTCAAACATTTCTTTGCCAAGCCTAGCCTGTGCATGCACAACATAACATAAACCTCTCATTGGAATCCTCATCAAATATTCCAATGGGGTAACATAACATAACATAGGCTTGGATTACATAATCATCATAAAAACATTATATCTCATACAAGACCATGTGTACTGGGAATACAACAGACTCTAGTCAAGCACATTATCAAACTTACATTACATTACATCTCATCTTACTTATACATTACCAACAAACCATGTCCACAGCTAAGCTATTACATAAACTTCTCTTACTCTGCTGACTTCTCTATCTACTCTGCACCTGCAAGACTGGGGTTAGGGGAGAGGGGGTGAGCTATAAAGCCCAATGAGCGGAAACTAAAAATATTTACTTTAATTCCACCCTTTTTAGGTATATTATTATACATTCTATTATTATTATGATTCCTCCATTTTTAGGTATATTATTATATAACTTTTTCTTATTCATGCTTTCATGGAATGCAACACATCACAGCTAATCACATAAAGGATGAATTTGTCACCAATAGCCCTCTACATTTCCATTAGTGCCAGAACGTAGAATGGGTCCTGGTCTTTCTCTTACATAGTGCCAGGGACGTAGAATGGGTCTTCCTGGACTTCCATACCGTATCATCATCATATCATGACATAACATACGAGGGCTAATGGATCACTCAACATTCATCCACATCAACATCAATTTATGCAATGCAGCATATTCGTGAGATCTAATGCAAACATCCTGAAATATTGCATGGCATAATGATGCATGGGCAATGCTTTATGATTCATTCATTTATTCATTTATTCATTTACTTTAAAACTTAAGAAGTTGTTCCACTCACCTGGTGACTGAAGCTGTAACAACGAGCTCGGAACGACTATCTCACAACCGGGGGTCTCGGTTCCTCGGGTCCGAACCTACACAGGTGGACTCAAATGAGGCACCAAACAACAAGAACATAACTCTAGACATACCCCCAAAAACCTCCTAAAACATCACCAAAACACTCCTAGGAATCATGCAAGAAAAGGCTGGACAGGGCACTTTCGGCGGCACCTTCGGCGGCCGAAAGTCCCTCCAGAGACGAAAGTCAGGCAGGTTCGGCGGCACCTTCGGCGGCCAAAACTCCCAGACAGAGACGAAACTCATGCATGTTTGGCGGCACCTTCGGCGGCCAAAAAGTCTCGGACAGAGCCGAAACTCAAATTTTCGGGGGCAAGCTTCGGCAGCCTAAAGCTGCCTCTCAAGCCATGTTCGGCGGCCGAAAGTGCCTTCGGCTGCCGAACCTGGTTTCTGCCAAAGGGCAGAAACTTTGGCTCCCCTATGCACAAATGCCTCCCAACTCTCACATCATGCATATACTTCACCCAAATCATGCATACAAGTTCCTAGGGGCCTCAAAACATCAAATACCCCAACTACAACACTTCAAGCATACTCAAACATCATACATTGATCATAAATCACTTAAAACTTAACATTTGCTTAAAAAACTCATACAACCCTATACATGTCATTCTACCCCATAAAATCACTTAAAACTTACTTAAAACACATGAAGAGCTTAAGATCGGCTCTTACCTCTTGAAGATCGAGGGTTGAGGAGATCTAAACTTGGAGATGGGAGAGGTTCCAACTTTTGGTCTCCAAGCTCCAAAACTTGTTCTAAGCTCAAAGATCTTCAAAACCAAAGTTATAAACTTGTAAAGATCATGGAAAAAGGAAGGAAAAACTCAAGATTGGGGAAAGATGGCGGAATGCTCACCTTGGCCGAAATGGGGAGAAAAAGCTCGCCCATTTTCGGCTAAGGGACCCTTTTATAGGTGGCTGGCCAGGCCACGTTCGGGGGCCGAATGTGCCTCCGCATCCATGCAAATGTTCGGCGGCCGAACTTGACTTTCGGCGGCCGAACCTGAACTTCCCTAGCTCATGCTTTCGGGGGCCTAACGTGCCTCCAAAACGCATGCATGTTCGGCGGCCGAACTTGACTTTCGGCGGCCGAACCTGGGTTTTCCTCCAATGCTATTTTCATGCAAAAACTCATTTAGTTTCATACTTTAAAACCATTAAAAACATAAAAACATTTCATAAAACAAGTCTTTACCCTTCTAGAAGTTCCCGACAACCGAAATTCCACCGGACGGTAGGAATTCCGATACCGGAGTCTAGCCGGGTGTTACACTTTGGGCCATGCAAGACAGCCTTGAAAGTTCTTGAAAGTGGGTTATTTTGGCCTAACATATTTAGAGATGCTTATTTATTTTGTAGGTCATGTGCAAGATGCCAACAAATGGGAAACCTTGGCAATAGAAGTGAAATGCCTCAAGCCCCCATCATGGTGTGTGAAATCTTTGACATATGGGGCATTGACTTCATGGGACCATTCCCACCTTCCTTTGGCAATACCTACATACTTCTTGCTGTAGATTATGTGTCCAAGTGGATTGAGGCCAAAGCAATAAGGGCTGATGATGCAAAAACAGTGTGTGATTTTGTAAAATCCCACATTTTCTCAAGATTTGGACTGCCCAAGGCCATAATCAGTGACCGAGGCACCCATTTTTGCAACAAGGTGGTAGAAACTCTCCTAAAGAAGCACCATGTCATCCATAAAACCTCTACCGCCTATCATCCTCAAACAAATGGGCTGGCTGAAGTGTCAAATAGGGAGATCAAGTCAATCTTGGAGAAAACGGTCTGCCCAAATCGCAAGGACTGGAGTCTGCGCCTAAATGATGCCTTATGGGCATATAGAACAGCATATAAAACTCCAATTGGGATGTCACCATATAGGCTGATTTATGGTAAAGCATGCCATCTTCCTGTGGAACTTGAACACAAAGCCTATTGGGCTGTGAAGAGCTGTAATCTTGATGAAAAAGAGGCTGGAGTTCACAGAAAATTGCAAATTCAAAAGCTTGAGGAGATTCGGCGTGATGCATATGAAGCTTCATGGGATTATAAAGCAAGGACCAAAGCCTTCCATGACAAAAACATCTCTAGAAAACACTTCCAGGTTGGTGATAAGGTTTTACTTTTTGATTCCAGGTTCAAATTATTCCCTGGAAAGCTTCGGTCTAGGTGGATTGGGCCATTCTTGGTTGAGCATGTCTATCCACATGGAGCTGTTGACATACGGAGCCCACAAACAAGCAAAGTTTTCAAAGTTAATGGGCATCGTTTGAAGAAATTCTATGAAGGTTTTACTGTTCATGTTGTGGAGGAGGTTCCCTTGGATCCCCCTTCCAAAGACTACTGAGCAAGACACTGAAGTCCAGCCCAAGACAGAAAACAAGGCGCTATTGGGAGGCAGCCCAGATGTGGTGATTTGCCCAAAACACCGGAGTGATTTGCCCAAATCACTGGGCATATCACCTGACTGAAGAGTAGTATCAAGTGATTGGGGCAGTGATTTGCCCAAATCGACAGGCCACATCGACAGGAACAAAACACGATCAATCAGGCAGTTGCACCAAAGAAGTGATTTGCCCAGGTGATTTGACCAAATTACCGGCCAAATCACCAAATCAAGCACATCATCAGGAAAGGCGTGAACAGTCACGTGAACAGTTGATAAGCGGTTGTCGAAGCCGTAAAAAATAACCTATTATCAATCAACAAATAACAAGTAAGTAAAAGAGGGGGGTTTGTTTTGATGAGTTAAAATCTAAAAGCAAAAGAGAATAATAATTTAATTGAAAAGGTATTTCAATGAGAAAGAGATTCTAGCTGAAGTGTGAGTCTAATTCAATTTGTTCAGAATTGATCATTGATTATTAAAGACTCCTATTTGATTTCAATAAATCAGTTTTGGTTGTGGAAGACGCTTCTCACAATCCAAATTCCTCCTTAGTTCTAGTTCTATTAGGAAACGTTCGCTAATCAAACACTGATCAACAAGTTGCCAAGGAACGTCCTTGGGGCATTTAGCATCGAACAACCGTTGATCGCATTAAGACTTAGAGAAACCCAATTCTATCCTTGCCAACCGCGTGGTCAAGGCTAGGTTATGCAACTGATTATATTTATGTTCAAACAATTTAAGCAATTACGGACCTAAATCATTCAAACAATTTATCACTTAAGCAATTTAAAAGCAATGGGCCCTTATTGATTCCAAAAGCAAAGTAATAATTATGGAAAAGATCAGATTGCATAAATATTGAAACAAGCAAGAGTTCAACAATGGAGTATTAAACCTCCCAATTCATCACAAATCTGAATATTCTCAACTTCAACTAGAAAATAATGAATTTAGCCACTCATGGTGACTAAAATACAGAAATAAAGAAGAAAAGAAAGAAGGAAAGTTTCTGCTGTGTTGCTGGAGAATTTCCGAGGATAGCAGATGCTGAAAGAGATGCCTTTGCTGGTTTGGAGGTTGCTCTTTTATAGTTGGAGAATCTCATCCATCTAGGGTTTTGAAATCCCTTCTTGACTTGGTCTTTGATTCCTCTTTGGATGTGGATTTTAATTGTAGAAGGAATTCCTTAGGTGAGAAATTGTCTCGTGGCTCCTGAAATTATGTTGGTAGTGATTGAGTTAGATTTGGACTTCTGATAATTCGAATTTCTAATTTCTGCACTTTTCCCGCTCTGCTGTCAACTTCTGCTGTCAAGGTGATTTGGGCAGTTTCTGCGAGTGATTTGGGCAAATCACTTGCCCAATTTGCCCCAATCGCTTTCTGGGATTCAGTCCAGTTTCTGTCTCTGTCTCTGCGAGTGATTTGGCCAGTTTCTGCGAGTGATTTGGCCAAATCACTCCGACCCAATCACTTTTCCAGCTTTTTCTTCACTTTTTCTCTAACTTTCCAATTTCTTCCTTTTCTGTAAAAACATAACAAAAACACAAATTAAGCTAGAAAAATGTGTAAATAAACAGTAATAAATATAATAAAAATGTGGCTAAATTATGCTTGATCAAATACCCTCACACCTAGCTTTTTGCTTGTCCTGAAGCAACAAACAACTTAGTCAATCAAGCCCCTTTTTCTTTTGAGCCTAAGTACCACTTAATCAGCCCCCCCTAGACTCCTAAATTTAAGTATCACAGTATAGAGTACATGCACCAAGGTTGTTTCTTCTTTTTCTTGTTTCCCCTCACCTACCATGGTCAAGAAAAAGGTTTTTGATTTAATCATGCTCATTCTCTTTATATGAGCTCAATGCAACCTCTAAGAGTGACTTGCCCTTCTTTGAGTGTTTTATTTTATTTTATTCAGCAGCACTTTTTATTCTTGCCTGAAAAAGTCACTAACCTTTTTACGCGAAGGTGCATATTGGTGATACCCACCCCCAGTTACTCAGTCAGTCACTTGTTCAAGTGGCTACTAGCTCTGTTCATAGCTTATTTGGCCATTGGAACAGTTTTTATGATTTGTGCTTTGTGCTGGTTTTTCTTTTTCTTTTCTTTTCATAACAGTTTGGGCAAATCAGCTCTCGGGGGGCTACACCAACTTTTTATTTGCATGTATTTATATTTTTATTTCCCTTGACCACAACAAGTTTAAGGATTCAATTCAAGAAAAGAACTCCCTAAGTGAAGGTATTAAACTGTGAATGATTCAATTTAGGCTTAAAGGGGTGGAAAATCAATGGGGTCATGAGATAGGAAGCTCTTTTAACCTTGTTATCTATGCTGAGTAGGGCAAAAGCTAAGTCAAAATTCTGTGTGTGTGTGTGAAAAAAAATGTGTGAAAGAAGAAAAAATTTTGGTGTGTGTTTATGGGGCAAAAAGATGCAAAAAGAAGCAAAAAGACACAAGTAGAAAGCAAAAGATGATGGAATCAATGCATAAAGAACCTAACAGTACCCCCACACCTATTCCAAACATTGTCCTCAATGTTTAAACATAAATATGAAAAAATTAATAAGGAGAAGGAAAGGGACTGCCTGGGATGTGGGTGATTTGAGCAGGTGATTTGGGCAAATCACCTGGCCAAATCACTGGCTGTCATGGTCTGTGGGCAGAAAGTGTTGAACCAGCAGCTGCAACATGCTTTCCATGTGCTGCATCCTGTCTTGAGCCTCCACCGAATGGTCTTGAGGTGCCTTTTATGTCCTCCAAGGTCCACCCAATTGCTTTCTTGTGCTTCCTCAACACATCAAGAATCTTTTCCTCTTCTTCTTGGCTGAGCTGGTTGAAAATAATTACTGGAAGTGTATTTCCAGCCCCCAAGTAGGCATATTTGAGGTGATCTGGCAGGGGCTTCAGATCTGGTGCACTTTCTGTCTTTGTCTCAGCCTGCTGTCTGCTGGTTGATTGGGGCAGATTTCCTGTTGATTTGGGCAAATCATCTGGTGATCTGGGCAAATCTCCTTCTGTCATGTCTGTCTGCTCACTGATTTGGGCAGATTGTCTGGGTGATTTGGGCAGATCACTCGCAGAAACTGCCGACATCACTGTCTGGTCTGTCTTTGAGTGGTTTCTGTCCATCTCTTCATATTTGCACAAATCAGCATGGAGTGTTTCCTCTAGATCAAAATCAAAGACTTCTTGGCTCAAGTCATCAATGACATCAAGGCCATAAACAGGAGAAACATCTTTAGAGAATTTCATAGCTTCATAAACATTGAATTTGATAATCTCCCCTTCAAACTCCATGGTTAATGTGCCATCAAGCACATCAATTTTGGTTCTTGCTGTGCTCAAGAATGGTCTCCCAAGTAGGATGTCAGAGGTGATTTTGCCCTTATCCTCCTCCATGTCAATCACATAAAAATCTACTGGGAAGACTAGTTGGTCAACTTGTACCAACACATCTTCTAGCACTCCCTTGGGATGGACGATGGATCGGTCAGCCAATTGAATTACAATGCTGGTGCCTTTTAGTGAACCTGCATTCAATAAATTAAAAATAGAGAGGGGCATGACATTGATTGAAGCTCCAAGGTCACACATGGCTTTCTTTATCCCCACGTTGCCTATCTTGCATGAAACAGCGAACATCCCTCTATCCTTGCATTTGACTGGAAGTTTTCTTTGAATAACAGCTGAGACACACTCCCCCACACTCACCTTTTCACGTTCAGCAAGTTTCCTTCGGTTGGTGCATAGCTCTTTGAGGAACTTAGCATACCTTGGAATTTGCTTTACAACATCAAGTAGGGGAATGTTGATTTCCACCTTGCGAAAGGTCTCAAGTATTTCTTTCTCCTCTTTTTTCTTTTTGAGACCTTGCAAATCTTTTGGGGAAGGGAGGAGGTACCTTGAATTTTTCTGCTGGTGGCTGTTTCTGCTTCTGACTGGAATCTGCCTCATCTATTGTTTTGGGCAGATCAAGTTCTGCCTTCTCTAGCGATTGGGGCAGATTACCGCAGGTGATTTGGGCAGATCGATCGCAGAAACTGCCCTGATCACTTTCTGGCAGATTTTCCTCCATAGCCTGTTTTTACAAGTTTTCAGACCTACTGTCTTGCAACTCCTTTCCACTCCTCAATGTGATGACACTAACATTTTGTCTTGGATTTATCTCAGTTTGGGAGGGTAGCTTCCCTTGAGACTCAAATTTGCTCATTGAAGTGGCCACTTGGCTCACTTGTTTCTCAAGACTTTGCACAGTATTTGCTAAATTTTGCACAATCTCTTCAAGAGGTACTTTGGAGTTCTGAGGTGCAGCTTGAGCTTGATTCCTTTGCTGGTAGCTTGGATATTGATTTTCCCTTGCATAGCTGAAATTTGGTTGGTCCCTCCAACCTGGATTATAAGTATTTGCATAGGGATCATACCTTCTTTGCCCATTGAAACCCCCAACAGCATTGACTTGCTGGTCCTCCTCTTGAAGGGAAGGACATAGATCAGTTGGGTGGTTGTTGGCACATATTCCACATGGCTTGGGCTGCTGAATCTGCTGGACTTGTTGGGTTTGACTCACAACAAGGCTACGGACAGCATTGGTGAGTTTAGAAAGTTGGGATGATAAAATGGAATTACTCACCTCATTTACATTCCTTGTTGGCAGCTCTTGGTCTCCAAATTGTTGAGAAGCTGCAGCCATGGAGGAAATTAAGTCCCTCATCTCTCGAGGTGATTTTTTTTCAATTGTTCCTCCACATGCTGGGTCAATAAATTTTCTCTCTGAGGGTAGCAAACCTCCATAGAAGTACTCAATGAGAGATTGGTCAGAAATGTCATGCCGAGGGCAGCTTGTGCACAACTTTTTGAACCTTTCCCAATACTCATACAAACCTTCAGAGTGCTTTTGCTTTATGCCACTTATTTCTCGACGGATGCCTATGGCTTTTGAGGTTGGAAAGAATTTTCTCAAGAATGCTCTTACCATATTAGCCCATGATGTGATGGATCCGGGTGGCAAGTAGAATAGCCATTCTTTAGCATAGTCTTCAAGGGAAAAAGGGAAGGCTCTAAGCTTGATATCGTCTTCTGGAATGCCTTGGGGTCTCATGGTTGAGCACACAACGTGGAATGCCTTCAAATGCTTGTGAGGATCTTCATTTTCTAGGCCTCTGAATTTAGGAAGGAGATGAATCAGTCCTGTCCTTAGCTCGAATGGTGCTGTCAATAGGGGATATTCAATACATAAGGGTGCTTGATCTCCTGTTGGTTCAGCTAACTCTCCGAGAGTTCTTTCCCGTGGCTGGGGTGCTTGGATGGGCACGTTTCCAGCTTGTATTTCAGCTTCTACATGTGCAGCAGGTGGTGCTGCCATTGCTGGATTTTCTGCCATAACCTGGAATCGGGTATCAGGTTCAAATGCAGTAGTGGCCGTAGGAGAGTCTGGTGGTGCAAAGATTTCTGCAGCAGGGGCAGATGTGACAGCAAGTGCTTCAGCTGGTGCAGAAGTAGGTGAATTTGCTGGTGCAGAAAAATCAGCAGGTGTAGCAACAGCTCTGTGAGATGGTGTTGCTGATGAAGATGCTTTTGAGGCTTGGTTCCTCAAATTCGCTTGCTTCCTTAAGTGCTTGGCAGTTTTCTCAATCTCAGGGTCGTAAAGAAGAGTGTCTTTACGGCCAGACCTGGTCATAAAGGGAAAATACGTTAGTTTAAATCAAGTCCCCGGCAACGGCGCCAATTTTTGATAAGCGGTTGTCGAAGCCGTCAAAAATAACCTATTATCAATCAACAAATAAATTTGCAGATAGTGGCAATAGGGTCGAACCACAGGGAATTGACACCAAGTATCTTCCTAATAATGACTAAGGCAAGTAATAACAAGTAAGTAAAAGAGGGGGGTTTGTTTTGATGAGTTAAAATCTAAAAGCAAAAGAGAATAATAATTTAATTGAAAAGGTATTTCAATGAGAAAGAGATTCTAGCTGAAGTGTGAGTCTAATTCAATTTGTTCAGAATTGATCATTGATTATTAAAGACTCCTATTTGATTTCAATAAATCAGTTTTGGTTGTGGAAGACGCTTCTCACAATCCAAATTCCTCCTTAGTTCTAGTTCTATTAGGAAACGTTCGCTAATCAAACACTGATCAACAAGTTGCCAAGGAACGTCCTTGGGGCATTTAGCATCGAACAACCGTTGATCGCATTAAGACTTAGAGAAACCCAATTCTATCCTTGCCAACCGCGTGGTCAAGGCTAGGTTATGCAACTGATTATATTTATGTTCAAACAATTTAAGCAATTACGGACCTAAATCATTCAAACAATTTATCACTTAAGCAATTTAAAAGCAATGGGCCCTTATTGATTCCAAAAGCAAAGTAATAATTATGGAAAAGATCAGATTGCATAAATATTGAAACAAGCAAGAGTTCAACAATGGAGTATTAAACCTCCCAATTCATCACAAATCTGAATATTCTCAACTTCAACTAGAAAATAATGAATTTAGCCACTCATGGTGACTAAAATACAGAAATAAAGAAGAAAAGAAAGAAGGAAAGTTTCTGCTGTGTTGCTGGAGAATTTCCGAGGATAGCAGATGCTGAAAGAGATGCCTTTGCTGGTTTGGAGGTTGCTCTTTTATAGTTGGAGAATCTCATCCATCTAGGGTTTTGAAATCCCTTCTTGACTTGGTCTTTGATTTCTCTTTGGATGTGGATTTTAATTGTAGAAGGAATTCCTTAGGTGAGAAATTGTCTCGTGGCTCCTGAAATTATGTTGGTAGTGATTGAGTTAGATTTGGACTTCTGATAATTCGAATTTCTAATTTCTGCACTTTTCCCGCTCTGCTGTCAACTTCTGCTGTCAAGGTGATTTGGGCAGTTTCTGCGAGTGATTTGGGCAAATCACTTGCCCAATTTGCCCCAATCGCTTTTTGAGATTCAGTCCAGTTTCTGTCTCTGTCTCTGCGAGTGATTTGGCCAGTTTCTGCGAGTGATTTGGCCAAATCACTCCGACCCAATCACTTTTCCAGCTTTTTCTTCACTTTTTCTCTAACTTCCCAATTTCTTCCTTTTCTGTAAAAACATAACAAAAACACAAATTAAGCTAGAAAAATGTGTAAATAAACTGTAATAAATATAATAAAAATGTGGCTAAATTATGCTTGATCAACAGTACCAGCTAAGCAACAACAAGGAAAAAAGTGATCGGGGCAATGATTTGCCCAAATCACCCTGTCAAGAATCCAAAGAGCCAACATTAAATGATCAGGGCAGTTCACCTACCCAAATCACTTTAAGTATATTTTCTCTTATTTTTTACTTTTTACGCAATTTACTGTTTTCATCTCTTCTTCTTCAAGATTTTCTTCTCCAACCACCACTCACCCACCGGCGAACTCCAGACCACCATGGTCCGAATCAAGATGAAGGCCACCAGCGGACCATTCATGTGGAAGAAATTAGGGCTACCGAGACCACCCAGTCCCTCTGACAGTGATGACGAAACATGGGACGCACCACCAGTCCACACCAGCACCGAAACGCCACCGGCTACGGGAACAGCATCAGGATGCACCGACTCACCGGCCGTCCAAACATATCGCCGGCAAAAGAAATGGCCAAGGACGCCGACACCATCTCCACCATCCACATCCCCAATAGCCCCGACAGCAAACCCTGCAGGCGAAACGCCACCAGAAGCCACCACTTCTTCCGGCCACGGAAAGAAACGGCCAAGAATGCCGGCACCACCCTCACCGTCACACCCAGAACAAGAAACAGAGACTGCCATTGCCATACATCCCGCAGGACACAAAGAAAGTGATTCACCCAGTGATTTGACCAGCAATATGCCCAGCAATGTGCCAAGCGCTATGTCCAGAAATGTGCCCACTAATGCGCCCAGCAATTTGCCCACTGATATGCCCACTGACTTGCCTGCTGACTTGCCAACTGATGCGCCCAGCGATATGCCGAGTGATTTGCCCAGCGATCTGCCCAGACCAACATGCCCTGATCACATCACTCAGGCCCTGAAATTCAACAAAATTTCTGAGCAGACCGGGCTGGCCAAAATATCATCTCTTCCATATCATCCAGGTAAATACATCCATCATGGCACCCTTCGCGCACTGAGACTCCAGAATCAGGTATGCTCCCTCATTTCTGCTGTTGGTTGGGAGAAATTCTTCTTCCTTCGCATGCCCTCATTCCTTGAACTCACACAGGAGTTATTTACCCCATTTATTATAACAGACCTGCCATGCACAACCTGCACACACAAAGCACAGTGGGGTTCAGATTATTGGGACAGCGATTTCGCTTGTCCCTGCAGGAATTTAGCAATGCCATGGGCTGTGAATGCCCCCAGTCTACTTGGGACTTCCCTGCTGAGTTCAACCCAAGTTCTGCATACTTGGAGTTAAGTGATAATCCCCCAGACACATACTCACCCACCAGGTCCAAGGACTTGTACCTCAGCAACCCCAGCCTGAAATACATCCACAGATTTCTGGCTTACACATTTTCTGGGAGGAAGGATGCTTCTAACATCCTGACCAAAACTGAGTTATATATTCTTTGGTGCATGCACACTCACAGAAAAATCCATCTTGGATATTGGGTTGCTACCCAAATATCCAACATCATACAATACCACAGGCCTCTGATTTTTGGCCCTTTGATCACTGCCATTGCAGTGAATCTCAAATTATTGCACCCAGCACATACTGACCTATCCCCCACCCCCAAAACAACCCCCTTAGACCTACGCACATTAGATGTCATGGGGTTGCTTTGCAAAGTAGGGGATATGTTTTCCATTGCACCTGCAGGTCCAGTAACACCATGCCACGAGCGTGTCTTCAAAAGAAAGAAAGCCAACAATACCACCACCCAACAACCAGCCTCCATCACTGCCCTCGCAGATGGGAGAACATAGGATACAGGGCAGGAACCAGTACCAGCACAGGAAGCACCCCCAGCAGCCCCCCAGCAGGATGCCCATCAGCCACATGAAGATGAAGCCCCCAACCAGACAATAGAGGCTCGTCTCACTAGAATTGAGGACCGAATGCAACGGATGGAGCACCTATTGGACCTGCTGGTAGACCATTTTCTGCCCCAGCACCGTGACAGACAATGATTTGACTAGTGATTTGCCCAAATCACTGGCCAAACCACCCACAGGCTAGGAAATCCCTTTCCCTTTCCTCATTCATTCTTTATATATATATGCTTATACATTGAGGACAATGTTTGCCATAGGTGTGGGGGTATTGTTAGGTTAATTTTGCATTGATTCCATCATTGATTTGTTTCTTTTTGTTCCTTTTTTGTTTCTTTTTGCATTATTTTTACCCCTTTTTGCACACACCAGAATTTTTTCACACTTCTTGCATACACACAGAGAATTTTGTCTTAGCTAATTGCTCTACTCAACATAGATAACAAGGCTAAAAGAGCTTCCTTATCTCATGACCCCATTGATTTGCCACCCCTTTAAGCCTAAATTGAATCATTCACAGTATGTTACCTTCATTTAGGGAGTTTTTCCTCTTGAACTGAATCCTTAAATTTGCTATGGTCAAGGGAAATAAAAATATAAATACATACAAACAAAAAGTTAGTGTAACTCCCTATGAGCTGATTTGCCCAAACTATCATGAAAAACCAGCACAAAGCACAAATCATAAACCTGTTCCAATGGTCTAAGACTATGAACTGAGCCTAATAGCCACTTGGAGAAGTGACTGACTGAGTAACCGGGGGTGTATCACCCATGTACACAATCGCGTAAAAAGGGCAGTGATTTTTTCAAGCAAACAAGTTTCGATGGTCTAGACTATGAACAGAGCAAGTAGCCACTTGGAGAAGTGACTAACTGAGTAACCGGGGGTGTATCACCCATGTACACAATCGCGTAAAAAGGTTAGTGACTTCTTCAGGTAAGGATAAGAATAAGTGCTGCTGAAAATAAAAATAAAAATAAAAAGAAAGAGAGAAAAAAAGGGGCAAGTCACTCCTAGGGGTTGCATTAAAACTAACATAAAGGAATAAGCATGATTGAGCCATAAACCTTTCTCTTGACCATGGTAGGTGAAGGGAAACAAGGAAAGGAGAGGATGACCTTGGTGCATGTACTATATACTGTGATACTTCAATTTAGGAGTCTAGGGGGGGCTGATTAAGTGGTATTTAGGATCAAAAGAAAAGAGGGGCTTGATTAGCTAAGTTATTGTTTGCTTGAGGACAAGCAAAAAGCTAGGTGTGGGGGTATTTGATCAAGCATAATTTAACCATGTTTTTAATATATTATTTACTGTTTATTTACACATTTTTTCTAGCTTAAATTGTGTTTTTGTTATGGTTTTGTAGAAAAGGAAGAAATTGAAAAGATGGAGAAAAAGTGCAGAAAATGACAGAAAAGTGATTGGATCAGTGATTTGCCCAAATCACTGCCCAAATCAAGCTGAAGCAGAAACCTGGAGGCAACAGGAAAAGTGATGGGGTTAGTGATTTGCCCAAATCACTCGCAGAAATTGCCCAGATCATTAGCAGAGATAGCACAGACTTGCAGAAAGTGATTGGACCAGTGATTTGCCCAAATCACTGCCCCGATCACAATGACAGCAGAGCGGGAAATTGTTTAGGAAACCGAATTTTGAGTTTTCAGAAGTCCAAATCCAACTCAATCACTACCAAAACAATTCCAAGAGCCACGAAAGAGTCTCTCACTTGAGGAATTCCAGTTGCAATTAAATTCAACATCAAAAGAGGAATCACAAGCCAAATTAAAAAGGGATTTCAAAACCCTAGAAGGATGGAATTCTTCAGCTATAAAAGAGCAACCTCCAAACCAGCAAGGACATCTTCTGATCACCTCTCAGCTTCAGAAACACTCCAGAAACGCAGCAATCTCTTCTTTCTTTTTCATCTTTTGTGTATTTTAGTCACCATGAGTGGCTAAATTCATTCTTTTCTAGTTGAAGTTGAGAATATTCAGATTTGTGATGATTTGGGAGGTTTAATACTCCATTGTTGAACTCTTGTTTGTTTCAATATTTATGCAATCTGATCTTTTCCATAATTATTACTTGGTTTTTAGAATCAATAAGGGCCCATTGCTTTTAAATTGCTTAAGTGATAAATTGTTTGAATGATTTAGGTCCGTAATTGCTTAAATTGTTTGAACATAAATATAATCAGTTGCATAACCTAGCCTTGACCACGCGGTTGGCAAGGATAGAATTGGGTTTCTCTAAGTCTTAATGCGATCAACGGTTGTTCGATGCTAAATGCCCCAAGGACGTTCCTTGGCAACTTGTTGATCAGTGTTTGATTAGCGAACGTTTCCTAATCCAACTAGAACTAAGGAGGAATTTGGATTGTGAGAAGCGTCTTCCACAACCAAAACTGATTTATTGAAATCAAATAAGATTCTTTAGTAATCAATGATCAAATCTGAACAAACTGAATTAGGCTCACACTTCGGCTAGAATCTCTTTCTCATTGAAATTCCTTTTCAATTAAATTATTATTCTCTTTTGCTTTTAGATTTTAACTCATCAAAACAAACCCCCTCTTTTATTTACTTGTTATTTACTTGACCTAGTCATTATTAGGAAAATCATTGGTGTCAATTCTCTGTGGTTCGATCCTATTGCCACTATCTACAAGTTTATTGTTGATTGTTTAATAGGTTTATTTTTGACGGCTTCGACAACCGCTATCAAATGTAAACTGAGATAATGTATTGTAATGTAAGTAAAGTAGAATTATGTTTATGGATTAGTACTGTGCTTGGCCCTAAGACTTGGTTAGTCCCTTTTTAGTACATGATGTATGTTATGGTTTAATGTTGAGTTGTGTTTGAACTGAACTTGTGGCATGTGTTGTGTTACCACGCTAGAGTATTTGAGGAGGACCCTAGTAGAGGTCTTATGTTTGTGGTCTGATGCATACACAGGTTAGGTTCTAGTTCTTTAGATGTGGCTCCGGCTTGATGTATGTTATGTTGACTCAGCTAGAGTTTTGATGAGGGCTCTAGTAGGGGGTTTCTTTATGTTTTCAGTTATGTCGCATACAGGTCAGGCTCGGGATATACATCAGTTGTTTAAGTTTTTTTGTTAAAGTTTTGATCATGTATGGGATTTGACCAGGTGATAGAATGTGTGTTTGGCTTGCTACGGGTTCCGGCGGCCTTAAGCCGATCTGGATCCTAGCGCCGGTAGCGGTCCGGGCCGTAACAGAGGGGTATCGGTTTCTGGGTCGTTACAGGCACCGTCGTTTATTTTGCGTCCATCATTTCTTTTTTAATGTTCAGACACTATCGTTTATTTTGCACCCCATCGTTTCTTTTTAATGATCATGTCTTTAAACTAATTAAAGTAAACAATTAAAGTTTTATTTTAATTGAAAATTTGAATAAATGATTACTAATGAATAACAATTTTGTTTATAATATATGAGTATAATATTTTGGGCTAAGAAAGGCACTGTCGTTTATTTTGTGCCCCATCATTTCTTTTTTAATGTTCTTGACTTTAAACTAATTAAAGTGAACAATTAAAGTTTTATTTTAATTGAATATTTGAATGAATGATTACTAATATATAACAATTTTGTTTATAATGTATAAGTACAATATTTTAGGGTAAAAAGGGTACTGTCATTTCTTTTGGGCCTATTGTTTCTTTTTTAATATTCCTGACTTCAAACCTATTAAAGTCAACAATTAAAGTTTTATTTTAATTGAATATTTGAATAAATGATTACTAATAAATAACAATTTTATTTATAGTGTATGAGTATAATATTTTGTGGTAAGAAAGGCACTGTCTTTTATTTCGCGCCATATCGTTTCTTTTTTATTGTTCGTGACTTTAAACTAATTAAAGTAACAATTAATGTTTTATTTTAATTGAATATTTGAATAAATGATTACTAATAAATAACAATTTTGCTTATAATGTATGAGTATAATATTTAGGGGTAAGTAAGGCACTGTCGTTTATTTTGGGCCTATTGTATCTTTTTTAATGTTCTTGACTTCAAACCTATTAAAGTGAACAATTAAAGTTTTATATTAATTGAATATTTGAATAAATTATTACTAATAAATAACAATTTTTTGTATAGTGTATGAGTATAATATTTTGGGGTAAGAAAGGCACTGTCGTTTATTTCGCACCCTATCGTTTCTTTTTTAATGTTCTTGACTTTAAACTAATTAAAGTAAATAACTAATGTTTTATTTTAATTGTATATTTGAATAACTGATTACTAATGAATAACAATTTTGCTTATAATATATGACTAATATTTTGGGGTAAGTAAGGCACTGACGTTTATTTTGCGCACTATCGTTTCTTTTTTAATGTTCTTGACTTTAAACTAATTAAATAAGTTTTATTTTAATTGAATATTTGAATAAATAATTGCTAATAATTACTATATTTTGTTTAAAATGTATGAGTATAATATTTTGGGTAACAATGGCACTGTTATTTATTTTGTTCCCATCATTTCTTTTTTAATGTTTAGACACTGTCTTTTATTTTGCGCCGTATTATTTTTTTTTAAATGTTCTTGACTTTAAACTAATTAAAATGAACAATTAAAGTTTTGTTTTAATTGAATATTATAATAAATGATTACTAATGCATGAGTATAATATTAGAATAACAATTTTGTTTATAATGCATGAGTATAATATTTTGGGGTAAGAAAGGCACTGTCGTTTATTTTGCACCCTATCGTTTCTTTTTTAATGTTTTTGACTTCAACTAATTAAACAAGTTTTATTTTAATTGAATATTTGTATAAATAATTAGTAATAATTATTATATTTTATTTATAATGTATGAGTATAATATTTTGGGTAAGAAAGGCACCGTCGTTTATGTAGCGCCTATCTTTTATTTTTTAATATTCCGGCATTGTCATTTATTTTGTGCCCCATTATTTTTTTTTAATTTTCTTGAATTTAAACTAATTACAGTAAACAATTAAAATTTTATTTTAATTGAACATTTGAATAAATGATTACTAATAAATAACAAATTTGTTTATAATGTATAAGTATAATATTTTAGGGTAAGAAAGGCACTATCATTTATTTTGTGTCCATGATTTCTTTCTTAATGTTCAGGCACTGTCGTTTATTTTGTGCCCCGTCTTTTCTTTTTTAATGTTCTTTGACTTTAAACTCATTAAAGTAAACAATTAAAGTTTTATTTTAATTGAACATTTAAATAAATGATTACTATAGATAACAAGTTTGTTTATAATGTATAAGTATAATATTTTAGGGTAAGAAAGGCACTGTTATTTATTTTGCGCCCATCATTTCTTTTTTAATGTTCAGGCACTGTCGTTTATTTTGCGCGCCATTGTTTTTTTTTTTTAATGTTCTTGACTTTAAACTAATTAAAGTAAAATTAAAATTTTATTTTAATTGAATATTTGAATAAATGATTACTAATGAATAACAATTTTGCTTATAATATATGAATATAATATTTTGGGGTGGGAAAGGCATTGTCGTTTATTTTGCGCCCCATTGTTTCTTTTTTAATATTCTTGACATTAAACTAATTAAACAAGTTTTATTTTTTTTGAATATTTGATTAAATAATTACTAATAATTTTTGTATTTTGTTTAAAATGTATGAGTATAATATTTTGGAGTAAGAAAGGAACCGTCGTTTATTTTGCGCCCATCATTTCTTTTTTAATATTCAGGCACTGTCGTTTATTTTGCGCCCCTCCGTTTTTTTTTTTAATGTTCTTGACTTGAAACTAATTAAAGTGAACTATTAATTTTTTTATTTTCATTGAACATTTGAATAAATGATTACTAATATATAACAAGTTTGTTTATAATGTATAAGTATAATATTTTAGGGTACGAAAGACACTGTTGTTTATTTTACGCCCATCATTTCTTTTTTAATGTTCTGGACATTAAACTAATTAAACAAGTTTTATTTTTTTTTGAATATTTGAATAAATAATTACTAATAATTATTATATTTTGTTTAAAATATATTAGTATAATATTTTGGACTAAGAAAGGAACCGTCGTTTATTTTGCGCCCATCATTTCTTTTTTAATGTTCCGGCACTGTCGTTTATTTTGCCCCTTCGTTTCTTTTTTAATGTTCTTGACTTTAAACTAATTCAATTGAAAATTAAAATTTTATGTTAATTCAACATTTGATTAAATGATTACTAATAGATAACAAATTTGTTTATAATGTATAAGTATAATATTTTAGGTTAAGAAAAGCATTGTTGATATTTTGGTCCCCATTGTTTCTTTTTTAATGATCCTGACGTTAAACTAATTAAACAAGTTTTATATTAATTGAATATTTGAATAAATAATTATTAATAATTATTATATTTTGCTTAAAATGTATGAGTATAATATTTTGGGGTAAGAAAGACACTGTCATTTATTTTGCGTCTCATCGTTTTCTTTTTAATGTTCTTGACTTTAAACTAATTAAAGTGAAAAATAAAGTTTTATTTTAATTGAACATTTGAATAAATGATTACTAATAGATAAAAAAATTTGTTTAAAATGTATAAGTATAATATTTTAGGGTAAGAAAGACACAGTCATTTATTTTGTGCTCATCATTTCTTTTTTACATATATGAGTATAATATTTTGGGATAAAAAGGCACTGTCGTTTAATTTGGGCCCGTGGTTTATTTTGGGCCCCATGGTTTCTTCTTTAATGTTCTAGACATTAAACTAATTAAACAAGTTTTATTTTAATTGAATATTTAAATAAATAATTATTATATTTTGTTTAAAATGCATGAGTATAATATTTTAGGGTAAAAAAGGCGTCGTCATTTATTTTGCACCCATCATTTCTTTTTTAATGTTCAGGCACTGTTATTTATTTTGCTCTCAATCGTTTCTTTTTTAATATTCTTTGATTTTAAACAAATTAAAGTAAACAATTAAAATTTTATTTTAATTGAATATTTGAATAAATGATTACTAATACATAACAAGTTTGTTTATAATGTATAAGTATAATATTTTGGAATAAGAAAGGCACTGATATTTATTTTGCGCCCAGCATTTCTTTTTTAATGTTCAAGTACTATCGATTATTTTGCGCCCCATTGTTTCTTTTTTTAATGTTCTTGACTTTAAACTAATTAAAGTTAACAATTAAAGTTTATTTTTAATTGAATATTTAAATAAATGGTTACTAATTAATAACAATTTTGTTTATAATTTATGAGTATAATATTTTGGGGTAAGAAAAGCACTGTCGTTTATTTTGCGCCCCATCGTTTCTTTTTTAATGTTGTTGACATTAAACGGATTAAACAAGTTTTATTTTAATTGAATATTTGAATAAGTAATTACTAATAATTATTATATTTTGTTTAAAATGTATGAGTATAATATTTTGGGGTAAAAAAGGCACCGTCATTTATTTTGCGCCCATAATTTCTTTTTTAATGTTCACGCACTGTCATTTATTTTGTGCCCCGTCTTTTCTTTTTTAATGTTCTTTGACTTTAAACTTATTAAAGAAAACAATTAAAGTTTTATTTTAATTGAAAATTTAAATAAATGATTACTAATAGATAACAAGTTTATTTATAATGTCTAAGTATAATATTTTGGGGTAAGAAAGGCACTGTTATTTATTTTGCGCCCATCATTTCTTTTATAATGTTCAGGCACTATCGTTTATTTTGCGCCTCATTGTTTCTTTTTTTAATGTTCTTGACTTTAAACTAATTAAAGTAAACAATTAAAATTTTATTTTAATTGAATATTTGAATAAATGATTACTAATGAATAACAATTTTGCTTATAATATATGAGTATAATATTTTGGGGTAAGAAAGGCATTGTCGTTTATTTTGCGCCCCATCGTTTCTTTTTTAATATTCTTGACATTAAGCTAATTAAACAAGTTTTATTTTTTTTTTGAATATTTGATTAAATAATTACTAATAATTTTTATATTTTGTTTAAAATGTATGAGTATAATATTTTGGAGTAAGAAAGGAACCGTCGTTTATTTTGCGCCCATCATTTCTTTTTTAATGTTCAGGCACTGTCGTTTATTTTGCGCCCCTCAGTTTTATTTTTTTAATGTTCTTGATTTGAAACTAATTAGAGTGAACTATTAATGTTTTATTTTCATTGAACATTTGAATAAATGATTACTAATATATAACAAGTTTGTTTATAATGTATAAGTATAATATTTTAGGGTACGAAAGACACTGTTGTTTATTTTGCGCCCCATCGTTTCTTTTTTAATGTTCTTGACATTAAACTAATTAAACAAAGTTTTAATTTTTTTGAATATTTGATTAAATAATTTATAATAATTTTTATATTTTGTTTAAAATGTATGCGTATAATATTTTGGTGTAAGAAAGGAACCGTCGTTTATTTTGCGCCCATCATTTTTTTTTTAATGTTCAAGCACTGTCGTTTATTTTGCGCCCCTCCGTTTCTTTTTTAATGTTCTTGTCTTTAAACTAATCCGAGTGAAAATTAAAATTTTATTTTAATTCAACATTTTATTAAATGATTACTAATACATAACAAATTTGTTTATAATGTATAAGTATAATATTTTAGGGTAAGAAAAGCATTGTCGTTTATTTTGTGCCCCTCCGTTTCTTTTTTAATGTTCTTGACTTGAAACTAATTAAAGTGAACAATTAAAGTTTTATTTTAATTGAACATTTGAATAAATGATTACTAATATATAACAAGTTTGTTTATAATGTATAAGTATAATATTTTGAGGAAAGAAAGACACTGTTGTTTATTTTGAGCCCCATCGTTTCTTTTTTAATGTTCTTGACATTAAAGTAATTAAACAAGTTTTATTTTAATTGAATATTTGAATAAATAATTACTAATAATCATTATATTTTTTTTAAAATGTATGAGTATAATATTTTGGGGTAAGAAAGGCACGTCATTTATTTTGCACCCATCATTTCTTCTGTAATCTTCAGGCACTGTTGCTTATTTTGCACCCAATCGTTTCTTTTTTAATGTTTTTGACTTTAAACTAATTAAAAATTTTTATTTGAATTGAATATTTGAATAAAAAATTAGTTATAATTATTATATTTTGTTTAAAATATATGAGTATAATATTTTGGGTAAGAAAGGCACGATCGTTTATTTCGCGCCCCATTGTTTCTTTTTTGAATGTTCATGACTTTAAACTAATTAAAGTGAACAATTAAAGTGAACAATTAAAGTTTTATTTTAATTGAATATTTGAATAAATGATTACTAATGAATAACAATTTTGTTTATAATTTATGAGTATAATATTTTGGGGAAAGAAAGGCACTATCATTTATTTTGTGCCCCATCGTTTCTTTTTTAATGTTCTTGATATTAAACTAATGAAAGTGAACAATTAAAGTTTTATTTTAATTGAACATTTAAATAAATGATTACTAATATATAATAAGTTTGTTTATAATGTATAAATATAATATTTTGGGTAAGAAAGGCACTATCGTTTATTTTGCGCCCCATTGTTTTTTTTTTTTATTTTCTTAACTTTGAAATAATTAAAGGGAACAATTAAATTTTTATTTTAATTAAATATTTGAATAAATGATTACAAATATATAACAATTTTGTTTATAATGTGTAAGTGTGATATTTTAGTGTAAGTAAGCCACTGTCATTTATTTTGGACTCATTGTTTTTTTTTTATGTTCCTTACTTTAAACTAATTAAAGTGAACCATTAAAGTTTTATTTTAATTGAATATTTGAATAAATAATTACTAATAAATAACAATTTTCTTTATAGAGTATAATTATAACATTTTGGGGTAAGAAAGGCACTGTCGTTTATTTCACGCCCCATCATTTTTTTTAATGTTCTTGACTTTAAACTAATTAAAATAAACAATTAAAATTTTATTTTAATTGAATATTTGAATAAATGATTACTAATGAATAACAATTTTGCTTATAATGTATGAATATAATATTTTGGGTGAGAAAGGCACTGTCGTTTATTTTATGCACCATCATTTCTCTTTTAATGTTATTGATTTTAAACTAATTAAAGTGAACAATTAAAGTTTTATTTTAATTGAATATTTGAATAAATAATTACTAATAATTATTATATTTTGTTTATAATGTATGGGTATAATATTTTGGGTTAAGAAAGGCACTGTCATTTATTTTGCGCCCCATTGTTTCTTTTTTAATATTCTTGACTTTAAACTAATTAAAGTGAACAATTAAAGTTTTATTTTAATTGAATATTTGAATAAATGATTAGTAATAGATAACAATTTTATTATAATGTATAAGTATAATATTTTAGGGTAAGCAAGGCACTGTCATTTATTTGAGCCCCATTGTTTCTTTTTTAATGTTCTTGACTTTAAACTAATTAAAGTGAACCATTAAAGTTTTATTTTAATTGAATATTTGAATAAATGATTACTAATGAATAACAATTTTGTATATAATGTATGAGTATAACATTTTGGGGTAAGAAAGGCACTGTTATTTATTTTGCGCCCATCATTTCTTTTTTAATATTTAGGCACTGTCGTTTATTTTGCGCCTATTGTTTCTTTTTTTAATATTCTTGACTTTAAACTAAATAAAGTGAACAATTAAAGTTTCATTTTAATTGAATATTTTAATAAATGATTACTAATAGATAACAATTTTGTTTATAATGTAGAAGTATAATATTTTGGGGTAAGGAAGGCACAGTTATTTATTTTTGCACCCATTGTTTCTTTTTTAATGTTACTGACTTTAATCTAACTAAAGTGAACCATTAAAATTTTATTTTAATTGAATATTTGAATAAATGATTACTAATATATAACAATTTTGTTTATAACATATGTGTATAATATTTTGGAGTAAAAAAGGTACTGTTCATTATTTTGCACTCCATCGTTTCTTTTTTAATGTTCTTGAATTTAAACTAATTTAAGTGACCAATTAAAGTTTTATTTTAATTGAATATTTGAATAAATGACTACTAATGAATAACAATTTTGCTTATAATGAATGAATATAATATTTAGGGATAAGAAAGGCATTGTCGTTTATTTTGTGCCCCATCGTTTCTTTTTTAATATTCGTGACTTTAAACTAATTAAAGTGAACAATTAAAGTTTTATTTTAATTGAAAATTTGAATAAATGATTTATAATAGATAACAAGTTTTATAATGTATAAGTATAATATCCTGGGGTAAGCAAGACACTGTCATTCATTTTGGGCCCAATAATTTCTTTTTTAATGCTCTTGACTTTAAACTAACTAAAGTTAACAATTAAAATTTTATTTTAATTGAATATTTGAATATATGATTACTAATAAATAACAAATTTGTTTATAATGTATAAGTATAATATTTTAGGTTAAGAAAAGCATTGTTGATATTTTGGTCCCCATTGTTTCTTTTTTAATGATCCTGACGTTAAACTAATTAAACAAGTTTTATATTAATTGAATATTTGAATAAATAATTATTAATAATTATTATATTTTGCTTAAAATGTATGAGTATAATATTTTGGGGTAAGAAAGACACTGTCATTTATTTTGCGTCTCATCGTTTTCTTTTTAATGTTCTTGACTTTAAACTAATTAAAGTGAAAAATAAAGTTTTATTTTAATTGAACATTTGAATAAATGATTACTAATAGATAAAAAAATTTGTTTAAAATGTATAAGTATAATATTTTAGGGTAAGAAAGACACAGTCATTTATTTTGTGCTCATCATTTCTTTTTTACATATATGAGTATAATATTTTGGGATAAAAAGGCACTGTCGTTTAATTTGGGCCCGTGGTTTATTTTGGGCCCCATGGTTTCTTCTTTAATGTTCTAGACATTAAACTAATTAAACAAGTTTTATTTTAATTGAATATTTAAATAAATAATTATTATATTTTGTTTAAAATGCATGAGTATAATATTTTAGGGTAAAAAAGGCGTCGTCATTTATTTTGCACCCATCATTTCTTTTTTAATGTTCAGGCACTGTTATTTATTTTGCTCTCAATCGTTTCTTTTTTAATATTCTTTGATTTTAAACAAATTAAAGTAAACAATTAAAATTTTATTTTAATTGAATATTTGAATAAATGATTACTAATACATAACAAGTTTGTTTATAATGTATAAGTATAATATTTTGGAATAAGAAAGGCACTGATATTTATTTTGCGCCCAGCATTTCTTTTTTAATGTTCAAGTACTATCGATTATTTTGCGCCCCATTGTTTCTTTTTTTAATGTTCTTGACTTTAAACTAATTAAAGTTAACAATTAAAGTTTATTTTTAATTGAATATTTAAATAAATGGTTACTAATTAATAACAATTTTGTTTATAATTTATGAGTATAATATTTTGGGGTAAGAAAAGCACTGTCGTTTATTTTGCGCCCCATCGTTTCTTTTTTAATGTTGTTGACATTAAACGGATTAAACAAGTTTTATTTTAATTGAATATTTGAATAAGTAATTACTAATAATTATTATATTTTGTTTAAAATGTATGAGTATAATATTTTGGGGTAAAAAAGGCACCGTCATTTATTTTGCGCCCATAATTTCTTTTTTAATGTTCACGCACTGTCATTTATTTTGTGCCCCGTCTTTTCTTTTTTAATGTTCTTTGACTTTAAACTTATTAAAGAAAACAATTAAAGTTTTATTTTAATTGAAAATTTAAATAAATGATTACTAATAGATAACAAGTTTATTTATAATGTCTAAGTATAATATTTTGGGGTAAGAAAGGCACTGTTATTTATTTTGCGCCCATCATTTCTTTTATAATGTTCAGGCACTATCGTTTATTTTGCGCCTCATTGTTTCTTTTTTTAATGTTCTTGACTTTAAACTAATTAAAGTAAACAATTAAAATTTTATTTTAATTGAATATTTGAATAAATGATTACTAATGAATAACAATTTTGCTTATAATATATGAGTATAATATTTTGGGGTAAGAAAGGCATTGTCGTTTATTTTGCGCCCCATCGTTTCTTTTTTAATATTCTTGACATTAAGCTAATTAAACAAGTTTTATTTTTTTTTTGAATATTTGATTAAATAATTACTAATAATTTTTATATTTTGTTTAAAATGTATGAGTATAATATTTTGGAGTAAGAAAGGAACCGTCGTTTATTTTGCGCCCATCATTTCTTTTTTAATGTTCAGGCACTGTCGTTTATTTTGCGCCCCTCAGTTTTATTTTTTTAATGTTCTTGATTTGAAACTAATTAGAGTGAACTATTAATGTTTTATTTTCATTGAACATTTGAATAAATGATTACTAATATATAACAAGTTTGTTTATAATGTATAAGTATAATATTTTAGGGTACGAAAGACACTGTTGTTTATTTTGCGCCCCATCGTTTCTTTTTTAATGTTCTTGACATTAAACTAATTAAACAAAGTTTTAATTTTTTTGAATATTTGATTAAATAATTTATAATAATTTTTATATTTTGTTTAAAATGTATGCGTATAATATTTTGGTGTAAGAAAGGAACCGTCGTTTATTTTGCGCCCATCATTTTTTTTTTAATGTTCAAGCACTGTCGTTTATTTTGCGCCCCTCCGTTTCTTTTTTAATGTTCTTGTCTTTAAACTAATCCGAGTGAAAATTAAAATTTTATTTTAATTCAACATTTTATTAAATGATTACTAATACATAACAAATTTGTTTATAATGTATAAGTATAATATTTTAGGGTAAGAAAAGCATTGTCGTTTATTTTGTGCCCCTCCGTTTCTTTTTTAATGTTCTTGACTTGAAACTAATTAAAGTGAACAATTAAAGTTTTATTTTAATTGAACATTTGAATAAATGATTACTAATATATAACAAGTTTGTTTATAATGTATAAGTATAATATTTTGAGGAAAGAAAGACACTGTTGTTTATTTTGAGCCCCATCGTTTCTTTTTTAATGTTCTTGACATTAAAGTAATTAAACAAGTTTTATTTTAATTGAATATTTGAATAAATAATTACTAATAATCATTATATTTTTTTTAAAATGTATGAGTATAATATTTTGGGGTAAGAAAGGCACGTCATTTATTTTGCACCCATCATTTCTTCTGTAATCTTCAGGCACTGTTGCTTATTTTGCACCCAATCGTTTCTTTTTTAATGTTTTTGACTTTAAACTAATTAAAAATTTTTATTTGAATTGAATATTTGAATAAAAAATTAGTTATAATTATTATATTTTGTTTAAAATATATGAGTATAATATTTTGGGTAAGAAAGGCACGATCGTTTATTTCGCGCCCCATTGTTTCTTTTTTGAATGTTCATGACTTTAAACTAATTAAAGTGAACAATTAAAGTGAACAATTAAAGTTTTATTTTAATTGAATATTTGAATAAATGATTACTAATGAATAACAATTTTGTTTATAATTTATGAGTATAATATTTTGGGGAAAGAAAGGCACTATCATTTATTTTGTGCCCCATCGTTTCTTTTTTAATGTTCTTGATATTAAACTAATGAAAGTGAACAATTAAAGTTTTATTTTAATTGAACATTTAAATAAATGATTACTAATATATAATAAGTTTGTTTATAATGTATAAATATAATATTTTGGGTAAGAAAGGCACTATCGTTTATTTTGCGCCCCATTGTTTTTTTTTTTTATTTTCTTAACTTTGAAATAATTAAAGGGAACAATTAAATTTTTATTTTAATTAAATATTTGAATAAATGATTACAAATATATAACAATTTTGTTTATAATGTGTAAGTGTGATATTTTAGTGTAAGTAAGCCACTGTCATTTATTTTGGACTCATTGTTTTTTTTTTATGTTCCTTACTTTAAACTAATTAAAGTGAACCATTAAAGTTTTATTTTAATTGAATATTTGAATAAATAATTACTAATAAATAACAATTTTCTTTATAGAGTATAATTATAACATTTTGGGGTAAGAAAGGCACTGTCGTTTATTTCACGCCCCATCATTTTTTTTAATGTTCTTGACTTTAAACTAATTAAAATAAACAATTAAAATTTTATTTTAATTGAATATTTGAATAAATGATTACTAATGAATAACAATTTTGCTTATAATGTATGAATATAATATTTTGGGTGAGAAAGGCACTGTCGTTTATTTTATGCACCATCATTTCTCTTTTAATGTTATTGATTTTAAACTAATTAAAGTGAACAATTAAAGTTTTATTTTAATTGAATATTTGAATAAATAATTACTAATAATTATTATATTTTGTTTATAATGTATGGGTATAATATTTTGGGTTAAGAAAGGCACTGTCATTTATTTTGCGCCCCATTGTTTCTTTTTTAATATTCTTGACTTTAAACTAATTAAAGTGAACAATTAAAGTTTTATTTTAATTGAATATTTGAATAAATGATTAGTAATAGATAACAATTTTATTATAATGTATAAGTATAATATTTTAGGGTAAGCAAGGCACTGTCATTTATTTGAGCCCCATTGTTTCTTTTTTAATGTTCTTGACTTTAAACTAATTAAAGTGAACCATTAAAGTTTTATTTTAATTGAATATTTGAATAAATGATTACTAATGAATAACAATTTTGTATATAATGTATGAGTATAACATTTTGGGGTAAGAAAGGCACTGTTATTTATTTTGCGCCCATCATTTCTTTTTTAATATTTAGGCACTGTCGTTTATTTTGCGCCTATTGTTTCTTTTTTTAATATTCTTGACTTTAAACTAAATAAAGTGAACAATTAAAGTTTCATTTTAATTGAATATTTTAATAAATGATTACTAATAGATAACAATTTTGTTTATAATGTAGAAGTATAATATTTTGGGGTAAGGAAGGCACAGTTATTTATTTTTGCACCCATTGTTTCTTTTTTAATGTTACTGACTTTAATCTAACTAAAGTGAACCATTAAAATTTTATTTTAATTGAATATTTGAATAAATGATTACTAATATATAACAATTTTGTTTATAACATATGTGTATAATATTTTGGAGTAAAAAAGGTACTGTTCATTATTTTGCACTCCATCGTTTCTTTTTTAATGTTCTTGAATTTAAACTAATTTAAGTGACCAATTAAAGTTTTATTTTAATTGAATATTTGAATAAATGACTACTAATGAATAACAATTTTGCTTATAATGAATGAATATAATATTTAGGGATAAGAAAGGCATTGTCGTTTATTTTGTGCCCCATCGTTTCTTTTTTAATATTCGTGACTTTAAACTAATTAAAGTGAACAATTAAAGTTTTATTTTAATTGAAAATTTGAATAAATGATTTATAATAGATAACAAGTTTTATAATGTATAAGTATAATATCCTGGGGTAAGCAAGACACTGTCATTCATTTTGGGCCCAATAATTTCTTTTTTAATGCTCTTGACTTTAAACTAACTAAAGTTAACAATTAAAATTTTATTTTAATTGAATATTTGAATATATGATTACTAATAAATAACAATTTTGTTTATAACGTATAAGTGTAATATTTTGAGGTAAGGAAGACACTATCGTTTATTTTGTGCCAATGTTTCTTTGTTAATGTTCTTGACTTAAAACTAACTCAAGTGAACGATTAAAGTTTTATTTTTATTGAATATTTGAATAAATGATTGCTAATGAATAAAAATTTTGTTTATAATGTACAAGTATAATATTTTGGGTGAGAAAGGCACTGTCGTTTATTTTGCGCACCATCATTTCTTTTTTGTTGTTGTTGACTTTAAACTAATTAAACAAGTTTTATTTTAATTGAATGTTTGAATAAATAATTACTAATAATTATTATATTTTGTTTAAAATGTATGAGTATAATATTTTGGGGTAAGAAAGGCACGATTGTTTATTTTGCGCCCCATCATTTCTTTTTTAAAGTTCATGACTTTAATCTAATTAAAGTAAAAAATTAAAATTTTATTTTAATTGAACATTTGAATAAATGATTACTAATAGATAACAATTTTGTTTATAATGTATGAGTATAATATTTTGGGGTAAAAAAGGCACCGTCGTTAGTTTTGCGCCCATCATGTCTTTTTTAATGTTCAGGCTCTATCGTTTATTTTGCGCCCCATCGTTTCTTTTTCAATGTTCTTGACTTTAAAATAATTAAAGTGAACAATTAAAGTTTTCTTTTAATTGAACATTTGAATAAATGATTACTAATATATAGCAATTTTGTTTATAATGTATGAGTATAATATTTTGGGGTAAGTAAGGCACTGTCGTTTATTTTGCGCCCCATCGTTTCTTTTTTAATGTTCTTCACTTTAAACTAATTAAACTAGTTTTATTTTAATTGAATATTTGAATAAATAATTACTAATAATTATTATATTTTGTTTAAAATGTATGAGTATAATATTTAGGGGTAAGATAGGTACGGTTGTTTATTTTGCGACCATCATTTCCTTTTCAATGTTTAGGTACTGTCGTTTATTTTGCGCTCCATCGTTTCTTTTTTAATGTTCATGACTTCAAACTAATTAAATTAAACAATTAAATTTTTATTTTAATTGAACATTTAAATAAATGATTACTAATAGATAACAAGTTTGTTTATAATGTATAAGTATAATATTTTAGGGTAAGAAACGCACTATCATTTATTTTGCGTCAATCATTTCTTTTTTAATGTTCAGACACTATCGTTTATTTTGCGTCCTATCGTTTCTTTTTCAATGTTCTTGACTTTAAACTAATTAAAGTGAACAATTAAAGTTTTCTTTTAATTGAACATTTGAATAAATGATTAGTAATATATAACAAGTTTGTTTATAATATATAAGTATAATATTTTGAGTAAAAAAGACATTGTCGTTTATTTTGCGCTACATTATTTCTTTTTTAATGTTCTTGACTTTAAACTAAATAAAATGAACAATTAAAGTTTTATTTTAGTTGAATATTTGAATAAATGATTACAAATGAATAACAATTTTCTTTATAATGTATGAGTATAAAATTTTGGGGTAAGAAAGGCACTGTCGTTTATTTTGCGCTACATTATTTCTTTTTTAATGTTCTTGACTTTAAACCTATTAAAGTGAACGATTAAAGTTTTATTTTAATTGAATATTTGAATAAATGATTACTAATAAATAACAATTTTATTTATAGTGTATGAGTATAATATTTTGGGGTAAGTAAGGCACTGTCGTTTATTTTGCGCCCATCGTTTCTTTTTTAATGTTCTTGACTTTAAACTAATTAAACAAGTTTTATTTTAATTGAATATTTGAATAAATAATTACTAATAATTATTATATTTTGTTCAAAATGTATGAGTATAATATTTAGGGGTAAGATAGGTACGGTTGTTTATTTTGCGACCATCATTTCCTTTTTAATGTTTAGGTACTGTCGTTTATTTTGCGCTCCATCGTTTCTTTTTTAATGTTCATGACTTCAAACTAATCAAAGTAAACAATTAAATTTTTATTTTAATTGAACATTTAAATAAATGATTACTAATAGATAACAAGTTTGTTTATAATGTATATGTATAATATGTTAGGGTAAGAAACGCACTATCATTTATTTTGCGTCAATAATTTCTTTTTTAATGTTCAGACACTATCGTTTATTTTGCGTCCTATCGTTTCTTTTTCAATGTTCTTGACTTTAAACTAATTAAAGTGAACAATTAATGTTTTCATTTAATTGAACATTTGAATAAATGATTAGTAATATATAACAAGTTTGTTTATAATGTATAAGTATAATATTTTGAGTAAAAAAGACATTGTCGTTTATTTTGCGCCCCATCGTTTCTTTTTTAATGTTCTTCACTTTAAACTAATTAAACTAGTTTTATTTTAATTGAATATTTGAATAAATAATTACTAATAATTATTATATTTTGTTTAAAATGTATGAGTATAATATTTAGGGGTAAGATAGGTACGGTTGTTTATTTTGTGACCATCATTTCCTTTTCAATGTTTAGGTACTGTCGTTTATTTTGCGCTGTATCGTTTCTTTTTTAATGTTCATGACTTCAAACTAATTAAAGTAAACAATTAAATTTTTATTTTAATTGAACATTTAAATAAATGATTACTAATAGATAACCAGTTTGTTTATAATGTATAAGTATAATATTTTAGGGTAAGAAACGCACTATCATTTATTTTGCGTCAATCATTTCTTTTTTAATGTTCAGACACTATCGTTTATTTTGCGTCCTATCGTTTCTTTCTCAATGTTCTTGACTTTAAATTAATTAAAGTGAACAATTAAAGCTTTCTTTTAATTGAACATTTGAATAAATGATTAGTAATATATAACAAGTTTGTTTATAATGTATAAGTATAATACTTTGAGTAAAAAAGATATTGTCGTTTATTTTGGACTACATTATTTCTTTTTTAATGTTCTTGACTTTAAACTAATTATACAAGTTTTATTTTAATTGAATATTTGAATAAATAATTACTAATAATTATTATATTTTGTTTAAAATGTATGAGTATAATATTTAGGGGTAAGATAGGTACGGTTGTTTATTTTGTGACCATCATTTCCTTTTCAATATTTAGGTACTGTCGCTTATTTTGCGCTCTATCGTTTCTTTTTTAATGTTCATGACTTCAAACTAATTAAAGTAAACAATTAAATTTTTATTTTAATTGAACATTTAAATAAATGATTACTAATAGATAACAAGTTTGTTTATAATGTATAAGTATAATATTTTAGGGTAAGAAACGCACTATCATTTATTTTGCGTCAATCATTTCTTTTTTAATGTTCAGACACTAACGTTTATTTTGCGTCCTATCGTTTCTTTTTCAATGTTTTTGACTTTAAACTAATTAAAGTGAACAATAAATGTTTTCTTTAAATTGAACATTTGAATAAATGATTACTAATAAATAACAATTTTATTTATAGTGTATGAGTATAATATTTTGGGGTAAGTAAGACACTGTTGTTTATTTTGCGCCCATCGTTTCTTTTTTAATGTTCTTGACTTTAAACTAATTAAACAAGTTTTATTTTAATTGAATATTTGAATAAATAATTACTAATAATTATTATATTTTGTTCAAAATGTATGAGTATAATATTTAGGGGTAAGATAGGTACGGTTGTTTATTTTGCGACCATCATTTCCTTTTTAATGTTTAGGTACTGTCGTTTATTTTGCACTCCATCGTTTCTTTTTTAATGTTCATGACTTCAAACTAATTAAAGTAAAGAATTAAATTTTTATTTTAATTGAACATTTAAATAAATGATTACTAATAGATAACAAGTTTGTTTATAATGTATAAGTATAATATTTTAGGGTAAGAAACGCACTATCATTTATTTTGCGTCAATCATTTCTTTTTTAATGTTCAGACACCAACGTTTATTTTGCGTCCTATCGTTTCTTTTTCAATGTTCTTGACTTTAAACTAATTAAAGTGAACAATAAATGTTTTCTTTTAATTGAACATTTGAATAAATGATTAGTAATATATAACAAGTTTGTTTATAATGTATAAGTATAATATTTTGAGTAAAAAAGACATTGTCGTTTATTTTGCGCTACATTATTTCTTTTTTAATGTTCTTGACTTTAAACTAAATAAAATGAACAATTAAAGTTTTATTTTAGTTGAATATTTGAATAAATGATTACAAATGAATAACAATTTTCTTTATAATGTATGAGTATAAAATTTTGGGGTAAGAAAGGCACTGTCGTTTATTTTGCACCAGATTATTTCTTTTTTAATGTTCTTGACTTTAAACCTATTAAAGTGAACGATTAAAGGTTTTTTTAATTGAATATTTGAATAAATGATTACTAATAAATAACAATTTTATTTATAGTGTATGAGTATAATATTTTGGGGTAAGTAAGGCACTGTCGTTTATTTTGCGCCCATCGTTTCTTTTTTAATGTTCTTGACTTTAAACTAATTATACAAGTTTTATTTTAATTGAATATTTGAATAAATAATTACTAATAATTATTATATTTTGTTCAAAATGTATGAGTATAATATTTAGGGGTAAGATAGGTACGGTTGTTTATTTTGCGACCATCATTTCCTTTTTAATGTTTAGGTACTGTCGTTTATTTTGCGCTCCATCGTTTCTTTTTTAATGTTCATGACTTCAAACTAATCAAAGTAAACAATTAAATTTTTATTTTAATTGAACATTTAAATAAATGATTACTAATAGATAACAAGTTTGTTTATAATGTATATGTATAATATGTTAGGGTAAGAAACGCACTATCATTTATTTTGCGTCAATAATTTCTTTTTTAATGTTCAGACACTATCGTTTATTTTGCGTCCTATCGTTTCTTTTTCAATGTTCTTGACTTTAAACTAATTAAAGTGAACAATTAATGTTTTCATTTAATTGAACATTTGAATAAATGATTAGTAATATATAACAAGTTTGTTTATAATGTATAAGTATAATATTTGGAGTAAAAAAGACATTGTCGTTTATTTTGCGCCCCATCGTTTCTTTTTTAATGTTCTTCACTTTAAACTAAATAAAATGAACAATTAAAGTTTTATTTTAGTTGAATATTTGAATAAATGATTACAAATGTATAACAATTTTCTTTATAATGTATGAGTATAAAATTTTGGGGTAAGAAAGGCACTGTCGTTTATTTTGCCCCAGATTATTTCTTTTTTAATGTTCTTGACTTTAAACCTATTAAAGTGAACGATTAAAGTTTTATTTTAATTGAATATTTGAATAAATGATTACTAATAAATAACAATTTTATTTATAGTGTATGAGTATAATATTTTGGGGTAAGTAAGGCACTGTCGTTTATTTTGCGCCCATCGTTTCTTTTTTAATGTTCTTGACTTTAAACTAATTAAACAAGTTTTATTTTAATTGAATATTTGAATAAATAATTACTAATAATTATTATATTTTGTTCAAAATGTATGAGTATAATATTTAGGGGTAAGATAGGTATGGTTGTTTATTTTGCGACCATCATTTCCTTTTTAATGTTTAGGTACTGTCGTTTATTTTGCGCTGTATCGTTTCTTTTTTAATGTTCATGACTTCAAACTAATTAAAGTAAACAATTAAATTTTTATTTTAATTGAACATTTAAATAAATGATTACTAATAGATAACCAGTTTGTTTATAATGTATAAGTATAATATTTTAGGGTAAGAAACGCACTATCATTTATTTTGCGTCAATCATTTCTTTTTTAATGTTCAGACACTATCGTTTATTTTGCGTCCTATCGTTTCTTTCTCAATGTTCTTGACTTTAAATTAATTAAAGTGAACAATTAAAGCTTTCTTTTAATTGAACATTTGAATAAATGATTAGTAATATATAACAAGTTTGTTTATAATGTATAAGTATAATATTTTGAGTAAAAAAGACATTGTCGTTTATTTTGCGCTACATTATTTCTTTTTTAATGTTCTTGACTTTAAACTAATTATACAAGTTTTATTTTAATTGAATATTTGAATAAATAATTACTAATAATTATTATATTTTGTTTAAAATGTATGAGTATAATATTTAGGGGTAAGATAGGTACGGTTGTTTATTTTGTGACCATCATTTCCTTTTCAATATTTAGGTACTGTCGTTTATTTTGCGGTCTATCGTTTCTTTTTTAATGTTCATGACTTCAAACTAATTAAAGTAAACAATTAAATTTTTATTTTAATTGAACATTTAAATAAATGATTACTAATAGATAACAAGTTTGTTTATAATGTATAAGTATAATATTTTAGGGTAAGAAACGCACTATCATTTATTTTGCGTCAATCATTTCTTTTTTAATGTTCAGACACTAACGTTTATTTTGCGTCCTATCGTTTCTTTTTCAATGTTTTTGACTTTAAACTAATTAAAGTGAACAATAAATGTTTTCTTTTAATTGAACATTTGAATAAATGATTACTAATAAATAACAATTTTATTTATAGTGTATGAGTATAATATTTTGGGGTAAGTAAGGCACTGTTGTTTATTTTGCGCCCATCGTTTCTTTTTTAATGTTCTTGACTTTAAACTAATTATACAAGTTTTATTTTAATTGAATATTTGAATAAATAATTACTAATAATTATTATATTTTGTTCAAAATGTATGAGTATAATATTTAGGGGTAAGATAGGTACGGTTGTTTATTTTGCGACCATCATTTCCTTTTTAATGTTTAGGTACTGTCGTTTATTTTGCGCTCCATCGTTTCTTTTTTAATGTTCATGACTTCAAACTAATTAAAGTAAAGAATTAAATTTTTATTTTAATTGAACATTTAAATAAATGATTACTAATAGATAACAAGTTTGTTTATAATGTATAAGTATAATATTTTAGGGTAAGAAACGCACTATCATTTATTTTGCGTCAATCATTTCTTTTTTAATGTTCAGACACTAACGTTTATTTTGCGTCCTATCGTTTCTTTTTCAATTTTCTTGACTTTAAACTAATTAAAGTGAACAATAAATGTTTTCTTTTAATTGAACATTTGAATAAATGATTAGTAATATATAACAAGTTTGTTTATAATGTATAAGTATAATATTTTGAGTAAAAAAGACATTGTCGTTTATTTTGCGCTACATTATTTCTTTTTTAATGTTCTTGACTTTAAACTAAATAAAATGAACAATTAAAGTTTTATTTTAGTTGAATATTTGAATAAATGATTACAAATGAATAACAATTTTCTTTATAATGTATGAGTATAAAATTTTGGGGTAAGAAAGGCACTGTCGTTTATTTTGCACCAGATTATTTCTTTTTTAATGTTCTTGACTTTAAACCTATTAAAGTGAACGATTAAAGTTTTTTTTTAATTGAATATTTGAATAAATGATTACTAATAAATAACAATTTTATTTATAGTGTATGAGTATAATATTTTGGGGTAAGTAAGGCACTGTCGTTTATTTTGCGCCCATCGTTTCTTTTTTAATGTTCTTGACTTTAAACTAATTATACAAGTTTTATTTTAATTGAATATTTGAATAAATAATTACTAATAATTATTATATTTTGTTCAAAATGTATGAGTATAATATTTAGGGGTAAGATAGGTACGGTTGTTTATTTTGCGACCATCATTTCCTTTTTAATGTTTAGGTACTGTCGTTTATTTTGCGCTCCATCGTTTCTTTTTTAATGTTCATGACTTCAAACTAATCAAAGTAAACAATTAAATTTTTATTTTAATTGAACATTTAAATAAATGATTACTAATAGATAACAAGTTTGTTTATAATGTATATGTATAATATGTTAGGGTAAGAAACGCACTATCATTTATTTTGCGTCAATAATTTCTTTTTTAATGTTCAGACACTATCGTTTATTTTGCGTCCTATCGTTTCTTTTTCAATGTTCTTGACTTTAAACTAATTAAAGTGAACAATTAATGTTTTCATTTAATTGAACATTTGAATAAATGATTAGTAATATATAACAAGTTTGTTTATAATGTATAAGTATAATATTTTGAGTAAAAAAGACATTGTCGTTTATTTTGCGCCCCATCGTTTCTTTTTTAATGTTCTTCACTTTAAACTAAATAAAATGAACAATTAAAGTTTTATTTTAGTTGAATATTTGAATAAATGATTACAAATGAATAACAATTTTCTTTATAATGTATGAGTATAAAATTTTGGGGTAAGAAAGGTACTGTCGTTTATTTTGCCCCAGATTATTTCTTTTTTAATGTTCTTGACTTTAAACCTATTAAAGTGAACGATTAAAGTTTTATTTTAATTGAATATTTGAATAAATGATTACTAATAAATAACAATTTTATTTATAGTGTATGAGTATAATATTTTGGGGTAAGTAAGGCACTGTCGTTTATTTTGCGCCCATCGTTTCTTTTTTAATGTTCTTGACTTTAAACTAATTATACAAGTTTTATTTTAATTGAATATTTGAATAAATAATTACTAATAATTATTATATTTTGTTCAAAATGTATGAGTATAATATTTAGGGGTAAGATAGGTACGGTTGTTTATTTTGCGACCATCATTTTCTTTTTAATGTTTAGGTACTGTCGTTTATTTTGCGCTCCATCGTTTCTTTTTTAATGTTCATGACTTCAAACTAATTAAAGTAAACAATTAAATTTTTATTTTAATTGAACATTTAAATAAATGATTACTAATAGATAACAAGTTTGTTTATAATGTATAAGAATAATATTTTAGGGTAAGAAACGCACTATCATTTATTTTGCGTCAATCATTTCTTTTTTAATGTTCAGACACTAATGTTTATTTTGCGTCCTATCGTTTCTTTTTCAATGTTCTTGACTTTAAACTAATTAAAGTGAACAATTAATGTTTTCTTTTAATTGAACATTTGAATAAATGATTAGTAATATATAACAAGTTTTTTTATAATGTATAAGTATAATATTTTGAGTAAAAAAGACATTGTCGTTTATTTTGCGCTACATTATTTCTTTTTTAATGTTCTTGACTTTAAACTAAATAAAATGAACAATTAAAGTTTTATTTTAGTTGAATATTTGAATAAATGATTACAAATGAATAACAATTTTCTTTATAATGTATGAGTATAAAATTTTGGGGTAAGAAAGGCACTGTCGTTTATTTTGCACCAGATTATTTCTTTTTTAATGTTATTGACTTTAAACCTATTAAAGTCAACGATTAAAGTTTTATTTTAGTTGAATATTTGAATAAATGATTACTAATAAATAACAATTTTATTTATAGTGTATGAGTATAATATTTAGGGGTAAGTAAGGCACTGTCGTTTATTTTGCGCCCATCGTTTCTTTTTTAATGTTCTTGACTTTAAACTAATTAAACAAGTTTTATTTTAATTGAATATTTGAATAAATAATTACTAATAATTATTATATTTTGTTCAAAATGTATGAGTATAATATTTAGGGGTAAGATAGGTATGGTTGTTTATTTTGCGACCATCATTTCCTTTTTAATGTTTAGGTACTGTCGTTTATTTTGCGCTCCATCGTTTCTTTTTTAATGTTCATGACTTCAAACTAATTAAAGTAAACAATTAAATTTTTATTTTAATTGAACATTTAAATAAATGATTACTAATAGATAAAAAGTTTGTTTATGATAAGCGGTTGTCGAAGCCGTAAAAAATAACCTATTATCAATCAACAAATAAATTTGCAGATAGTGGCAATAGGGTCGAACCACAGGGAATTGACACCAAGTATCTTCCTAATAATGACTAAGGCAAGTAGTAACAAGTAAGTAAAAGAGGGGGTTTGTTTTGATGAGTTAAAATCTAAAAGCAAAAGAGAACAATAATTTAATTGAAAAGGTATTTCAATGAGAAAGAGATTCTAGCTGAAGTGTGAGTCTAATTCAGTTTGTTCAGAATTGATCATTGATTATTAAAGACTCCTATTTGATTCCAATAAATCAGTTTTGGTTGTGGAAGACGCTTCTCACAATCCAAATTCCTCCTTAGTTCTAGTTTGATTAGGAAACGTTCGCTAATCAAACACTGATCAACAAGTTCCCATGGAACGTCCTTGGGGCATTTAGCATCAAACAACCGTTGATCGCATTAAGACTTAGAGAAACCTAATTCTATCCTTGCCAACCGCGTGGTCAAGGCTAGGTTATGCAACTGATTATATTTATGTTCAAACAATTTAAGCAATTACGGACCTAAATCATTCAAACAATTTATCACTTAAGCAATTTAAAAGCAATGGGCCCTTATTGATTCTAAAAGCAAAGCAATAATTATGGAAAAGATCAGATTGCATAAATATTGAAATAAACAAGAGTTCAACAATGGAGTATTAAACCTCCCAATTCATCACAAATCTGAATATTCTCAACTTCAACTAGAAAATAATGAATTTAGCCACTCATGGTGACTAAAATACAAAAATAAAGAAGAAAAGAAAGAAGGAAAGTTTTTGCTGTGTTGCTGGAGAATTTCCGAGGATGGCAGATGCTGAAAGAGACGATGAGATGCCTTTGATGCTGCCCTTTTATAGCTGGAGAGTCCCAAGTCCAATTTGATTAGGGTTTTGTAATCTCAATTTGATTTGGTCTTCTTTGTAGTCTTTGATTCCTCTTTGAATTTTGTGTTTGATTGAGAATGGAACTCTCTAAATGAGGGGCATGGCTCTTGGGATTGATCTTGTAGTATTTGAAGTGGGTTTGGACTTCTTTCCTTTGAATTTGGATTTTCTGCTCTTTTCCCGCCTCTGCTGTATTTTCTGCTATCAAAGTGATTTGGGCAGATTCTGCGAGTGATTTGGGCAAATCACTTGCTCAATTTGCCCCAATCGCTTCCTGGGGTTCAGTCCAGTTTCTGTCTTTGTCTCTGCGAGTGATTTGGCCAGTTTCTGCGAGTGATTTGGGCAAATCACTTTGACCCAATCACTTTTCCAGCTTTTTCTTCACTTTTTCTCTAACTTTCCAATTTCTTCCTTTTCTGTAAAAACATATAAAAAACACAAATTAAGCTAGAAAAATGTGTAAATAAACAGTAATAAATATAATAAAAATGTGGCTAAGTTATGCTTGATCAAATACCCCCACACCTAGCTTTTTGCTTGTCCTCAAGCAATAAATAACTTAGTAAATCAAGCCCCTTTTTCTTTTGAGCCTAAGTACCACTTAATCAGCCCCCCTAGACTCCTAAATTGAAACACTACAGTGTAGGATGCATGTACTAAGGTTGTCCCCTTCTTTCCTTGTTTCCTATCGCTCACCATGGCCAAGGAAAAGTTTTTGATTTGATCATGCTTATTCTTTTATATTAGGTTTAATGCAATCCCTTAAGAGTGACTTGCCCTATTTTAAGCATTTTTAATTACCAGCACTTTTTATCCTTGCCTGAAAAAATCACCAACCTTTTTACGCGATGGTGCATATGGGTGATACACCCCCGGTTACTCAGTTGGTCACTTGTCCAAGTGGCTACTAGCTCTATTCATAATCTTAGACCATCGAAACTTTATTTTATGTTTGAAAAGTCACCAACCTTTTTACGCGACGATGCACATGGGTAATACACCTCCGGTTACTCAGTTGGTCACTTGTCCAAGTGACTATCAGCTCAGTTCATAGCCTTAGATCATAGGAACAGGTTGTGCTTTTTGATTTGCTGAGTTTTTCTTTTTCTTTTTCCTTTTTATATCAATTTGGGCAAATCAACTCAAAGAGAATAACACTAACTTTTATTGCATGTATTTTATTTTCCTTTCCTATTGGCCACAGCAGTTTCAAGAACTCAATTCAAGAAGAAAAACTTCCTAAGTAAAGGCTACACACTGTGCATGGTTCAATTTAGGTTTAAAGGGTTGGATAATCAATGGGGTCATGAGATAGGAAGCTCTTTTAACCTTGTTATCTATGCTGAGTAGAGCAAAAGCTAAGTCAAAATTCTGTGTGTGTGTGTGAAAAAAATGTGTGAAAAAAAGAAAAAATTTTGGTGTGTGTTTATGGGGCAAAAAGATGCAAAATGAAACAAAAAAGAAAGCAAAAAGATAATGTAAACAATGCAAAAATATAATCTAGCAGTAAATACCCCCACACCTATCCCAAACATTGTCCTCAATGTTTAAACATAAATATGAAAAAATTAATAAGGAGAAGGAAAGGGACTGCCTGAGATGTGGGTGATTAGAGCAGGTGATTTGGGCAAATCACCCGGCCAAATCACTGGCTGTCATGGTCTGTGGGCAGAAAAATGGTCCACCAGCAGCTGCAACAAGTGCTCCATATGCTGCATTTTGTCCTTGATTCTGGTGAGATGAGCCTCCACCAAAGGGTCTTGAGGTGCCTTTTACGTCCTCCAAGGTCCACCCAATTGCTTTCTTGTGTTTCCTTAACATATCAAGGAGCTTTTCTTCTTCCTCCTTGCTGAGTTGGTTGGAAATAATTACTGGAAGTGTATTTCCAGCCCCCAAGTAGGCATATTTGAGATGATCTGGCAGGGGCTTCAGATCTGGTGCACTTTCTGTCTTTGTCTCAGCCTGCTGTCTGCTGGTTGATTGGGGCAGATTTCCTGTTGATTTGGGCAAATCATCCGGTGATCTGGGCAAATTTCTTCTGTCATTTCTGTCTGTTCACTGATTTGGGCAGATTGCCTTGGTGATTTGGGCAAATCACCTTCTGTCATTTCTGTCTGTTCACTGATTTGGGCAGATTGCCTGGGTGATTTGGGCAAATCACCTTCTGTCATTTCTGTCTGCTCACTGATTTGGGCAGATCGTTTGGGTGATTTGGGCAAATCACTGCCCTGATCACTTTCTGGCAGATTTTCTTCCATGGCCTGTTTCTTCAATTTCTCAACCTTGTTGTCTTGCAGCTCTTTTCCACTCCTCAATGTGATGGCACTAGCATTTTGCCTTGGATTTATCTCAGTTTGGGAAGGTAGCTTTCCTTGTGATTCAAGCTTACTCAAGGATGAAGCCATTTGTCCCACTTGTTGCTTCTTTGCTGGCTGTTCAGGAGCTGTTTGAGTGGTGTATGTTGCTGGTTCAGCGAGTGCAACAACTTCTGGTTCAGTGGTGTCAATTTCTGAGGTTGCTGGTGTTTGGACAGCAACAAGGGATGTAATGGTGGCAGATTCAGCACTTGCTGATTTTTGGACAGCAGGTACAGCAATTGCTGATGTAATTGTGGAATTTTCAGCAGGTGGACAGCAACTGCTGTCTCTATTTACAGTAGGTTGGACAGCAGCAAAGTCTAAATTTTTTACAGTAGTTGCTATCTCTTGGATGGCAAAAGCTTCAACAAGTGTTGTTTGGGCAGTAGCTGGTTCAGATTCAAGTGTAGTGGTAATTTGTGCAGCAGACTCAACAGCTCGGTCTGTTTCTTGAGAACCTTCGTCATCGTCCCATAGATCTTGAAGCTCTTCCTCTCTTCTTAATATGTATGCATCCACTGAGTTGACCGCTTGATCCACTTGCTGTTGGAGAATTTTCCCAGAAATTTCCAATTTCCTCACCATCTCTTCAAGTTCCATATTGGAGTTTTGAGGTGTTGCTTGGGCTTGATAGTTTTGGTAGTAGTCAGCCCTTGCATAGCCATAATTCGGATTGTCCCCCCAACATGGATTGTATTGCAGATCTCTTTGGTAGTTATGGTAGTGGTCTGTCCTTGTATAGCCATAGCTCAGATTGTCTCCCCAACCTGTATTGTATGTGTCAAGGTAGGGATTATGTCTTGGCTGTCCATAGAATCCTTCAAATGCATGTGCTTGTTGAAGTTGTTGGGCTTGACCTATACCATAATTTCTCACCATAGAGGTTAGTTCAGAAATTTGAGAAGAGAGAAAAGACATACTTACCGTAGCCATGCTTGTAAGGTCTTAGCAGTGCGTTCAATTTCTGGATCGTAAAGAATAGCTTCTTTACGATCAGCCCTGGTCATAAAAGGAAAATATGTTAGTTTAAATCAATTCCCCGGCAACGGCGCCAATTTTTGATAAGCGGTTGTCGAAGCCGTCAAAAATAACCTATTATCAATCAACAAATAAATTTGCAGATAGTGGCAATAGGGTCGAACCACAGGGAATTGACACCAAGTATCTTCCTAATAATGACTAAGGCAAGTAATAACAAGTAAGTAAAAGAGGGGGTTTGTTTTGATGAGTTAAAATCTAAAAGCAAAAGAGAACAATAATTTAATTGAAAAGGTATTTCAATGACAAAGAGATTCTAGCTGAAGTGTGAGTCTAATTCAGTTTGTTCAGAATTGATCATTGATTATTAAAGACTCCTATTTGATTCCAATAAATCAGTTTTGGTTGTGGAAGACGCTTCTCACAATCCAAATTCCTCCTTAGTTCTAGTTTGATTAGGAAACGTTCGCTAATCAAACACTGATCAACAAGTTGCCAAGGAACGTCCTTGGGGCATTTAGCATCGAACAACCGTTGATCGCATTAAGACTTAGAGAAACCTAATTCTATCCTTGCCAACCGCGTGGTCAAGGCTAGGTTATGCAACTGATTATATTTATGTTCAAACAATTTAAGCAATTACGGACCTAAATCATTCAAACAATTTATCACTTAAGCAATTTAAAAGCAATGGGCCCTTATTGATTCTAAAAGCAAAGCAATAATTATGGAAAAGATCAGATTGCATAAATATTGAAATAAACAAGAGTTCAACAATGGAGTATTAAACCTCCCAATTCATCACAAATCTGAATATTCTCAACTTCAACTAGAAAATAATGAATTTAGCCACTCATGGTGACTAAAATACAAAAATAAAGAAGAAAAGAAAGAAGGAAAGTTTCTGCTGTGTTGCTGGAGAATTTCCGAGGATGGCAAATGCTGAAAGAGACGATGAGATGCCTTTGATGCTGCCCTTTTATAGCTGGAGAGTCCCAAGTCCAATTTGATTAGGGTTTTGTAATCTCAATTTGATTTGGTCTTCTTTGTAGTCTTTGATTCCTCTTTGAATTTTGTGTTTGATTGAGAATGGAACTCTCTAAATGAGGGGCATGGCTCTTGGGATTGATCTTGTAGTATTTGAAGTGGGTTTGGACTTCTTTCCTTTGAATTTGGATTTTTCTTTTCCCGCCTCTGCTGTATTTTCTGCTATCAAAGTGATTTGGGCAGATTCTGCGAGTGATTTGGGCAAATCACTTGCTCAATTTGCCCCAATCGCTTCCTGGGGTTCAGTCCAGTTTCTGTCTTTGTCTCTGCGAGTGATTTGGCCAGTTTCTGCGAGTGATTTGGGCAAATCACTTTGACCCAATCACTTTTCCAGCTTTTTCTTCACTTTTTCTCTAACTTTCCAATTTCTTCCTTTTCTGTAAAAACATATAAAAAACACAAATTAAGCTAGAAAAATGTGTAAATAAACCGTAATAAATATAATAAAAATGTGGCTAAATTATGCTTGATCAGTTTATAATGTATAAGTATAATATTTTAGGGTAAGAAACGCACTATCATTTATTTTGCGTCAATCATTTCTTTTTTAATGTTCAGACACTAACGTTTATTTTGCGTCCTATCGTTTCTTTTTCAATGTTCTAGACTTTAAACTAATTAAAGTGAACAATAAATGTTTTCTTTTAATTGAACATTTGAATAAACGATTACTAATAAATAACAATTTTATTTATAGTTTATGAGTATAATATTTTGGGGTAAGTAAGACACTGTCATTTATTTTGCGCCCATCGTTTCTTTTTTAATGTTCTTGACTTTAAACTAATTATACAAGTTTTATTTTAATTGAATATTTGAATAAATAATTACTAATAATTATTATATTTTGTTTAAAATGTATGAGTATAATATTTAGGGGTAAGATAGGTACGGTTGTTTATTTTGTGACCATCATTTCCTTTTCAATGTTTAGGTACTGTTGTTTATTTTGCACTCTATCGTTTCTTTTTTAATGTTCATGACTTCAAACTAATTAAAGTAAACAATTAAATTTTTATTTTAATTGAACATTTAAATAAATGATTACTAATAGATAACAAGTTTGTTTATAATGTATAAGTATAATATTTTAGGGTAAGAAACGCACTATCATTTATTTTGCGTCAATCATTTCTTTTTTAATGTTCAGACACTAACGTTTATTTTGCGTCCTATCGTTTCTTTTTCAATGTTCTTGACTTTAAACTAATTAAAGTGAACAATTAATGTTTTCTTTTAATTGAACATTTGAATAAATGATTAGTAATATATAACAAGTTTGTTTATAATGTATAAGTATAATATTTTGAGTAAAAAAGACATTGTCGTTTATTTTGCGCTACATTATTTCTTTTTTAATGTTCTTGACTTTAAACTAATTATACAAGTTTTATTTTAATTGAATATTTGAATAAATAATTACTAATAATTATTATATTTTGTTTAAAATGTATGAGTATAATATTTAGGGGTAAGATAGGTACGGTTGTTTATTTTGTGACCATCATTTCCTTTTCAATGTTTAGGTACTGTTGTTTATTTTGCGCTCCATCGTTTCTTTTTTAATGTTCATGACTTCAAACTAATTAAAGTAAACAATTAAATTTTTATTTTAATTGAACATTTAAATAAATGATTACTAATAGATAACAAGTTTGTTTATAATGTATAAGTATAATATTTTAGGGTAAGAAACGCACTATCATTTATTTTGCGTCAATCATTTCTTTTTTAATGTTCAGACACTAACGTTTATTTTGCGTCCTATCGTTTCTTTTTCAATGTTTTTGACTTTAAACTAATTAAAGTGAACAATAAATGTTTTCTTTTAATTGAACATTTGAATAAACGATTACTAATAAATAACAATTTTATTTATAGTTTATGAGTATAATATTTTGGGGTAAGTAAGACACTGTCATTTATTTTGCGCCCATCGTTTCTTTTTTAATGTTCTTGACTTTAAACTAATTATACAAGTTTTATTTTAATTGAATATTTGAATAAATAATTACTAATAATTATTATATTTTGTTCAAAATGTATGAGTATAATATTTAGGGGTAAGATAGGTACGGTTGTTTATTTTGCGACCATCATTTCCTTTTTAATGTTTAGGTACTGTCGTTTATTTTGCGCTCCATCGTTTCTTTTTTAATGTTCATGACTTCAAACTAATTAAAGTAAACAACTAAATTTTTATTTTAATTGAACATTTAAATAAATGATTACTAATAGATAACAAGTTTGTTTATAATGTATAAGTATAATATTTTAGGGTAAGAAACGCACTATCATTTATTTTGCGTCAATCATTTCTTTTTTAATGTTCAGACACTAACGTTTATTTTGCGTCCTATCGTTTCTTTTTCAATGTTTTTGACTTTAAACTAATTAAAGTGAACAATAAATGTTTTCTTTTAATTGAACATTTGAATAAACGATTACTAATAAATAACAATTTTATTTATAGTTTATGAGTATAATATTTTGGGGTAAGTAAGACACTGTCATTTATTTTGCGCCCATCGTTTCTTTTTTAATGTTCTTGACTTTAAACTAATTATACAATTTTTATTTTAATTGAATATTTGAATAAATAATTACTAATAATTATTATATTTTGTTCAAAATGTATGAGTATAATATTTAGGGGTAAGATAGGTACGGTTGTTTATTTTGCGACCATCATTTCCTTTTTAATGTTTAGGTACAGTCGTTTATTTTGCGCTCCATCGTTTCTTTTTTAATGTTCATGACTTCAAACTAATTAAAGTAAACAATTAAATTTTTATTTTAATTGAACATTTAAATAAATGATTACTAATAGATAACAAGTTTGTTTATAATGTATAAGTATAATATTTTAGGGTAAGAAACGCACTATCATTTATTTTGCGTCAATCATTTCTTTTTTAATGTTCAGACACTATCGTTTATTTTGCGTCCTATCGTTTCTTTTTCAATGTTATTGACTTTAAACTAATTAAAGTGAACAATTAAAGTTTTCTTTTAATTGAACATTTGAATAAATGATTAGTAATATATAACAAGTTTGTTTATAATGTATAAGTATAATATTTTGAGTAAAAAAGACATTGTCGTTTATTTTGCGCTACATTATTTCTTTTTTAATGTTCTTGACTTTAAACTAAATAACATGAACAATTAAAGTTTTATTTTAGTTGAATATTTGAATAAATGATTACAAATAAATAACAATTTTCTTTATAATGTATGAGTATAAAATTTTGGGGTAAGAAAGGCACTGTCGTTTATTTTGCACCAGATTATTTCTTTTTTAATGTTCTTGACTTTAAACCTATTAAAGTGAACGATTAAAGTTTTATTTTAATTGAATATTTGAATAAATAATTACTAATAATTATTATATTTTGTTCAAAATGTATGAGTATAATATTTAGGGGTAAGATAGGTACGGTTGTTTATTTTGCGACCATCATTTCCTTTTTAATGTTTAGGTACTGTCGTTTATTTTGCGCTCCATCGTTTCTTTTTTAATGTTCATGACTTCAAACTAATTAAAGTAAACAATTAAATTTTTATTTTAATTAAACATTTAAATAAATGATTACTAATAGATAACAAGTTTGTTTATAATGTATAAGTATAATATTTTAGGGTAAGAAACTCACGATCATTTATTTTGCGTCAATCATTTCTTTTTTAATGTTCAGACACTGACGTTTATTTTGCGTCCTATCGTTTCTTTTTCAATGTTCTTGACTTTAAACTAATTAAAGTGAACAATAAATGTTTTCTTTTAATTGAACATTTGAATAAATGATTAGTAATATATAACAAGTTTGTTTATAATGTATAAGTATAATATTTTGAGTAAAAAAGACATTGTCGTTTATTTTGCGCTACATTATTTGTTTTTTAATGTTCTTGACTTTAAATGATTACTAAAAAATAACAATTTTATTTATAGTGTATGAGTATAATATTTTGGGGTAAGTAAGGCACTGTCGTTTATTTTGCGCCCATCGTTTCTTTTTTAATGTTCTTGACTTTAAACTAATTAAACAAGTTTTATTTTAATTGAATATTTGAATAAATAATTACTAATAATTTTTATATTTTGTTCAAAATGTATGAGTATAATATTTAGGGGTAAGATAGGTACGGTTGTTTATTTTGTGACCATCATTTCCTTTTCAATGTTTAGGTACTGTTGTTTATTTTGCGCTCCATCGTTTCTTTTTTAATGTTCATGACTTCAAACTAATTAAAGTAAACAATTAAATTTTTATTTTAATTGAACATTTAAATAAATGATTACTAATAGATAATAAGTTTGTTTATAATGTATAAGTATAATATTTTAGGGTAAGAAACGCACTATCATTTATTTTGCGTCAATCATTTCTTTTTTAATGTTCAGACACTAACGTTTATTTTGCGTCCTATCGTTTCTTTTTCAATGTTTTTGACTTTAAACTAATTAAAGTGAACAATAAATGTTTTCTTTTAATTGAACATTTGAATAAACGATTACTAATAAATAACAATTTTATTTATAGTTTATGAGTATAATATTTTGGGGTAAGTAAGACACTGTCATTTATTTTGCGCCCATCGTTTCTTTTTTAATGTTCTTGACTTTAAACTAATTATACAAGTTTTATTTTAATTGAATATTTGAATAAATAATTACTAATAATTATTATATTTTGTTCAAAATGTATGAGTATAATATTTAGGGGTAAGATAGGTACGGTTGTTTATTTTGCGACCATCATTTCCTTTTTAATGTTTAGGTACTGTCGTTTATTTTGCGCTCCATCGTTTCTTTTTTAATGTTCATGACTTCAAACTAATTAAAGTAAACAATTAAATTTTTATTTTAATTGAACATTTAAATAAATGATTACTAATAGATAACAAGTTTGTTTATAATGTATAAGTATAATATTTTAGGGTAAGAAACGCACTATCATTTATTTTGCGTCAATCATTTCTTTTTTAATGTTCAGACACTAACGTTTATTTTGCGTCCTATCGTTTCTTTTTCAATGTTCTTGACTTTAAACTAATTAAAGTGAACAATAAATGTTTTCTTTTAATTGAACATTTGAATAAATGATTAGTAATATATAACAAGTTTGTTTATAATGTATAAGTATAATATTTTGAGTAAAAAAGAAATTGTCGTTTATTTTGCGCTCCATTATTTCTTTTTTAATGTTCTTGACTTTAAACTAAATAACATGAACAATTAAAGTTTTATTTTAGTTGAATATTTGAATAAATGATTACAAATAAATAACAATTTTCTTTATAATGTATGAGTATAAAATTTTGGGGTAAGAAAGGCACTGTCGTTTATTTTGCACCAGATTATTTCTTTTTTAATGTTCTTGACTTTAAACCTATTAAAGTGAACGATTAAAGTTTTATTTTAATTGAATATTTGAATAAATAATTACTAATAATTATTATATTTTGTTCAAAATGTATGAGTATAATATTTAGGGGTAAGATAGGTACGGTTGTTTATTTTGCGACCATCATTTCCTTTTTAATGTTTAGGTACTGTCGTTTATTTTGCGCTCCATCGTTTCTTTTTTAATGTTCATGACTTCAAACTAATTAAAGTAAACAATTAAATTTTTATTTTAATTAAACATTTAAATAAATGATTACTAATAGATAACAAGTTTGTTTATAATGTATAAGTATAATATTTTAGGGTAAGAAACTCACGATCATTTATTTTGCGTCAATCATTTCTTTTTTAATGTTCAGACACTGACGTTTATTTTGCGTCCTATCGTTTCTTTTTCAATGTTCTTGACTTTAAACTAATTAAAGTGAACAATAAATGTTTTCTTTTAATTGAACATTTGAATAAATGATTAGTAATATATAACAAGTTTGTTTATAATGTATAAGTATAATATTTTGAGTAAAAAAGACATTGTCGTTTATTTTGCGCTACATTATTTGTTTTTTAATGTTCTTGACTTTAAATGATTACTAATAAATAACAATTTTATTTATAGTGTATGAGTATAATATTTTGGGGTAAGTAAGGCACTGTCGTTTATTTTGCGCCCATCGTTTCTTTTTTAATGTTCTTGACTTTAAACTAATCAAACAAGTTTTATTTTAATTGAATATTTGAATAAATAATTACTAATAATTTTTATATTTTGTTCAAAATGTATGAGTATAATATTTAGGGGTAAGATAGGTACAGTTGTTTATTTTGCGACCATCATTTCCTTTTTAATGTTTAGGTACTGTCGTTTATTTTGCGCTCCATCGTTTCTTTTTTAATGTTCATGACTTCAAACTAATTAAAGTAAACAATTAAATTTTTATTTTAATTGAACATTTAAATAAATGATTACTAATAGATAACAAGTTTGTTTATAATGTATAAGTATAATATTTTAGGGTAAGAAACGCACTATCATTTATTTTGCGCCAATCATTTCTTTTTTAATGTTCAGACACTAACGTTTATTTTGCGTCCTATCGTTTCTTTTTCAATGTTCTTGACTTTAAACTAATTAAAGTGAACAATTAATGTTTTCTTTTAATTGAACATTTGAATAAATGATTAGTAATATATAACAAGTTTGTTTATAATGTATAAGTATAATATTTTGAGTAAAAAAGACATTGTCGTTTATTTTGCGCTACATTATTTCTTTTTTAATGTTCTTGACTTTAAACTAATTATACAAGTTTTATTTTAATTGAATATTTGAATAAATAATTACTAATAATTATTATATTTTGTTTAAAATGTATGAGTATAATATTTAGGGGTAAGATAGGTACGGTTGTTTATTTTGTGACCATCATTTCCTTTTCAATGTTTAGGTACTGTTGTTTACTTTGCGCTCCATCGTTTCTTTTTTAATGTTCATGACTTCAAACTAATTAAAGTAAACAATTAAATTTTTATTTTAATTGAACATTTAAATAAATGATTACTAATAGATAATAAGTTTGTTTATAATGTATAAGTATAATATTTTAGGGTAAGAAACGCACTATCATTTATTTTGCGTCAATCATTTCTTTTTTAATATTCAGACACTAACGTTTATTTTGCGTCCTATCGTTTCTTTTTCAATGTTTTTGACTTTAAACTAATTAAAGTGAACAATAAATGTTTTCTTTTAATTGAACATTTGAATAAACGATTACTAATAAATAACAATTTTATTTATAGTTTATGAGTATAATATTTTGGGGTAAGTAAGACACTGTCATTTATTTTGCGCCCATCGTTTCTTTTTTAATGTTCTTGACTTTAAACTAATTATACAAGTTTTATTTTAATTGAATATTTGAATAAATAATTACTAATAATTATTATATTTTGTTCAAAATGTATGAGTATAATATTTAGGGGTAAGATAGGTACGGTTGTTTATTTTGCGACCATCATTTCCTTTTTAATGTTTAGGTACTGTCGTTTATTTTGCGCTCCATCGTTTCTTTTTTAATGTTCATGACTTCAAACTAATTAAAGTAAACAATTAAATTTTTATTTTAATTGAACATTTAAATAAATGATTACTAATAGATAACAAGTTTGTTTATAATGTATAAGTATAATATTTTAGGGTAAGAAACGCACTATCATTTATTTTGCGTCAATCATTTCTTTTTTAATGTTCAGACACTAACGTTTATTTTGCGTCCTATGGTTTCTTTTTCAATGTTCTTGACTTTAAACTAATTAAAGTGAACAATAAATGTTTTCTTTTAATTGAACATTTGAATAAATGATTAGTAATATATAACAAGTTTGTTTATAATGTATAAGTATAATATTTTGAGTAAAAAAGACATTGTCGTTTATTTTGCGCTACATTATTTCTTTTTTAATGTTCTTGACTTTAAACTAAATAACATGAACAATTAAAGTTTTATTTTAGTTGAATATTTGAATAAATGATTACAAATAAATAACAATTTTCTTTATAATGTATGAGTATAAAATTTTGGGGTAAGAAAGGCACTGTCGTTTATTTTGCACCAGATTATTTCTTTTTTAATGTTCTTGACTTTAAACCTATTAAAGTGAACGATTAAAGTTTTATTTTAATTGAATATTTGAATAAATAATTACTAATAATTATTATATTTTGTTCAAAATGTATGAGTATAATATTTAGGGGTAAGATAGGTAAGGTTGTTTATTTTGCGACCATCATTTCCTTTTTAATGTTTAGGTACTGTCGTTTATTTTGCGCTCCATCGTTTCTTTTTTAATGTTCATGACTTCAAACTAATTAAAGTAAACAATTAAATTTTTATTTTAATTAAACATTTAAATAAATGATTACTAATAGATAACAAGTTTGTTTATAATGTATAAGTATAATATTTTAGGGTAAGAAACTCACGATCATTTATTTTGCGTCAATCATTTCTTTTTTAATGTTCAGACACTGACGTTTATTTTGCGTCCTATCGTTTCTTTTTCAATGTTCTTGACTTTAAACTAATTAAAGTGAACAATAAATGTTTTCTTTTAATTGAACATTTGAATAAATGATTAGTAATATATAACAAGTTTGTTTATAATGTATAAGTATAATATTTTGAGTAAAAAAGACATTGTCGTTTATTTTGCGCTACATTATTTGTTTTTTAATGTTCTTGACTTTAAATGATTACTAATAAATAACAATTTTATTTATAGTGTATGAGTATAATATTTTGGGGTAAGTAAGGCACTGTCGTTTATTTTGCGCCCATCGTTTCTTTTTTAATGTTCTTGACTTTAAACTAATTAAACAAGTTTTATTTTAATTGAATATTTGAATAAATAATTACTAATAATTTTTATATTTTGTTCAAAATGTATGAGTATAATATTTAGGGGTAAGATAGGTACAGTTGTTTATTTTGCGACCATCATTTCCTTTTTAATGTTTAGGTACTGTCGTTTATTTTGCGCTCCATCGTTTCTTTTTTAATGTTCATGACTTCAAACTAATTAAAGTAAACAATTAAATTTTTATTTTAATTGAACATTTAAATAAATGATTACTAATAGATAACAAGTTTGTTTATAATGTATAAGTATAATATTTTAGGGTAAGAAATGCACTATCATTTATTTTGCGCCAATCATTTCTTTTTTAATGTTCAGACACTAACGTTTATTTTGCGTCCTATCGTTTCTTTTTCAATGTTCTTGACTTTAAACTAATTAAAGTGAACAATTAATGTTTTCTTTTAATTGAACATTTGAATAAATGATTAGTAATATATAACAAGTTTGTTTATAATGTATAAGTATAATATTTTGAGTAAAAAAGACATTGTCGTTTATTTTGCGCTACATTATTTCTTTTTTAATGTTCTTGACTTTAAACTAATTATACAAGTTTTATTTTAATTGAATATTTGAATAAATAATTACTAATAATTATTATATTTTGTTTAAAATGTATGAGTATAATATTTAGGGGTAAGATAGGTACGGTTGTTTATTTTGTGACCATCATTTCCTTTTCAATGTTTAGGTACTGTTGTTTATTTTGCGCTCCATCGTTTCTTTTTTAATGTTCATGACTTCAAACTAATTAAAGTAAACAATTAAATTTTTATTTTAATTGAACATTTAAATAAATGATTACTAATAGATAACAAGTTTGTTTATAATGTATAAGTATAATATTTTAGGGTAAGAAACGCACTATCATTTATTTTGCGTCAATCATTTCTTTTTTAATGTTCAGACACTGACGTTTATTTTGCGTCCTATCGTTTCTTTTTCAATGTTTTTGACTTTAAACTAATTAAAGTGAACAATAAATGTTTTCTTTTAATTGAACATTTGAATAAACGATTACTAATAAATAACAATTTTATTTATAGTTTATGAGTATAATATTTTGGGGTAAGTAAGACACTGTCATTTATTTTGCGCCCATCGTTTCTTTTTTAATATTCTTGACTTTAAACTAATTATACAAGTTTTATTTTAATTGAATATTTGAATAAATAATTACTAATAATTATTATATTTTGTTCAAAATGTATGAGTATAATATTTAGGGGTAAGATAGGTACGGTTGTTTATTTTGCGACCATCATTTCCTTTTTAATGTTTAGGTACTGTCGTTTATTTTGCGCTCCATCGTTTCTTTTTTAATGTTCATGACTTCAAACTAATTAAAGTAAACAATTAAATTTTTATTTTAATTGAACATTTAAATAAATGATTACTAATAGATAACAAGTTTGTTTATAATGTATAAGTATAATATTTTAGGGTAAGAAATGCACTATCATTTATTTTGCGTCAATCATTTCTTTTTTAATGTTCAGACACTAACGTTTATTTTGCGTCCTATCGTTTCTTTTTCAATGTTCTTGACTTTAAACTAATTAAAGTGAACAATAAATATTTTCTTTTAATTGAACATTTGAATAAATGATTAGTAATATATAACAAGTTTGTTTATAATGTATAAGTATAATATTTTGAGTAAAAAAGACATTGTCGTTTATTTTGCGCTACATTATTTCTTTTTTAATGTTCTTGACTTTAAACTAAATAACATGAACAATTAAAGTTTTATTTTAGTTGAATATTTGAATAAATGATTACAAATAAATAACAATTTTCTTTATAATGTATGAGTATAAAATTTTGGGGTAAGAAAGGCACTGTCGTTTATTTTGCACCAGATTATTTCTTTTTTAATGTTCTTGACTTTAAACCTATTAAAGTGAACGATTAAAGTTTTATTTTAATTGAATATTTGAATAAATAATTACTAATAATTATTATATTTTGTTCAAAATGTATGAGTATAATATTTAGGGGTAAGATAGGTACGGTTGTTTATTTTGCGACCATCATTTCCTTTTTAATGTTTAGGTACTGTCGTTTATTTTGCGCTCCATCGTTTCTTTTTTAATGTTCATGACTTCAAACTAATTAAAGTAAACAATTAAATTTTTATTTTAATTAAACATTTAAATAAATGATTACTAATAGATAACAAGTTTGTTTATAATGTATAAGTATAATATTTTAGGGTAAGAAACTCACGATCATTTATTTTGCGTCAATCATTTCTTTTTTAATGTTCAGACACTGACGTTTATTTTGCGTCCTATCGTTTCTTTTTCAATGTTCTTGACTTTAAACTAATTAAAGTGAACAATAAATGTTTTCTTTTAATTGAACATTTGAATAAATGATTAGTAATATATAACAAGTTTGTTTATAATGTATAAGTATAATATTTTGAGTAAAAAAGACATTGTCGTTTATTTTGCGCTACATTATTTGTTTTTTAATGTTCTTGACTTTAAATGATTACTAATAAATAACAATTTTATTTATAGTGTATGAGTATAATATTTTGGGGTAAGTAAGGCACTGTCGTTTATTTTGCGCCCATCGTTTCTTTTTTAATGTTCTTGACTTTAAACTAATTAAACAAGTTTTATTTTAATTGAATATTTGAATAAATAATTACTAATAATTATTATATTTTGTTCAAAATGTATGAGTATAATATTTAGGGGTAAGATAGGTACGGTTGTTTATTTTGCGACCATCATTTCCTTTTTAATGTTTAGGTACTGTCGTTTATTTTGCGCTCCATCGTTTCTTTTTTAATGTTCATGACTTCAAACTAATTAAAGTAAACAATTAAATTTTTATTTTAATTGAACATTTAAATAAATGATTACTAATAGATAACAAGTTTGTTTATAACGTATAAGTATAATATTTTAGGGTAAGAAACGCACTATCATTTATTTTGCGTCAATCATTTCTTTTTTAATGTTCAGACACTATCGTTTATTTTGCGTCCTATCGTTTCTTTTTCAATGTTCTTGACTTTAAACTAATTAAAGTGAACAATTAATGTTTTCTTTTAATTGAACATTTGAATAAATGATTAGTAATATATAACAAGTTTGTTTATAATGTATAAGTATAATATTTTGAGTAAAAAAGACATTGTCGGTTATTTTGCGCTGCATTATTTCTTTTTTAATGTTATTGACTTTAAACTAAACAAAATGAACAATTAAAGTTTTATTTTAGTTGAATATTTGAATAAATGATTACAAATGAATAACAATTTTCTTTATAATGTATGAGTATAAGATTTTGGGATAAGAAAGGCACTTTCATTTATTTTGCATCAGATTATTTCTTTTTTAATGTTCTTGAGTTTAAACCTATTAAAGTGAACAATTAAAGTTTTATTTTAGTTGAATATTTGAATAAATGATTACTAATAAATAACAATTTTATTTATAGTGTATGAGTATAATATTTTGGGGTAAGTAAGGCACTCTCGTTTATTTTGCGCCCATCGTTTCTTTTTTAATGTTCTTGACTTTAAACTAATTATACAAGTTTTATTTTAATTGAATATTTGAATAAATAATTACTAATAATTATTATATTTTGTTTAAAATGTATGAGTATAATATTTAGGGGTAAGATAGGTACGGTTGTTTATTTTGCGACCATCATTTCCTTTTTAATGTTTAGGTACTGTCGTTTATTTTGCGCTCCATCGTTTCTTTTTTAATGTTCATAACTTCAAACTAATTAAAGTAAACAATTAAATTTTTATTTTAATTAAACATTTAAATAAATGATTACTAATAGATAACAAGTTTGTTTATAATGTATAAGTATAATATTTTAGGGTAAGAAACTCACGATCATTTATTTTGCGTCAATCATTTCTTTTTTAATGTTCAGACACTGACGTTTATTTTGCGTCCTATCGTTTCTTTTTCAATGTTCTTGACTTTAAACTAATTAAAGTGAACAATAAATGTTTTCTTTTAATTGAACATTTGAATAAATGATTAGTAATATATAACAAGTTTGTTTATAATGTATAAGTATAATATTTTGAGTAAAAAAGACATTGTCGTTTATTTTGCGCTACATTATTTGTTTTTTAATGTTCTTGACTTTAAATGATTACTAATAAATAACAATTTTATTTATAGTGTATGAGTATAATATTTTGGGGTAAGTAAGGCACTGTCGTTTATTTTGCGCCCATCGTTTCTTTTTTAATGTTCTTGACTTTAAACTAATTAAACAAGTTTTATTTTAATTGAATATTTGAATAAATAATTACTAATAATTATTATATTTTGTTCAAAATGTATGAGTATAATATTTAGGGGTAAGATAGGTACGGTTGTTTATTTTGCGACCATCATTTCCTTTTTAATGTTTAGGTACTGTCGTTTATTTTGCGCTCCATCGTTTCTTTTTTAATGTTCATGACTTCAAACTAATTAAAGTAAACAATTAAATTTTTATTTTAATTGAACATTTAAATAAATGATTACTAATAGATAACAAGTTTGTTTATAACGTATAAGTGTAATATTTTAGGGTAAGAAACGCACTATCATTTATTTTGCGTCAATCATTTCTTTTTTAATGTTCAGACACTATCGTTTATTTTGCGTCCTATCGTTTCTTTTTCAATGTTCTTGACTTTAAACTAATTAAAGTGAACAATTAATGTTTTCTTTTAATTGAACATTTGAATAAATGATTAGTAATATATAACAAGTTTGTTTATAATGTATAAGTATAATATTTTGAGTAAAAAAGACATTGTCGGTTATTTTGCGCTGCATTATTTCTTTTTTAATGTTATTGACTTTAAACTAAACAAAATGAACAATTAAAGTTTTATTTTAGTTGAATATTTGAATAAATGATTACAAATGAATAACAATTTTCTTTATAATGTATGAGTATAAGATTTTGGGATAAGAAAGGCACTTTCGTTTATTTTGCATCAGATTATTTCTTTTTTAATGTTCTTGACTTTAAACCTATTAAAGTGAACAATTAAAGTTTTATTTTAGTTGAATATTTGAATAAATGATTACTAATAAATAACAATTTTATTTATAGTGTATGAGTATAATATTTTGGGGTAAGTAAGGCACTCTCGTTTATTTTGCGCCCATCGTTTCTTTTTTAATGTTCTTGACTTTAAACTAATTATACAAGTTTTATTTTAATTGAATATTTGAATAAATAATTACTAATAATTATTATATTTTGTTTAAAATGTATGAGTATAATATTTAGGGGTAAGATAGGTACGGTTGTTTATTTTGCGACCATCATTTCCTTTTTAATGTTTAGGTACTGTCGTTTATTTTGCGCTCCATCGTTTCTTTTTTAATGTTCATGACTTCAAACTAATTAAAGTAAACAATTAAATTTTTATTTTAATTAAACATTTAAATAAATGATTACTAATAGATAACAAGTTTGTTTATAATGTATAAGTATAATATTTTAGGGTAAGAAACTCACGATCATTTATTTTGCGTCAATCATTTCTTTTTTAATGTTCAGACACTGACGTTTATTTTGCGTCCTATCGTTTCTTTTTCAATGTTCTTGACTTTAAACTAATTAAAGTGAACAATAAATGTTTTCTTTTAATTGAACATTTGAATAAATGATTAGTAATATATAACAAGTTTGTTTATAATCTATAAGTATAATATTTTGAGTAAAAAAGACATTGTCGTTTATTTTGCGCTACATTATTTCTTTTTTAATGTTCTTGACTTTAAATGATTACTAATAAATAACAATTTTATTTATAGTGTATGAGTATAATATTTTGGGGTAAGTAAGGCACTGTCGTTTATTTTGCGCCCATCGTTTCTTTTTTAATGTTCTTGACTTTAAACTAATTAAACAAGTTTTATTTTAATTGAATATTTGAATAAATAATTACTAATAATTATTATATTTTGTTCAAAATGTATGAGTATAATATTTAGGGGTAAGATAGGTACAGTTGTTTATTTTGCGACCATCATTTCCTTTTTAATGTTTAGGTACTGTCGTTTATTTTGCGCTCGATCGTTTCTTTTTTAATGTTCATGACTTCAAACTAATTAATGTAAACAATTAAATTTTTATTTTAATTGAACATTTAAATAAATGATTACTAATAGATAACAAGTTTGTTTATAATGTATAAGTATAATATTTTAGGGTAAGAAACGCACTATCATTTATTTTGCGCCAATCATTTCTTTTTTAATGTTCAGACACTAACGTTTATTTTGCGTCCTATCGTTTCTTTTTCAATGTTCTTGACTTTAAACTAATTAAAGTGAACAATTAATGTTTTCTTTTAATTGAACATTTGAATAAATGATTAGTAATATATAACAAGTTTGTTTATAATGTATAAGTATACTATTTTGAATAAAAAAGACATTGTCATTTATTTTGCGCTACATTATTTATTTTTTAATGTTCTTGACTTTAAACTAAATAAAATGAACAATTAAAGTTTTATTTTAGTTGAATATTTGAATAAATGATTACAAATGAATAACAATTTTCTTTATAATGTATGAGTATAAAATTTTGGGGTAAGAAAGGCACTGTCGTTTATTTTGCACCAGATTATTTCTTTTTTAATGTTCTTGACTTTAAACCTATTAAAGTGAGCGATTAAAGTTTTATTTTAGTTGAATATTTGAATAAATGATTACTAATAAATATCAATTTTATTTATAGTGTATGAGTATAATATTTTGGGGTAAGTAAGGCACTGTCGTTTATTTTGCGCCCATCATTTCTTTTTTAATGTTCTTGACTTTAAACTAATTAAACAAGTTTTATTTTAATTGAATATTTGAATAAATAATTACTAATAATTATTATATTTTGTTCAAAATGTATGAGTATAATATTTAGGGGTAAGATAGGTACGGTTGTTTATTTTGCGACCATCATTTCCTTTTTAATGTTTAGGTACTGTCGTTTATTTTGCGCTCCATCGTTTCTTTTTTAATGTTCATGACTTCAAACTAATTAAAGTAAACAATTAAATTTTTATTTTATTTGAACATTTAAATAAATGATTACTAATAGATAACAAGTTTTTTTATAACGTATAAGTATAATATTTTAGGGTAAGAAACGCACTATCATTTATTTTGCGTCAATCATTTCATTTTTAATGTTCAGACACTATCGTTTATTTTGCGTCCTATCGTTTCTTTTTCAATGTTCTTGACTTTAAACTAATTAAAGTGAACAATTAATGTTTTCTTTTAATTGAACATTTGAATAAATCATTAGTAATATATAACAAGTTTGTTTATAATGTATAAGTATAATATTTTGAGTAAAAAAGACATTGTCGGTTATTTTGCGCTGCATTATTTCTTTTTTAATGTTCTTGACTTTAAACTAAACAAAATGAACAATTAAAGTTTTATTTTAGTTGAATATTTGAATAAATGATTACAAATGAATAACAATTTTCTTTATAATGTATGAGTATAAGATTTTGGGTTAAGAAAGGCACTTTCGTTTATTTTGCACCAGATTATTTCTTTTTTAATGTTCTTGACTTTAAACCTATTAAAGTGAACGATTAAAGTTTTATTTTAGTTGAATATTTGAATAAATGATTACTAATAAATAACAATTTTATTTATAGTGTATGAGTATAATATTTTGGGGTAAGTAAGGCACTGTCGTTTATTTTGCGCCCATCGTTTCTTTTTTAATGTTCTTGACTTTAAACTAATTAAACAAGTTTTATTTTAATTGAATATTTGAATAAATAATTACTAATAATTATTATATTTTGTTCAAAATGTATGAGTATAATATTTAGGGGTAAGATAGGTACGGTTGTTTATTTTGCGACCATCATTTCCTTTTTAATGTTTAGGTACTGTCGTTTATTTTGCGCTCCATCGTTTCTTTTTTAATGTTCATGACTTCAAACTAATTAAAGTAAACAATTAAATTTTTATTTTAATTGAACATTTAAATAAATGATTACTAATAGATAACAAGTTTGTTTATAACGTATAAGTATAATATTTTAGGGTAAGAAACGCACTATCATTTATTTTGCGTCAATCATTTCTTTTTTAATGTTCAGACACTATCGTTTATTTTGCGTCCTATCGTTTCTTTTTCAATGTTCTTGTCTTTAAACTAATTAAAGTGATCAATTAATGTTTTCATTTAATTGAACATTTGAATAAATGATTAGTAATATATAACAAGTTTGTTTATAATGTATAAGTATAATATTTTGAGTAAAAAAGACATTGTCGGTTATTTTGCGCTGCATTATTTCTTTTTTAATGTTCTTGACTTTAAACTAAACAAAATGAACAATTAAAGTTTTATTTTAGTTGAATATTTGAATAAATGATTACAAATGAATAACAATTTTCTTTATAATGTATGAGTATAAAATTTTGGGGTAAGAAAGCCACTGTCGTTTATTTTGCACCAGATTATTTCTTTTTTAATGTTCTTGACTTTAAACCTATTAAAGTGAACGATTAAACTTTTATTTTAGTTGAATATTTGAATAAATGATTACTAATAAATAACAATTTTATTTATAGTGTATGAGTATAATATTTTGGGGTAAGTAAGGCACTGTCGTTTATTTTGCGCCCATCGTTTCTGTTTTAATGTTCTTGACTTTAAACTAATTAAACAAGTTTTATTTTAATTGAATATTTGAATAAATAATTACTAATAATTATTATATTTTGTTCAAAATGTATGAGTATAATATTTATGGGTAAGATAGGTACGGTTGTTTATTTTGCGACCATCATTTCCTTTTCAATGTTTAGGTACTGTCGTTTATTTTGCGCTCCATCGTTTCTTTTTTAATGTTCATGACTTCAAACTAATTAAAGTAAACAATTAAATTTTTATTTTAATTGAACATTTAAATAAATGATTACTAATAGATAACAAGTTTGTTTATAATGTATAAGTATAATATTTTAGGGTAAGTAACGCACTATCATTTATTTTGCGCCAATCATTTCTTTTTTAATGTTCAGACACTAACGTTTATTTTCCGTCCTATCGTTTCTTTTTCAATGTTTTTGACTTTAAACTAATTAAAGTGACAATTAATGTTTTCTTTTAATTGAACATTTGAATAAATGATTAGTAATATATAACAAGTTTGTTTATAATGTATAAGTATACTATTTTGAGTAAAAAAGACATTGTCATTTATTTTGCGCTACATTATTTATTTTTTAATGTTCTTGACTTTAAACTAAATAAAATGAACAATTAAAGTTTTATTTTAGTTGAATATTTGAATAAATGATTACAAATGAATAACAATTTTCTTTATAATGTATGAGTATAAAATTTTGGGGTAAGAAAGGCACTGTCGTTTATTTTGCACCAGATTATTTCTTTTTTAATGTTCTTGACTTTAAACCTATTAAAGTGAACGATTAAACTTTTATTTTAGTTGAATATTTGAATAAATGATTACTAATAAATAACAATTTTATTTATAGTGTATGAGTATAATATTTTGGGGTAAGTAAGGCACTGTCGTTTATTTTGCGCCCATCGTTTCTTTTTTAATGTTCTTGACTTTAAACTAATTAAACAAGTTTTATTTTAATTGAATATTTGAATAAATAATTACTAATAATTATTATATTTTGTTCAAAATGTATGAGTATAATATTTAGGGGTAAGATAGGTACGGTTGTTTATTTTGCGACCATCATTTCCTTTTTAATGTTTAGGTACTGTCGTTTATTTTGCGCTCCATCGTTTCTTTTTTAATGTTCATGACTTCAAACTAATTAAAGTAAACAATTAAATTTTTATTTTAATTGAACATTTGAATAAATGATTACTAATAGATAACAAGTTTGTTTATAAAGTATAAGTATAATATTTTAGGGTAAGAAACGCACTATCATTTATTTTGCGCCAATCATTTCTTTTTTAATGTTCAGACACTAACGTTTATTTTGCGTCCTATCGTTTCTTTTTCAATGTTTTTGACTTTAAACTAATTAAAGTGAACAATTAATGTTTTCTTTTAATTGAACATTTGAATAAATGATTAGTAATATATAACAAGTTTGTTTATAATGTATAAGTATACTATTTTGAGTAAAAAAGACATTGTCATTTATTTTGCGCTACATTATTTATTTTTTAATGTTCTTGACTTTAAACTAAATAAAATGAACAATTAAAGTTTTATTTTAGTTGAATATTTGAATAAATGATTACAAATGAATAACAATTTTCTTTATAATGTATGAGTATAAAATTTTGGGGTAAGAAAGGCACTGTCGTTTATTTTGCACCAGATTATTTCTTTTTTAATGTTCTTGACTTTAAACCTATTAAAGTGAGCGATTAAAGTTTTATTTTAGTTGAATATTTGAATAAATGATTACTAATAAATATCAATTTTATTTATAGTGTATGAGTATAATATTTTGGGGTAAGTAAGACACTGTCGTTTATTTTGCGCCCATCATTTCTTTTTTAATGTTCTTGACTTTAAACTAATTAAACAAGTTTTATTTTAATTGAATATTTGAATAAATAATTACTAATAATTATTATATTTTGTTCAAAATGTATGAGTATAATATTTAGGGGTAAGATAGGTACGGTTGTTTATTTTGCGACCATCATTTCCTTTTTAATGTTTAGGTACTGTCGTTTATTTTGCGCTCCATCGTTTCTTTTTTAATGTTCATGACTTCAAACTAATTAAAGTAAACAATTAAATTTTTATTTTATTTGAACATTTAAATAAATGTTTACTAATAGATAACAAGTTTTTTTATAACGTATAAGTATAATATTTTAGGGTAAGAAACGCACTATCATTTATTTTGCGTCAATCATTTCATTTTTAATGTTCAGACACTATCGTTTATTTTGCGTCCTATCGTTTCTTTTTCAATGTTCTTGACTTTAAACTAATTAAAGTGAACAATTAATGTTTTCTTTTAATTGAACATTTGAATAAATCATTAGTAATATATAACAAGTTTGTTTATAATGTATAAGTATAATATTTTGAGTAAAAAAGACATTGTCGGTTATTTTGCGCTGCATTATTTCTTTTTTAATGTTCTTGACTTTAAACTAAACAAAATGAACAATTAAAGTTTTATTTTAGTTGAATATTTGAATAAATGATTACAAATGAATAACAATTTTCTTTATAATGTATGAGTATAAGATTTTGGGTTAAGAAAGGCACTTTCGTTTATTTTGCACCAGATTATTTCTTTTTTAATGTTCTTGACTTTAAACCTATTAAAGTGAACGATTAAAGTTTTATTTTAGTTGAATATTTGAATAAATGATTACTAATAAATAACAATTTTATTTATAGTGTATGAGTATAATATTTTGGGGTAAGTAAGGCACTGTCGTTTATTTTGCGCCCATCGTTTCTTTTTTAATGTTCTTGACTTTAAACTAATTAAACAAGTTTTATTTTAATTGAATATTTGAATAAATAATTACTAATAATTATTATATTTTGTTCAAAATGTATGAGTATAATATTTAGGGGTAAGATAGGTACGGTTGTTTATTTTGCGACCATCATTTCCTTTTTAATGTTTAGGTACTGTCGTTTATTTTGCGCTCCATCGTTTCTTTTTTAATGTTCATGACTTCAAACTAATTAAAGTAAACAATTAAATTTTTATTTTATTTGAACATTTAAATAAATGATTACTAATAGATAACAAGTTTTTTTATAACGTATAAGTATAATATTTTAGGGTAAGAAACGCACTATCATTTATTTTGCGTCAATCATTTCATTTTTAATGTTCAGACACTATCGTTTATTTTGCGTCCTATCGTTTCTTTTTCAATGTTCTTGACTTTAAACTAATTAAAGTGAACAATTAATGTTTTCTTTTAATTGAACATTTGAATAAATGATTAGTAATATATAACAAGTTTGTTTATAATGTATAAGTATAATATTTTGAGTAAAAAAGACATTGTCGGTTATTTTGCGCTGCATTATTTCTTTTTTAATGTTCTTGACTTTAAACTAAACAAAATGAACAATTAAAGTTTTATTTTAGTTGAATATTTGAATAAATGATTACAAATGAATAACAATTTTCTTTATAATGTATGAGTATAAGATTTTGGGTTAAAAAAGGCACTTTGGTTTATTTTGCACCAGATTATTTCTTTTTTAATGTTCTTGACTTTAAACCTATTAAAGTGAACGATTAAAGTTTTATTTTAGTTGAATATTTGAATAAATGATTACTAATAAATAACAATTTTATTTATAGTGTATGAGTATAATATTTTGGGGTAAGTAAGGCACTGTCGTTTATTTTGCGCCCATCGTTTCTTTTTTAATGTTCTTGACTTTAAACTAATTAAACAAGTTTTATTTTAATTGAATATTTGAATAAATAATTACTAATAATTATTATATTTTGTTCAAAATGTATGAGTATAATATTTAGGGGTAAGATAGGTACGGTTGTTTATTTTGCGACCATCATTTCCTTTTTAATGTTTAGGTACTGTCGTTTATTTTGCGCTCCATCGTTTCTTTTTTAATGTTCATGACTTCAAACTAATTAAAGTAAACAATTAAATTTTTATTTTAATTGAACATTTAAATAAATGATTACTAATAGATAACAAGTTTGTTTATAAAGTATAAGTATAATATTTTAGGGTAAGAAACGCACTATTATTTATTTTGCGCCAATCATTTCTTTTTTAATGTTCAGACACTAACGTTTATTTTGCGTCCTATCGTTTCTTTTTCAATGTTTTTGACTTTAAACTAATTAAAGTGAACAATTAATGTTTTCTTTTAATTGAACATTTGAATAAATGATTAGTAATATATAACAAGTTTGTTTATAATGTATAAGTATACTATTTTGAGTAAAAAAGACATTGTCATTTATTTTGCGCTACATTATTTATTTTTTAATGTTCTTGACTTTAAACTAAATAAAATGAACAATTAAAGTTTTATTTTAGTTGAATATTTGAATAAATGATTACAAATGAATAACAATTTTCTTTATAATGTATGAGTATAAAATTTTGGGGTAAGAAAGGCACTGTCGTTTATTTTGCACCAGATTATTTCTTTTTTAATGTTCTTGACTTTAAACCTATTAAAGTGAACGATTAAAGTTTTATTTTAGTTGAATATTTGAATAAATGATTACTAATAAATAACAATTTTATTTAGAGTGTATGAGTATAATATTTTGGGGTAAGTAAGGCACTGTCGTTTATTTTGCGCCCATCGTTTCTTTTTTAATGTTCTTGACTTTAAACTAATTAAACAAGTTTTATTTTAATTGAATATTTGAATAAATAATTACTAATAATTATTATATTTTGTTCAAAATGTATGAGTATAATATTTAGGGGTAAGATAGGTACGGTTGTTTATTTTGCGACCATCATTTCCTTTTTAATGTTTAGGTACTGTCGTTTATTTTGCGCTCCATCGTTTCTTTTTTAATGTTCATGACTTCAAACTAATTAAAGTAAACAATTAAATTTTTATTTTAATTGAACATTTAAATAAATGATTACTAATAGATAACAAGTTTGTTTATAACGTATAAGTATAATATTTTAGGGTAAGAAACGCACTATCATTTATTTTGCGTCAATCATTTCTTTTTTAATGTTCAGACACTATCGTTTATTTTGCGTCCTATCGTTTCTTTTTCAATGTTTTTGACTTTAAACTAATTAAAGTGAACAATTGATGTTTTCTTTTAATTGAACATTTGAATAAATGATTAGTAATATATAACAAGTTTGTTTATAATGTATAAGTATAATATTTTGAGTAAAAAAGACATTGTCGGTTATTTTGCGCTGCATTATTTCTTTTTTAATGTTCTTGACTTTAAACTAAACAAAATGAACAATTAAAGTTTTATTTTAGTTGAATATTTGAATAAATGATTACAAATGAATAACAATTTTCTTTATAATGTATGAGTATAAGATTTTGGGATAAGAAAGGCACTGTCGTTTATTTTGCACCAGATTATTTCTTTTTTAATGTTCTTGACTTTAAACCTATTAAAGTGAACGATTAAAGTTTTATTTTAATTGAATATTGGAATAAATGATTATTAATAAATAACAGTATTATTTATAGTGTATGAGTATAATATTTTGGGGTAAGTAAGGCACTGTCGTTTATTTTGCGCCCATCGTTTCGTTTTTAATGTTTTTGACTTTAAACTACTTAAACAAGTTTTATTTTAATTGAATATTTGAATAAATAATTACTAATAATTATTATATTTTGTTTAAAATGTATGAGTATAATATTTAGGGGTAAGATAGGTACGGTTGTTTATTTTGCGACCAACATTTCCTTTTTAATGTTTAGGTACTGTCGTTTATTTTGCGCTCCATCGTTTCTTTTTTAATGTTCATGACTTCAAACTAATTAAAGTAAACAATTAAATTTTTATTTTAATTGAACATTTAAATAAAGGATTACTAATAGATAACAAGTTTGTTTATAATGTATAAGTATAATATTTTAGGGTAAGAAACTCACTATCATTTATTTTGCGTCAATCATTTCTTTTTTAATGTTCAGACACTAACGTTTATTTTGCGTCCTATCGTTTCTTTTTCAATGTTCTTGACTTTAAACTAATTAAAGTGAACAATAAATGTTTTCTTTTAATTGAACATTTGAATAAATGATTAGTAATATATAACAAGTATGTTTATAATGTATAAGTATACTATTTTAAGTAAAAAAGACATTGTCATTTATTTTGCGCTACATTATTTATTTTTTAATGTTCTTGACTTTAAACTAAATAAAATGAAAAATGAAAGTTTTATTTTAGTTGAATATTTGAATAAATGATTACAAATGAATAACAATTTTCTTTATAATGTATGAGTATAAAATTTTGGGGTAAGAAAGGCACTGTCGTTTATTTTGCACCAGATTATTTCTTTTTTAATGTTCTTGACTTTAAACCTATTAAAGTGAACGATTAAAGTTTTATTTTAGTTGAATATTTGAATAAATGATTACTAATAAATAACAATTTTATTTAGAGTGTATGAGTATAATATTTTGGGGTAAGTAAGGCACTGTCGTTTATTTTGCGCCCATCATTTCTTTTTTAATGTTCTTGACTTTAAACTAATTAAACAAGTTTTATTTTAATTGAATATTTGAATAAATAATTACTAATAATTATTATATTTTGTACAAAATGTATGAGTATAATATTTAGGGGTAAGATAGGTACGGTTGTTTATTTTGCGACCATCATTTCCTTTTTAATGTTTAGGTACTGTCGTTTATTTTGCGCTCCATCGTTTCTTTTGTAATGTTCATGACTTCAAAATAATTAAAGTAAACAATTAAATTTTTATTTTAATTGAACATTTAAATAAATGATTACTAATAGATAACAAGTTTGTTTATAACGTATAAGTATAATATTTTAGGGTAAGAAACGCACTATCATTTATTTTGCGTCAATCATTTCTTTTTTAATGTTCAGACACTATCGTTTATTTTGCGTCCTATCGTTTCTTTTTCAATGTTTTTGACTTTAAACTAATTAAAGTGAACAATTGATGTTTTCTTTTAATTGAACATTTGAATAAATGATTAGTAATATATAACAAGTTTGTTTATAATGTATAAGTATAATATTTTGAGTAAAAAAGACATTGTCGGTTATTTTGCGCTGCATTATTTCTTTTTTAATGTTCTTGACTTTAAACTAAACAAAATGAACAATTAAAGTTTTATTTTAGTTGAATATTTGAATAAATGATTACAAATGAATAACAATTTTCTTTATAATGTATGAGTATAAGATTTTGGGATAAGAAAGGCACTGTCGTTTATTTTGCACCAGATTATTTCTTTTTTAATGTTCTTGACTTTAAACCTATTAAAGTGAACGATTAAAGTTTTATTTTAATTGAATATTGGAATAAATGATTATTAATAAATAACAGTATTATTTATAGTGTATGAGTATAATATTTTGGGGTAAGTAAGGCACTGTCGTTTATTTTGCGCCCATCGTTTCGTTTTTAATGTTTTTGACTTTAAACTACTTAAACAAGTTTTATTTTAATTGAATATTTGAATAAATAATTACTAATAATTATTATATTTTGTTTAAAATGTATGAGTATAATATTTAGGGGTAAGATAGGTACGGTTGTTTATTTTGCGACCAATATTTCCTTTTTAATGTTTAGGTACTGTCGTTTATTTTGCGCTCCATCGTTTCTTTTTTAATGTTCATGACTTCAAACTAATTAAAGTAAACAATTAAATTTTTATTTTAATTGAACATTTAAATAAAGGATTACTAATAGATAACAAGTTTGTTTATAATGTATAAGTATAATATTTTAGGGTAAGAAACTCACTATCATTTATTTTGCGTCAATCATTTCTTTTTTAATGTTCAGACACTAACGTTTATTTTGCGTCCTATCGTTTCTTTTTCAATGTTCTTGACTTTAAACTAATTAAAGTGAACAATAAATGTTTTCTTTTAATTGAACATTTGAA